>NW_020837973.1:8221834-8724944 GCF_003676395.1 Aethalodelphis obliquidens
CACTGAGCTGATCTCCCTGTGCTATGCGGCTGCTTCCCACTAGCTATTTTACGTTTGGTAGTGTATATATGTCCATGTCACTCTCTCACTTTGTCACAGCTTACCCTTCCCCCTCCCCATATCCTCAAGTCCATTCTCTAGTAGGTCTGTGTCTTTCTTCCCGTCTTGTCCCTATGTTCTTCATGACCTTTTTTTTTTCTTAGATTCCATATATATGTGTTAGCATGTGGTATTTTTTTTCTCTTTCTGACTTACTTCACTCTGTATGACAGACTCTAGATCCATCCACCTCACTACGAATAACTCAGTTTCGTTTCTTTTTATGGCTGAGTAATATTCCATTGTATATATGTGCCACATCTTCTTTATCCATTCATCTGTTGATGGACACTCATGTTGCTTCCATGTCCTGGCTATTGTAAATAGAGCTGCAATGAACATTTTGGTACATGACTCTTTTTGAATTATGGTTTTCTCAGGGTATATGCCTAGTAGTGGGATTGCTGGGTCTGGTTGCTGGATTCTGAATGATGACTCACAAGGGGTTAAACTGTTATCTCCTTGGGGTAAGGTTAAATAAATTGTGGTGGCACATTACTGAAAACCACAGGTAGCTTTACAACACTATCAACAGCTACAAGCAAGGCAGTCCAAGCTGGGGAGTTCTCACAGTTACAGTGCTTCAGGGCTTCATTGGTGCCCTTTGAGTTTCTCATCTGTCTTGTGTTTTTTATTGTTGTTGTTTTAACATACGCAAGCTACAAAATCTATTCTGAAAAGTATATCCTCCAAGACCTGCCTACCTTTATCTATTTCAGGGCCCTAAGAAGTTTTCTTAGCAAAAATTTTATTATAGAAAATCCCCAGAGTGTTTTACCCAAGGGGTACTCTACCAGGAGAAATCCACAGCTGACCATATCAGGCAAAAGTCAGCACCACGGCTGTTGCAGTCTTGGAGTGTCTTGGGAATTGCAGACATTTGGTCTGTGGTCCCTCCTTAGATCCTTTTACATGTGGCAGCTTTATAATACTTTATGCTATAACAAGAAGCTAATAAGTAGGGGCTCCCGCCTCCTTCTCTTCTAATACCAGAAAAAAAGCAGCCTCTGGTTCTCTCTAGCTGCATCTTCTCACTGTTTTTGGCACCAGATGATGCCAGCAAGTAAAAGTTGCAAAGTGTCACTTTTAGAAAAGAACTAAGATGAACACGTTAGGTCACAGCATGACTTTAGCAAAGTACCAAGTTCGGTATATAAAAATATCCTCACTATAGGGACGGGAGGGGGGAAAAGTGTCAGAATAATCTGTGAATCCAAATGCTTTTTAATTTTAATGTTGACTATAGTTTTCATCTGCTTGTTTAGCAAAACCTCTGCACACCAAGAAAGAATACGCACCTTAGCAGGTATGACCCCTGCCAGGTATCGCTGCAGGCACTGGGGGTGGGGACCTTTGGAGTGCAGATTATTTTAAGACATTATTTAAGTTTCTCCTCAACTTTCCACACCACATATTGATTTTCTGTCACAGCTCTGTCTGGAGGGTTGGTACTCTCCATTGATCCACGGAGAGCATTTATAGTGCATCAAAGAGGTACAGAAGGTGAGACTCAGAGGGAAAGACGGAAGCCATGCTTTCAGGGCTGGACACGGCTGAGGAGTATAAAAGTTACATTAAATACTAAGTTAAACTTGAGATTTTTTTTTTTGGGTGTTCTGAAATCTGTTGACATGTGAGACTCAATGGAACACAAAAAAGGGAAAGGATTATTACTTCTTCTAATGGAAAAATTCTCCCTGATGGAATGGAAGCAAGCCGTGGGAACTGATAAACTGAATACTGCCTTTATCTTTTCATGGAAGACTTCAGGTTGTAAATCACAAGCATCTAGGTTGTGAAGTTCAATCAGTACAGAAGTGATGTTAATAGGTCAAGGTTGCGAGTCAGTCTGAGGACAAGCTGGTTAGCTTTGCTCCATCATCAAAAGCTGTCCCAGGAATGCTGATGATGGAATCCATGCCGTTACCAGGAGCAGGGAGTGGCTGTCGTCATGGAATCTATTACAGCAATGGGCAGAACTGCCCTGGAACAGAGCTGCTCACCTCCCAGGCCAGAATGCCAACTGGCCATGGAAATCCTGCATGCATCAAAATCTTACACTCAGGCACACTGTATAAGTCAGCTCAGGCTGCCATAATAAAAATATCATAGACTAGATGCCTTAAACAACAGAGATTTATTTTTCACAGTTCTGGAGGCTGGAACTGTGCGTGGTCAGGTTCTGGTGGGAACTCTCTTCCTGGCTTGGAGATGGCCACCTTCTCACCGTGAGTTCGCTTGGCCTCTCCTTGGTGCATGAACATGGAGAAAGAAAGAAATCTCTGCTCTGGTGTCTCTTCCTCTTATAAAACCACCAATCCTATCAGATTAAGACACCTGCCTTTGAGCGCAGGTAACTTTACCTCCTATAAGCTTTATCTTCAAATACAATCACGTTAGGGGTTAGGTATTGACGTACGAATTAACAAGGGGGGACACAATTCAGTCCATAACACTTACCTTCCTTACACAACCTTTTTTCACCTTCCTAAACAGACTTGGTCTTCACTTAAAAAAAAACAAAAATGAAAGAGGATATCTTTTCTCCCTGAGTAAGACAGTTTAGAGTTTAGACATCCCTTACCCAAACTTTTTAAGGTACTAATAGAGTTGAACATGTAAATGAGTAATAAGATAATCTACTCATACTCAAGTGGATAGCTAACTTAACTCATGAAGGCTATGAAGACAAAAAGCAAGGGCAAAAGAAGACAATTATGAATCTGCAAATTTGAGTTTCCAATATAATGAGTCACATAGTTCCTGGTACTAAATAAACCCTCAGTGTCAAATGAATGAATGGATATTTTCCAATAGTGAAAAGAGACTAATATGAATTAAAATCAAAGCCAGAAATGACCCCATTCATCGATGCTTATTCAAGGCTAAAGTTGACCTAAGATGACTTCCCTTTTAAAATCAGGATTTCAAAATATAAAACTGTAGCATTTCAAACACAGATAATTACATTTCTTATCAAATGCACCAGTTCTTGTAAAATAATTCAGTTTCATATATATCCAGTTTAATTAAAATTTATAAGTGGTTGTGGACCAAACCAAGCGTATCTTAATTACATCTGAACATGGCTCACGAATGTTAAGGTCAACCCCAATTTTAATAAAGGATGAGCAAATACAATCATTAAGACTTGGCTGAGTAATTCCAGTCAGGTGGAAAGTAAGATGAATGGGAGGCAAGACAGTCCCTTCTACTCAAGCCTGGGAAGTAAATGACCCACTAGTCAGAACATGCAGAAGATGGGCTGGCCAGTCCAGGAAATGGAAATAGGAGCTAATGCATGAACACTCAAGTCAATCCTCAAGTAACAAACGTATACCTGATGAGAAAGGAGGAGGCATCTGCTCTGACTACTCACACATCTTGGAAGTTCTCAGCCAGTTCTGCCCCTGTTCAAATGAATCATAAGTGGAGACAGACAGTCTCAGAATAGCCCGTGCTCAAGGCTGTGGATCCACGTGAATAAGGTTACCAGATGAAATACAGCGCATGAGGGAGATTAGAATTTCAGATGAACAACATGTCATTTTTTGCTATAAGTATGTCCCATGCAATGCACACCCTGTATTTTTTTTCCCTAAATTTGGCAACCCTCTACATGAACCATCTCAGGCTTGTAACAAAAGCCTTGTCAAGAAGCTTCCTGTAATTCCAATATAAACCACAACATTGGCTGAACAATTTTCATCAATGGCTGAAGGAAGTCTGAAATGGTAACTCCACACCTGGATTTTGCTCTTTCCAGCCCTTGGAGTGTGTTGGGGGGTGGGGGTGGGGGACAACCTGTCTTTTAACAATTGGGTCATTCCTGTCCTCCTGGCTGAGAGTCCTTCTTTTTAATGTACTTCCCCCCAAGCAGACCAGACCTGGAGGAATGTGTCAGTCAGAGGGAACTATGCTGGTCAGATAATCAATCTAGAAACATTCATCTCAGGTCTGTTCTGTAAACAGAACTGTGCTGGCTGATCATGTATGAAACAGCCTCATGGAACCTCTGCCCTCCAGAGCCACCCTGGGTGGAGTAAGAAACTAAGGCCCCGGAGGGACAAGTGGTTTTATCAAGGCTTAGCTTGGTCTCACTGGCAGAGCTAAGACTAGTGCTCTCTTATTACAAGTTACCTTCCATGAGCTTTTCAGTACATAATAACCTTTATAAGTGAAACTGACACTCAGGAAAAAAAGTTAATCTCTTCCAATTTGGATGTTCAGGAAAGATTTAGATAGGCTAAAATATATTTATTCATTCATTCATTCAACAATATTTATTCATTATCAACCCCATGCCCAACACTCTTGTAGGGCCCACAGATGCAATGCCTGCCTGCAAGGAGACTGACCATATGCTCACCACTCCCTTTCCTACCTCTGCTGGGCACAACCAGACTACATTTCCCAGTGTGCCTTGCAGCTCTGTGGCCATGTGACTGAACACTAGCCAATAGAATGTAGGCAGGAGTGGGACTTCCCTAGTGGCACAGTAGTTAAGAATCCGCCTGCCAATGCAGGGGACACGGGTTCGAGCCCTGGTCCGGGAAGATCCCACACGCCGCGGAGCAACTAAGCCCACGAGCCACAACTACTGAAGCCTGCACGCCTAAAGCCTGTGCTCCGCAATGAGAGAAGCCACCACAATGAGAAGCCACACACCTCAAAGAAAAGTAGCCCCCACTCGCCGCAACTAGAGAAAGCCCGTGCAGCAGCAAAGGCCCAACACAGCCAAAAATAAATAAATTAAAATAAAATTAAAAAAAAAGAATGTGGGCAGGAATGACGGTGGGTGTTCCCAGCCCAGGTCCATTGAAAACCTTCCATATGAAAGCGTCCATCTTTCTCCCTCCCCTGTCTGCCAGCTGGAAACGGAGGATCCTACAGAGAAGTCTTAGCAGAGGAAGAAGGAGACACAAAATGAATATCTGGAAGGCTTGAGTACCAGCCTTCCAGATGGAACTGCCCTGTGAGGAAAGAAAATAGGTAATCCTCTGCTGTACGAAACCTGGGCCGTTGCAAAGGGAGGCTGAAAGACATGGAAGCAACCTAAATGTCCATTGACAGATGAATGGATAAAGAAGATGTGGTACATATATACAATGGAATATTACCCAGCCATAAATATCAATAAAATGAAATAATGCAATTTACAACAACATGGATGTACGTAGAGATTATCTTACTAAGTGAAGTAAGTCAGACAAAGACCAATATCATATGATATCACTTATATGTGGAATCTAAAAAAAAAATGATACAAATGAACTTACTTACAAAACTGAAATAGACTCACAGACATAAAAACAAACTTATGGTTACAAAACAGGAAGCGAGGGGGGAGATAAATAAGGAGCTTGTGATTAACAGATACAAACTACTATATATAAAATAAATAAACAACATGGACCTACTGTATAGCACAGGGAACATCTGTATTCAACATCTTGTAATAACCTATAATGGAAAAGAATCTGAAAAAGAATAGATATATATGTATATGTATACATATATATGTAGAATTGAATCACTTTGCTGTATACCTGAAACTAACACAGCATTGTAAATCAACTCTACTTCAATAAAAAATAAAGGGAAAAAAATGAAAGAAAAGGATGGCTGAGCACACAGGGCAATGGAGACAGAGCTAAACAAATCTCAGGGCTCAGACTGACCTGGTCCCACAGCACCCTCAGGTTACCTCAAAGGATGAGGATGATGCAGCTGCATTGCACAGGGAGATCCGCTCAGTGATCTGTGACCCTCTGGAGAGGTGGGACAGGGAGGGTGGGAGGGAGACGCAAGAGGGAGGGGATAATGGGATATGTGTATATGTATAGCTGATTCACTTTGTTATAAAGCAGAAACTAACACAACAAAGTAAAGCAATTATACTCCAATCAAGATGTTTAAAAAAAACAAAAGGGCAAGCCAGTGGGACCCCGCAGTGCCTACCCGTGGGACCCACTCAAATGCGGACAGGAGAGTCTTCATGCGTTGGTTCATCAAATACCCACCTTCCAGTGATCTGGGCAGAACGTTCTGGACTAGGCTGACTCCATCTGTCCTATTCACGTCCCCCCCGACCCTGGACCACAGACCTCCTTTCTGCTCCCACCCTCTCCAATCCCCCAGCCTGCACCTCCACAAAGCACTGAATCTTCATCCAGTAGGGTGACAAGATAGTCTGGCGCTCTCTCCATTTCCCCCAATCCACCTTTTACAGTACAAACATTATAATCTATACACAGTGACTTATTTAGCTTTTGAGAGCCAAAGACAAGGCAATGAATCTCAAACACCTTTTTCTTTTACAAAAGGTCCAATTCCTACAAATTGTTAGCCTTGAATCTCAAGATCATTGTCTCTTTATAAATTCTAAAAACCAGCGAAGAAACTCCAATAGCAAGACGTGGTTTCTCCATGAGCTGCACGGTTCACGCTCGTCATGACCTTTCTGGGAGAAGAACGTGGAAGTCCCAACTCCAGAAGCCTGAGAGCAAGGAAAAGTAGGTGTGAAAAGCACCAAAAATTCTGTGTTTGCAGGTATATTACACTGTTTAATAAATCAAAATGTTTTCCCGTAACAACAGTTGGATAACTGCTGCAAAAAATGTCTTACATGCTTGTAGAATGGTTGGTCCCAGTTGTGGAGATTTGTGTATTTGCCTGGGAAAACAGGGAGCAATACCTTAGAATCGTGGAAGACTAGATTCTGACTAATTAATGGATTTCTGAATTATTCAAATGCTCTATCCTGAACATGTATCTTGATTATTGTTAGAAATAAATACTTAATAGACTTTTTGAAAGAATGAATAATAAAAGTAAAGTAAAATTGTTATAGCCTTTGCAAGTGCTGGCTGGTTTTGAATTACATGTCTGTAGCAGTCAAGGAAACTGATGCTAAGGAACTTGCCTGCAAGTGTAGAGGGTCAGGGACCAGCCGGGTCTCCACTCCTCCCGTCCTGTTGTCCCCAGGGGTCAGGGCACATGGCAGAGGATGCCTAGCACTTCGAGATCTTTCTGGCTCTTTGCAGACAGAATTGATTCCTGAGGACTTTCACCAGCCCAGGACTTTTCTCTATGCTCCAAGGATGGGAGGTTTCCAGAATCGAGACACTTTGAGAATCCCACTGCATCTTCAGAGACTCAAGAGAGTCATGTACATCCAGCTGCAAACAGAAGATTCGAGAAAACTTGCTCGCCTCATTCACCCTCCAGAGGAGATGGGGCCACTTCCAGCCTTTGTCAAGTCTGGGTGCCGGATTCATTCTGAACCTCAGCCCTGTCTGAGAACTGCCTGGTGTGCTGGCTAAATAGGAGCCACCCTGCAAGATGTCCACATACCCGTCCCCAGAACATGTGAATATGTTACGGTGTATGTCAAAAGAACACCACGGATGTGACTAAGGATCTTGAGACGGGAAGATCACCCTGGACTATCCAGGTGGGCCCACGTTTGTAGGCAGCCCGGAATGATGCAGCCGAGGAATGAGCAGCCTTAGAAGCTGGAATACATTCTCCCCCTGGAGCCTTTCTGTCATCACCTTGACTTTAGCCCACTGAGATACATTACAGATTTCTGTAACCCGTAGACCTGTGACAGAATAAATGTGTGTTGTTTTAACCCACAAAGTTCATGGTAATTTGTTATAGCAGACACAGAGACAAAATACACCTGGTTTAAAGCCAGAGAGAGGCCCCTCTTTTCCATGTCCCCTGTCCTATGGGGGAATGGCCGTCGCAAGGCTGCAGGGCTCCCCGGGTTTTGTGGGCTTGGTCCTTCAAGCTACACGGCCAGCACGTGTGCCTTCAGGGACAGGATTAACGGAAGGGTCAAGGCAAGAAGCACAGACCCTGCTTGCCTTTCATTTCACTTGCTTCTAGGGCAGGAATTTCAACACTGAAATCCCAGCATCATAAAGTAGTCAAGTGTAAATTGTGTTGGTGACAAGAATTAGCAATTCGTGGCTACCGTATTCTCCATCAGAGGCAGCAGACTGAAATTCAAAAGGCAGCTGTGAAAAAAGTCACCAGGGAAGCCAGGCTTGGATGTCACATGCTTGGGTTCCAGCCCTGGCTGTCTAATGACCCATCCAGTGTCCCGCAGGGCGTCCTTCAGATAGTTTGCATTTCCAGATTTTCATCTGTAAGATCAGGATTAATTATGCCTTCTCTCCAGAGATGCTGTGAAATCCGTTGAATTAAATCTGTCCTAATTTTCCCACTGTGTGTAACTAGCCTGTGACTTGAACACAGCCTGATAGATGGAAATTTCAAGCACCTTTGAGCCAGGTGAGAGGGATCATTGTTTTACATTTCCTGAAACATGTGCATTTGACACGTGGGGGGAGGGTAGCAAGGGGGATTGGGGAACGGAGCTGAAGACAGGAAAGCAAGACTGTTCTGGAAAAGAGAGAGCCTATAGTCACTGGCTAGGTAACATCTCCCCAGAATACTCAGCTGCAATGTTTTCAAAATGTTCAGCTAAAAGAAAATTTCTTCAAGGGGAAATGTAAGTCGAAGCCCAACATGTGAAACTGACAAATGTGGCATTATTTGGATTGACACGGGGAACAGATCTCAACACCCAGCCAGGTCCCCTGTAGCTGCCCCAGACCCTCCGGAAAACCTCTGTGCGGCTCAAAGAAGCTCAGCTCCAAAACCACTGCTCCAATCTGTCCTCATGGATATTAGAGTCGAGCCAATGCTCCCATCGGCTCTAGGATGTTTTTCATGAAAACGGGGACTTTTCATATGAAAAAACAGAAGCCAGAATTATTGTCTCATCAGGCAAACATCAGGCTAGTAGCAGAGCATGAATTATGGAGCAGCAGGGCACTCTAAGGACCCTATAAATCAGCTCCTTGTTTCCCAATACCCCGGTCACCTGACTTTCAGCCACGAACCATTTATATTAAACCACACGGCCTCTCACCCCTTCTCACACTATTTCATGTTCTCCTCTCTTTGCAGCCCTGATTTGCTCCTTTAGAGGTTAACCCTTTCTGGCCTTCTCTCTATTTTTCTTTCATAATGAGCTTCATATAGTCACATATGCCTAAAAAAATCTATCTTACGCCTAGATGTGTTCCTGTCAGTTTCCATAGGGTGGTAGAAAATAACCATTGGTTTATCCCAAATGCAATGCCACTCAATTAACTAAGGAAAGGCCTAAGAAATCTAACCCAGTTTATAAAATGCCTGGGCTGCACACACAAATATCTTTTAATGTGTGCAGATTTTAAGGATGGAGTTTTGAATGGTTTCTGTGGTGCATCCTGACATGTCATCATGGGTCCCATTGTTTCCACCCTCTGGTGGCCCCAGTGCCACTCAGCCCTTTGCTCATTGCATCTCCCAGTCCTGCCCTCCGGTGTCACTCAGTTCCACCAACGTGACATGGCTCCTCCTTAGCAGCAGGGAGACGCGACAGTGTGGAAAGTGATATAAAAGGCAGAGTAGCTCTGAACTGAGAATGTTTGCCTGATGCAGTCAGAAGAATGGCAAAGGCATGTGGAATAAAGGAAGATCAACCAAGTGCGAAAAGCACGGGCTCAGAGTTTGCTCACTTGCCACCATCACTTGCACTTGGCAGACACTCGAGTCAGGCACAGGAGTGGGAAAGCTTCCCAGGGGAGAAGTGAAAGTCTCCAGTGCGCCCTGATGGAGGCTGTGGGCTGGGGAATCTGGAGGAAGGCTAAGTAGAAGTGGGACATTCCATACCATTGAGTAGGGCTGCACATGTGGCTTTCCCTGATGGGTCCTAAGTTGGAAGTGGGGACAAAAATTAGAAAAGCTGTCAGTTATTTATCTGGCCCCAATTATTACAGGAGTTATTGCTTAGCTTCCTGGAAGCACTACTGAGTCCAACCTTGTACTGCTTGCCACACGACAGGCTGATAGATTGAGAGACAAGTTGTTGGGACAAACAATAGCAACTTCATTTGGAAAGCCGGCAGACCAAGAAGATGATGGACTGCTGTCCTAAAGAACTATCTTCCCCGAGTTAGAATTCAGGCTTCTTTTATACTAAAAGGGGAGGGAACAAAGTCAAACACATCTTGGTTCCCATCAGCCTCTGGAGGGGATGTGTTAATTACGTCCTCCCTGTAGTCATTCACAGGTGGGCCTGGTCAGGGTGTTTCCTGTAAGCTAAACAAAGGTATTTCAGCTTCATGCTCATTACCTGGGAGGCATGGTTCTCAGAGACGGGACATTATATATAATTGAAGCTTATAGGCAACATCCCTTTAGCGACTGACTTGTAATATATAGAATACAAAGGTTCTTCCCTATTACAGAAGGTCACTAGACTTAGAGGTCTGACTTCCTGCAAGTCTGACTTACAGAGAGTGGACTGGATTCCTGAGCTCGTTACACAGCTAAGGGGTTGGCTTCCTGGGCAGGTTGCTGCAGGTTGTGGGTCAGAGTTCTATTATTATGTACATGGCCTGGCAGTCGTCTAAGTGTATATTCAGTCTCCCAGGGAAGTAAGCCAAGCCGCCACTGTCCACTCTGTCCACATCAGCCTCAGTGGACAGGGGAGTGTAGTGGGCTGAGTGGTGGCCCCCAAACAGGTATATCCATGACCTAATCTCTATAACACTGAACGTGACTGCATTTGGAAAAAGGATCTTTGCGGATATGATTAAGTTAAGGGTCTGAAGGTGAGATCATCCTGGATTGCTGGGTGGGCCTGTTGTTTAACCACAGTGTCCTTAAAAGAGACAGAAGAGGAGAAGCCACATGAAGGAGGCAAAGATTGGAGGGATGTGGCCACAAGCCAAGGGTACCTGGAGCCTCCAGAAGCTGCAAGAGGGAGGAAGGATTATTTTGTAGAGCCTTCAGAGGGAGCTTGGCCCTGCTGACACCTTGATTCTGGATTTCTGGCCCCTGGAACTGTTAGAGAATAACTTTCTGTTGTTTTAAGCTTCCAAGTTTGTGGTAATTTGTTATGGCAGCCCTGGCACAGGGGTTCCTGTAAGCGTTGGCCTTATAACCCTCCCACTCCAGTCCTGATTTTCCTAAGGAGGGAGACATAGGAAAAAGGATGTTTCCTATACTTGGTTCAAACAACCAAAATATTCAGAAGAAAATTGAAAAACTCAAAATTTGGATGTTCCAAAGTACCTTTGTATCTCACAGCATGAAGATAAATATGTGGATTTGTTCTGATGTCCCAGATCTTTGGCCTTTCATAGATACAGACTTTTTTTGGCATGTGGTCACCAGTCTCTGAGGGCATATCTGTGACTGTTGGCTTAAATATGTACAGCAACCAGTGTCATTTATATGTTAGTGATTAATAATAAATATAGTAGAAGAACTTGTTCATAGCACCAGGGTCATAGGCATGACAGGCCATTCATAGACCTGTTACCTGAAGCATATTTAGGATTTGGCAGTTTACGCCATCTTCACACAATCTCCCGCCCCCTGGAGTTTCTCTTTCCCTTCTTCCTCATTTCTTGTCTTCTTTCACTCATGCGTCTGGTCATTTCTGAGCTAACCTTAGTATTTTAGAAGTAAATGAATGTGTCTATATTGCATTTCTTTCCAAATTAAAACCCCCAGTTGTTCAAATTCTGGATTGATCACCACTTTTTTCAATGCAACACACTTTTCACGTTAACCCTTTGTCCCTAATTAACTCCAGTGGTGCCTTTATTTTCAAATAATAGAGTTTAGAGATGTGTTTAATGTGCACAACAAAAGCTCTTGGGATTTCACAGTGAGGGCATTCTGCTGTCATCACCACATGCCCACAGCATTGCAGGTGGGCAAAGTCACAGCCACACAGAGGCAAATACTTTGGAGAATAAAGTGGTACATGTAAGTGCAGGGGACTCATGGGTTCAACTTCTTTCACCCCAGCTCTGTTGCAAGATGTTGACCTCTGTCACCTAGGAGGTCTCCTCCAGACAAGAACATGCCCACTGACCACTAATTATATAAATCAGTCTCCTCCCTGCACTATTTTAGCATCTCCCTTTTCTTCTCTTTGTAAAGAACAGGGGGAAGAAGAAAGGATGTTCTCTCTGAGCAGATCTGGTTTCATAAATGAAAATGACAGGCTGATGAAGTCACCCGGTCACCAACAAATTTACGTGGAGCATCTCCATATCTCAAAATCAAATGTCAAATGTGTGTCACAAACCTTTAAACTTCTAGAACTGCACTTCTAGACACTGATCCTAAGGAAATATCAGAAAAGTGCAAAAGGATATATATCAAGGATATTAATCAATGTGGTGTTTACTATAGCAAGAAGAAAAAAAATATCTGAACGCAACTTAAATGTCCAGCCATAGATCAATAAGTAAATTATGGTATAGCTTTATAATGGAAAACCACCAGGGTCATTAAAAATGAGGCTAAAGGAATATGTCTACAGACATGGAAATATTTATTACATATTTTAAGTGAAAGTTTTAGTTTTCTATTCCTGCTGTAACAATTTACCACAAACTTATTGGTTTAAGACAACACAAATGTTTTATATTGCAGTTCCAGAGGTCAGAAGTGAAACTGGGTCTCACTGGGCTAAAATCAAGATGTCAGTAGGGCCACGTTCCTTCCAGAGGATGGAGAGGAGAATTTTTTTTCCTTGTCCAGCTCCTAGAAGCTGCCTGCATTCCTTGGCACGTGGTCCCTTACTCCACCTTCACATCTCTCGCTAAGCCCTGCTTCTGTCATCACATCGCTTCGCTGACTCGGATCCTGCTGCCTCCTTCTTACAAGGATGCTTGTGATTCCACTGGGCTCACGTGGATTATCCAGATGATAACCTGTCTCAAAATCCTTAACCACCTCTGCAAAGTTCCTTTCACCATTTAAGGTAGCATATACATTCCAGGGATTAGGACATGGTCAACTTTGGTGGGGGAGCGTGGATTATTCTGCCTGCTGCAAAAGTTCCAATTGCAAAATGATAATATACATAAGGTAAGTGTGATTCCATTTGGGGAGGTTTTGATGACAATTATATAAATACTAAGAGATTTTAGCAAGAGAACGCTAGGAGAGTTTACTTGACATTTACTTGACAAGGTTTACTTGACATTCGCACTTGAGCACACAGCTCCTGGAACCCACCACCCCTCCCAATTCCTGGAAGCCCCTCCTGACCTGACCAGCCCACTCGTTGTCATGCTGGTGCTTTTCCTGTTGCTTCTGTGCCCCTTTGCAGGTCAGGTTCAGTCAACTACAGCTGCCTACACTAAAACCCAAGGAATTTCACCAGGATCCCAAGGGACAGTTGATTCCTCTCTGGGGTCTTGCTCTCTGGGGGCACAGGGCCTCTCTGCTCTCACACCACACAAAACCATCTGAGGTTTCTGCCTTTGATGGCACTTGCAGGAAGGCAGGACCCTGGGACTCCCTTTTCAGGGGTCCACCCACATCTGTGCCCCATTGCTTCCCCAGGGCAGTTGTTCTGGTCTTAAAGGATGGAAACTCTGCTGGCATCGGTGTCCTGAAGCTTCTTCCTCATTGACCTGACACCAATTCTCTGATACCCGCTGGTGTCCTGTGACTCCATTCAATTCTGACACTAAGTCCTCAAAGTTGGAGCAGACCCTGCCGGTTAAGGACAAAGTCCTCCACAAGACCACCCCAAGGCCACAAGCCTTGAGGTCAGCTGCACTTCTGACCAGTGGCTAATAAATTCAGGGGTTCTCCATGACCGCCTCGGTTTTGATAATTCACTAGAACAAGTCATAAACTCTCTGCACTTACTATCACAGTTTTATTACAAAGGACATAACTCAGGAACAGCTGGGTGTAAGAAATGCATAAGGCAAGTTCTGGGAGGGTCCCAGACATAGAGCTCCCGAGCCCTGTCTCCATGGAGTCAGGACACATCACCCTCTTGGCACATCAATGTGTTCACTAAACAGGAAGATTTTCCAACTTTGTTAAGGTCTTATTATGTCATTGGCCACATGACCAGCCCCTCTCTCATACCTAAGGGTCCACCTTGAATCACCTCATTAGCATAGACTCAGGTGTGGTCGAAAGGACTCATTTCAAATAACAAAAGACACTCCTATTACTCAGGGAACCCCAGAGATTTTAAAGTCCTGTGCTGGAAACTGGGAACAAGGACCAGATCTATTCTTTATGATATCACACTCAGTTTTCACAACCCACAAGCCAGGAAAAGACCCACCTGCCTTTCTCTACTCCTTAGGGGATGATTGCAGAATGGCACAGATGTACCAAAAGAGAGGATGTATAATGAAAGAGAAGGAACACATTGGGCTAATATTTACCTCTCTTTATGTTGCCACCCACCATATATATTCTTGGTTCCTGACCTTTCAGGCTCACATGAGATCTCCCCCTGGCACAGTGACCACACATTTCAGATTCTCATTTATTTTTCTATTCAACAAATATGTAGCAAGTCCCTGGAATATGGTGGGTGCCAAGTGAAGCTTGGAGAAGACACAGTAGACACAGTTCCTGTCCCGGGGAGCTGACAGGTTAGCAGGTGAAAGAAGCTAAACAACGGTTAACTATTTCATGACCATGGTGCAGTGGTGGGGAAAGTACTGGGTGTTGTGTGAGCAGATGGCGGGGACAGCCCACCCAGATGGACACCCTACCCAGACTGGGCACCTACAGTCATTGTGAGAGCTGGAACGTGAGTAGGTGGCAGTGGGGTAGAAGTTGGGGAGGTGGAAGTAAGAGGGGGTGATCCAAGCGGAGGACATGCGCAGGCAAGCTCTGAGTTGGGAAGCTTTGGTCAAAGGAACTGAATGTAGCGTTGCATGGACCACAGAGAATGAGAGGAGAAGGGGACAACATGATCAAGTTTATGTTTTAAAAACATAACTCTGCTGCAGCATACAGAATGAGCTGAAGGGAGCTAAGAGGAATTTGCAGAGGCAAATATTGTTTCTTTTTTTTAAATTTTATTCAAGCATAGTTGATTTACAATGTTGTGTTAATTTCTGCTGTACAGCAAAGTGATTCAGTTGTACATATAAATAAATACATTCTTTTTCATAGTCTTTTCCATTGTGGTTTATTACAGGATATTGAATATAGTTCCCTGTGCTATATAGTATGACCTTGTTGTTTATCCATTCTATATATAATAGCTTACAACTGCTAACCCCAAGGTCCCAATCCATCCCTCCCCCCCCCTCCCTTGGCAACTACAAGTCTGTTCTCTATGTCTGTGTGTCTGTTTCTGTTTCATAGATAAGTTCATTTGTGTCATATTTTAGATTCCACATATAAATGATGTCATATGGTATTTATCTTTCTCTTTCTGACTTACTTCTCTTAGTATGACCATCTCTAGGTCCAACCATATTGCTTGCAGATGGCATTATTTCATTCTTTTTTTATGGCCGAGTAGTATTCCACTGCATATATGTACCACTTCTTCTTTATCCATTCATCTGTCAATGGATATTTTTGTTGTTTCAATGTCTTGGCTATTGTGAATAATGCTACTATGAACATAGGGGTGCATGTATCTTTTTGAATTATAGTTTTATCCAGATATATGCCGAGGAGTGGGATTTCTGGATCACATGACAACTCTATTTTGAGTTTTTTGAGCACCCTCCATACTGTTTTCCATAGTGGCTGCACCAACTTATATTCCCACCAATAGTATAGGAGGGCTTGGGGAGGAAAATCTGATTGCTGCATTTATAGTCCACATAGATATGATTGTGGCTTCACCCAAGATGGTAGTGTGGAGGTGGAGAGAAGCAGCTGGCTCTTAGGAAGTACAATCAATAGGACTTAGTAGGTGGTTGGATAAAGGAACTCTGCAAGAGACCAATGTCAAGGATGATGCCTGACTTGAGCTACCCAGTGGTGCTTTGAACTAGTAAATAATGGTAAAGAGTCCAGTTAGGGGACAAGGGGGTGTGGGGGAAGAATCAGGGTAGAGCATGAGTTTAGTTTCACTAATATAATCCCAATTTCAAATATTCTTCTCTCTTGTCTTCATAAACTCTCAACGTCTCTCAGAAAATCTGCTATTTTGGTAACTAAGCCACATTTCTAGATTCTTTTTAGTACAAAAGTATCCCCAAGTTTTATCAGACCAAGAGCCTTTGGAACCAAAACTATGGTTACCAAATCTGTAAAATATCCCTTTACACTTACAAAGTTGTTTAATTAACCACCTTCCTAAAGCTTATATCCATTGTAAATTTTAACACAGTGACAGTAACACAAATAAAGCTATTTTCTTTTAAGCAAAATCCATTTGGAAACCTCAACCTGGAGACATAATTCTATGCCGGCAAAGAATAGATCCCTCTGAGATGATTATTACCACCACCACTCCACTCCATTTTCTGTATTCAACCTTGATTAAATAATGGGAAACACTTGCACATGAGTCGCCCACAATTGTCAACAGCCAAAGATCTTTACCCCTAGGTCCCTCCTGCAACATGGCAGGTTGCCCTTCTCCACGGTGATTAATTCAGGGATATGAAGCTAATCTATAACCAAGTTCCAACAGAAACATTTTCGTACTGCTTGTCATAAGCAGAAAGGGATGGAGCATACTGAAATGGTTACTAACCAATTTTCATAATCGAAAAGCATTGTACTATATTGGCCAAAACATTAGTCATGGGATTAGAATCCATCCTCCCCTGAATAGTCTAATCCTCTTAAAATGGCTCAGAGTAATCAGGTTAGCATCACTGTAAATTTTAGTAAACCCATCACTCTTATAAAGGAGTTTCAGCAAAGGAAAGATCAAACAGTTTCTTAAATCCTTGATGCTGATGAAACATTGGGCAAAATAAAGGTCCTACGGAGCACTTATATAATTGATTTAGGCTAAAATATACGAATAAAGATGCATTTGTCATCATAAATGGATTTGTACTCTAACGGCTTCCACTGTGGAAACAAATTATGAGTGCTGGTTTTCTAAATAATGTGACAGCAACAAGAAAAAGCATGGGGAAATAATCTCACTGATCACCCTACCTTCTGGCCATTATTATGTAGAAGCCCCTTTTAACAAGGCTATTTAAGTATGTGATGACTAAACAGAGTGGCTGATTGTTTTGTGACTTTCTGGTGAGCAGAGTACCCTGTCCCAGTAGGCAATGCCGACTTGACAAGCAACAAACTCAGCTCAAGCTTTTCAGCACATCCAGTTGGCCTTGGCAAATTCATCGAATCCACACTCACCTCAACTCTCCTAAGTTTTTTTACTCATGCCACATGACTAAGCCACAACTCCATCTTCCTGCAGTTTGCAGAAGTGCTTAAGAAGCCAAGAATAGGATCACAATGTGCTCCTGTAAGTTTCTACTTAGATTCAGTTCTTTATTTGAATCTCTCTACATATCCTGGCTCCTTAGTTAGTTGTCTTACTTATCCACTGCCCAATCAAGATTCATAACATCAAAACATTGTAATAATCACACCTGCCTATTTTTATTCAGGCTACATATAAAAATGTTGAAGGTTACAGATTCTGGAACAATGTTCTTTTTCAAGTTCAAATTGACATAAGATGGCATCATCACTCAACTGATCATTCTTTCCAATAAGCATCCTTTCATCCAACCCAAAGTTTTCTACAGGCTTACCTGAAGCTGGACAGACACAAACACAGTGGTGTAGGGCTTATGAACTTACACTGAATGCAGTCCCTCAAACAGGTTCCAAGATTCACACTCCTCCACTGACTAACTTGAAGGGGACAATTCCCCACAATTCCACCCCACCTAAATATGGGTTACTGTGACTGCCCCTTCTTTGCCTTTTATGCAGTCAACCATCCCATCAAAAGTGAAAAAGCTGCTGCTAACATAATTCCAATCAAAATGCTTTCACGCTTTTGGAGAGTATTGGTGTGATGGTTAACTTTTTTTTTTTCCTCTTTTTTTTTTTTTTTTTTTTTTTGGTGGTACACGGGCCTCTCACCGTTGTGGCCTCTCCCATTGCAGAGCACGGGCTCCGGACGCTCAGGCTCAGCGGCCATGGCTCACGGGCCCAGCCGCTCCACGGCATGTGGGATCTTCCCGGACCGGTACACGAACCCATGTCCCCTGCATCGGCAGGCAGACTCTCAACCACTGCGCCACCAGGGAAGCCCTGATGGTTAACTTTATGTATCAATTTGGCTGTGCCACAGTGCCCAGATATGTGATCCAATATTATTCTGAATGTTTCTGTGGAGGTGTTTCTGGGATGAGATTTACATTTAAGTTGGTGGACTATGAATAAAGCAGATTGCTCTCCATAATGTGTCCATCCAATCTATTGAAGGCCTTAACTGAATAAAAGATTGACCTCCTCAGAACTAGAGGGAATTCTCAGCAGACAGCCTTCCGTCTTTTTTTTTTTTTAAAAAACATCTTTATTGGAGTATAATTGCTTTACAATGGTATGTCAGTTTCTGCTTTATAACAAAGTGAATCAGTTATACATATACATATGTCCCCGTATCTCTTCCCTCTTGCATCTCCCTCCCTCCCACCCTCCCTATCCCACCCTTCTAGGTGGTCACAAAGCACCGAGCTGATCTCCCTGTGCTATGCCAGCCTTCAGTCTTGAACTGTAACATCAACTCTTCTCCAGCAGCAGGACAGCCTTTGGACTTGAACTGCACATAGGATCTTTCCTGGGTCTCTAGCTGCAGATTTTGGCTTTGCCAGTTTATATATATTATTATATATTATATTATTAGTATATTTTATTATGTATTATATATGTTATATATATTATATAACATACATACATACATCCTGGAGAATCCTAACACAATTGAAAAGTATTTTAATACAAAAAATACAAAAATGTATTAATACATTGGACAAAGACAATTTTATACACATAATCCTCCAAATTATTCATTAATGATATCTTAATAACCTCTTTATTCTCTTTAAGTAATTCCTGTCCATTGTTCTTTGGACATATTTCAGGACGTATTCACCTTCTTATTTGTTCTTGAAATCTTGGGTGAAGGAAAGTATATAAATATCGTGTCTCTGTAATTCCCATTTTCCACTCTTGGGCAGGGATCTATTGAGTCTTAGGTCAAAGATACAGCCACTCTCTGGTGCCAAAGTCATAAGATCATTAATAACTCCAAGTGGATTTATGAGTCAGGCTTATAGAACAAAAAAATTACATTCAGGGCACAAGAGCCCCTCAAGGCAAATGAGAAGGAAGTTTGATGGAGAGTGATAGGAGCTGGGCTTAGTGCAAGTGGACGCTTCTGGGGGAGGAAGAGAAAGGCCACGTGGATGCTGCCAGCAACAGCCACTCTTCACACACACACAAACACACACACGCGCACGGACACACACTGCAGCTAAAACAATGATTTTTTAAATGACAAGTCACTTCTTAGGAGAGGTCTTGGTTTAACGAGATGCCACCATAAATTAACAAAACCACAAAACGACTGTAGAAACACAGTGTTCCTACACTATGGGATGGATTCCATCCTGTTGTGATGGGATTCTAGCACTATTTAACACTGCCAAATTATCTGCTCATTTCAATTACTTGAAATAGGACACAGATAGAATATAGGTAATAAAGAGCCAACAATAACCCACAAATCTAATTTTAGCAAATGATTCAGTCTTCCCACAAGATCCTTCACAAAAAAGATTGACAAATGTTGTATTTTCAGGGAAGAGAGCCTCAGAAGCTGCCTGAGAAGACCAATTAGAACCCAGTCTCCCAGGACAGCAGCGCTGGGCGAAGTGGTTTGGTCCTCAGCTCTGCCAGGTACCCAGAGGTCTCCCAAGAAGACCAGTTGTCCTTGAGAGGCTGATACGTAAATGAGAATGGCGGTTTCTCAATTCACAGCAAGAGAACTCCTTACTCACCATGTTACTTACTTCCTCGGGTCAGCACAGTCTCTCCACTTTGAAAATTCCAACGTGGACAGTCAAATCATAAACAAAAAGGTTGTATGATGGGCGTGTAGTGACAACAAGAGAAGATGTGGAATAATTTGATGGTTTGTGACATGAAGTCGTAGAAATACAGACAAACCTTTCAAAGAGACCAAAACATGTGTCTGCTACACAGGGCATCCTGTCCCACCAATAGTGAAGTTCCTGCCCCAGAAATGTCCTGCTCTCCAGCTCTCATCCTCTGGCCTCATGTTGCTAATCTGCCTTCTGTTAACATAGCCTCTCTTCAGACTAGATGGTTTAGGATTGACTAGGCAACACTTTGGCTGTGCTGATGCAGCCATAGTTTCCCAAGAGTACACACTGACGTCGTGATGGGATTCTAAGTGCTTCTAAAACTCCCCCAAATACTTAGAGATGATTGCAGAGAATGGGTGTAATGGGCTGAATTGTGTCCCCTGAGAATTCATATGTTGAAATCCTAACCCCCACTACTTCGGAATGTGACTGTATTTAGGGATACGGTCTTTATAGAGGTAATTAATTAAAATGAGGTCACTTTACATGAGACCCTCATCCAATATGGCTAACATTCTTATAGAAAGGGGAATTTGGACATAGAGATAGACATGCATAGAGGGAAGACAGGGAGAGAATAGCCATCTATAAGCCAAGGAACAGATTCTCCCTCAAGCCCTCAGAAGGAACCAACCTTGCCAACACCTTGGTTTCAGACTTCTGGCCTTCAGAACTGTGAGAAAATGAGTTTCAGTTGTTTAAGCCATTAGTCTGTAGTATTTTGTTATAGGAGAACCAGGCAATTAATACACTGGGTTACTTCAGAGCTTTTGTGTGAATTTTTCACTCTCAAATGATGGGGCTTTTCACAATTTTAAGAGGTTTTTCCCCCTCCACACCACCACCATCAAACCCTAAAAATTACTATCTACACCCTAGCTAGTGAGCAGAGATAGGGCTATTGCCAGAGACTAAAACTTTAGTTTAGTAAATGATACTTTAAAAGGGGGACAGGGACATTTGTTTTGCCAAAATCACATAATTAGCTCGAAGTAATTGATGAGTATAGACGTAAGAAGCCTTGCATGCATATTCATTCACACTATTAAATATCCATGACTGATTGTTTCCATTTGGAACCTCAACAATCACCTGCCCCTTTATTCTCAACCTCTGCACTCCTCCCCACCAAAATCATTCCACTTCGAAAGAAATTTCTTATGGCTCTTTATTAACAAATCCATGAATGACTTTCTGCTACTATTTTCTAGACCTCTTGTACATTCGTTCCCTTCCTTCTTGTTGAAACTCTCCACTACCTTCCATTTTATCACATCCTAATGAACCGACTCTTCCTGCATCTCCGACTATCTTTTCTGGTTTCTGCCATGGATATCATTCCTATAGTTGCCTCTTAAATACTCTTATTCCTTGACTTTCTGTCAGCCCACTTCTAACAACACATACATTATCTATCATTTATATGCTGATGACTCCCAAATCTACGTCACGAACCAGTCCTCTCCTCAGTGCTTTCAGCCTAGCACAGCACATCCAAAATTTCATAAAGAAACTCAATATTAGTTCCACTTATATTCCATCAGAGAGAACCATTTCTCTGGCCCCTCCTGCAGCCCCTTCTCATCCACACCTCCACATCCTGGAAAAGGAAGCCCCTATTTTATTGGCCTCCCTCTGCCATACTGGCTTATAAGTACCTGAGAATTTGTACTGCCTATAGAATAAGCCAAAAACACCTTAAGGTGGCAGGCAAGACCCTTCATGAAATTGGCCCTAGTTTGTCTTTCCAGACTTAAATTCATTATTCTCTCTCTACCTGCCAATCCAGTTGCAGCAGACAATTTGTTCCTTCTCAGATATTTCCAGGCCTTTGCTCATATTCTCCATGTTTAAAAGAGCTTTCTCTACTAATGTGTATTAGGAAGATCTATTCATCTTCCTAATTAAAAAAAAAATCCACACTTCTTCCCTTTAGCTTTCACTGAACCTTAGCCAAGAAGAATTCCACAGTATGCTATGTTCTCGTTGCATTTACAAATTCCACCGTTACAGTGTTTATACTGTGTCATGGTCATTTGCTTGTGAACCTACTTCCCCATCATTTCATGACCCATTGGGGGCACCATGACCCTCTCATCTCTGAAGTCCCTTGATCCCGCTACCATCATGGAGATAGTGGCCCATGAGTGCTCCTAAAAAAGTTCAACAACTCAGGTTAGGAAGTATGTACAACACATATAAAATTTGGAGAAAGACCAGCTTTGCTAAGAAATACAAAAGAGTATCCATATGTAGAATCAGCATATTACTCACTCTATTCAGGACTTAGGACTTTTGCACAGTAAAATGTCCGGGAGGTATCATGGAGAATAGCATTATGCAAGACTGAAACATGCACTCTGAAATTCCTAACATACAGCCCCACCGACTACAATTTCAGATGATCTCTTCTTCAATTAGGCTTTGTGAAAGTAAAAGTTAACCTTCCGCCTACCTGACAAGATTTTTGTTAAGATCGACACAGCCTGTGAAACCAAGCTGTTGATATTTGTATAAGAAGATGCCCTATTTGAAACTGGACTCTGAGATCCCTGGAGCTACAGAACTGTCTCAAGAAGTGGAAGCTTGGGGATGGCTCATTTGTTTGGGGAAAGTCTCTTGAATGTACCCTCCCAGTTCCACAGATGTAAAGTGAGTGCCTGCCCATTGTTCTAGGAGAAAATTGTGATGTGACCTGATACAAAACGAGATTACATATCATTGAGTTTGAACTGTGTCTTTGTTGACTTTTTATTGCAGGGTGGGGAGAAGGAGGAGATGAAAGAAGTGGTCCTTTGTTTGGTGGGAATAAGCTAAGGCTTGTTGAAGATAGATGTTCATCCTCCTCAATAACTCACTGAACATGCAACTTGGGACCTGGAGCTTCAGGAAAGTCGGGAAGATGTGGATCTTCCCCTAATGCCGGAATTTGGGCTATAAAAGGTAATAGACTTGACATGGCAAGACAAAAGCTGCACTGGGCTGTTAACGTGTGTGCTGGTATTATTTGCATGTACCCTCCTGGACCCTGGATGGTATCCTGATATTGAACTATCCTCTTCTGACAGGATCCTTCTGGGAGCTCCTGGGGTGAGAGAAGAGCAGTTACCCCTGGAGTGAGTGTAGATTACCAGAATCCATCCCCCTGGGAAAGGAAGGATATGGGAACACGGAATGCAGACTTAGAATTTGGACCTTAGTCTGGGTGAAGGGGACCACTGTCTTCTCTTTGACCTTGTAGTGATTGAACTCTGAATGTGTGGATATGATGGGTAGGCGGAGTGACTTCCTCTGAAGACCATGCCTCGTAACAGTCGTAAGCTATTCTTGGTATTGTTCCTTCCCTTCTATTACCCGTAGGCATGCAGTAGAGCCTTACTGGTGCAGCCTGATTTCAACTCTGCAATTGACCTTAAATGGAAGGACTGGATTTATTTTGGAGACATAAAGGCAAAAGGGGGTCAGTAATGCCCCCTCCTATGGCCAGAATAGTGGTCTTTAGCCTTCATCAAAAGGGGGAGGATGTGTCCACCAGAGGGGACTCCCCATGAGGGCTATTGATAGCAGGGGCTGTGGGGTAGTGACAAGAAGAGGAGGCTGGAGATGAAGGTCATGAGAGAGCTGAACACATGAAGCCCAAATACACAGAAATACCCCAACATACCCAAGGAATCATTGAAAGGGTGAGGCACCTGCAGGGGGAAGTTTAAGGTCATGTCAATTTGAGAATAAAGAAAATGTGATTTCAGCTGACCCCTGCAGGCTGATAAGAGATGGACACCTACTTACCATTTCAAAGCAGTTCTTTTTTATATAGGTGCTTCATTTTACTTTTCCACTCATTAAGTTGAGCTCCAACAATCAGGTTGCAGAAGAGCATAATCATCATTTCTTAGTTCGAAGTTTTCCTGGTTGTGAAACACATTCTCAGTCTCAGGAGGAGACTCTGGGGAGTATGGTCCATACTGAACAAGTGTCAACTGTAGGGCTCATAACTCTTCTGCTGGCTTTTTCCAGTCTTGCCCATTTAAGAATTCAAAGATGTGTGTTTGTGTGTGTGTGTGTGTGTGTGTGTGTGTCTGTGTGTGTGTCTGTGTGTGTGTCTGTGTCTGTTTACAGTTTACATTGAAAGGTACTGTAGAAAAATGTACTATGTAAAAACTTTTTTTTGGCAGTTTCATATAACCAATGAAAAGTTATATCTTTAAAATTTTTTAAGTCTTAAATTTATTTGATAAAAATTAATGAACAAGTGAGAGAAGAACATAAACACTTGGAATTATTACCCAGAACATCTCATACTTATCAATTCGTGCAGGAAGACCAGCTCCCTCATTAAAGCTAAGAACTAGACTTTTGGCCCATAATTATTTCTGGAAGACCAATCCTAGATGTCACTGACTAATTGGGCTAATTGGAAGAGGAAAATTGCACAAAATGTTCCTGCAACATATACAGTAATTTGCTTTTATTTTCAGCTAAGACTTTTGTATCTAATTGTATTGATTTGTAGCTCTGAACAAATGAAAACTCCTAAGGGAAAAACATTTATAAAGGGCAATTCTAAAAGAAAATAAAGATAAAGAAGAAGAAAGTCAAAAGTGCTATAAAACCTAAAATATTATTCTTTTGACAACCTGCTTTAAGATACTACAGTCACTTAAAACTCACTAAAAGTATCGTCTTGAACACTCTTAGGAACTGAGAACAGCATGTCCCAAATAATTGTCAACATGACTTTAAGCTTTTGCTCTGCTGTAAGGCAGTTCCCAGCTGACAAATGGGTTGAGCTCAGAAAGTTCTTTTGATGTTAATTGTTCAGAACTCAGGCCAGCTCACCAAAGAAAATTAACCCTAAACGCTCCTTGTTTTAGTTTCCTTGGGCTCCCATACAAAGTACCACAAACTGGGTAGCTTAAACACAGAAATTTATTGTCTCACAGTTCTGGAGGCTGGAAGTCCAAGAATGAGGTGTTAGCAGGACTTGTTCCTATCCCGGGCTGTGAAGGAGCCTCTCTCCTAGTTTCTGGGAGTTTGCTGGCCATCTTTGGCATACCATCTCTGCTTTCATCTTCACATTGTGTTCTCTCTGTGTCTGTGTCCAAATTCCCCTTTTCATAGGACAACAGTCATGCTGAATGGGGGACCCACCCTGTTCCAGTAGGACCTCCTCTTGACCAATTACATCTGCAATGACTTTATCTCCAAATAAGGTCACTTTCTAAGGTGATGGTTCAACATATGTTTGGTGGGGCACAATGCAGCCCACAACCCTCCCAAAGTGTCCTTGAGAAGCTGAGAGCACTGCTTCTCTGGACTTACAGCTCTTCCACACCTAGAACAGGGGGAGGGAGAGGGCAGGGATGAACCCTTGGCACCAGGAAAGTGTGAGTCTGCACAAGGCACTGGAACACCGTCCTGGAGGAGAGCATGAGTCCCCTGTGAAGGCACTTAGCTCCACAGCAGAGGTTCTCCAACTTGAGACACCCAAGATGCCCTGTTGGAACACAGGCTGCTGGGCCACAGCGCCCCTTCCTGATCCAGCAGGCGTGGGTCCCGGAAACTGCATTTCTAACAAGATCCTAGGGCAAGCCCATGCTGCTAGTCCTGGGCCACAGTTTGAGAACCAGCGTCCTGAAGGATACGTTATTGAAAACATTTGCTTTTCAAGTAAAGGAAAATACTTATAAAGCTGGTAAAATTCACCTCATCAGGAAATACCTCTGCAGGAAGAGGGGCTGCAGTGGGTTGAATGCTGGTCTCCCCAGAAGTCATCCCCCTGCGTGGTTTTGTGCGTCTCAATAAATAAATACGTGTGCAACCACATAGATCATAAATGATATAGTATAGATGATATAGATGTGTTATTAACATTGTATTATGTCTGTATTCATGTAATATACAACATATTAATATATTACATATTGCATATATTATATATGTAATATAATAATACACATTACCTCTATATGTATTGCATACCTATTAAGATACTATAGATATTACATATATAATACAATATTATGCTATCTCATAAATTATTTATATCTATGCCTACCCATCTATATCTATCTTGCTCCAGAATTCAGACCTAGCTGTTCTCAACACATCCCTTGTCCACCTTCATAAAAGCCTGTGTGGGAGACCCTACCTGACTATTGCAGGTGGAATTTCCAAGCGTGCCTGGCAGGCGCCATGTTGTGAGACTTAATTCAGCCTGGGTGCGTGATGTGACTCACAGCTCTGTACCCACAAACAGGAGAGAGACCCTTGTGGCTTCACTGATTGTTTCCGAGTTGGAAGCTCCTCTGTCCCCTTCAGTGAGCGTCCAGGGAAGTCAGCTGGTGGTCAGGAGAGTCCTGTCCATGCTGCCCAATTTCCAGATGGCTTTCTCCAGCCCTTCATCACACCAACCTTTTTCTCTTGCTCCAGTGCAGACAAGCCCTGTGGAGTAAGATGAGCTGGATGCTCCCTCACGGCCTTGATAGGACTTCATCTTCCCGATCCATTCCCTCCAGGTAGTGGGGGGCACACACATGATAAACAGTGTCATAGGGGAGCTCTTTGGAGCAAATAAACTGCTAACTGCTTTCATCCTGGGAGCATCAGACTTCCTTCTGTTTTCTTCATGGCCCTCCAACCCGCATGGCCACACTTTGTAAGCCCCAGTGCAGCTACTGGGTCTAAACCAATTTCCAATGAAAGGGGGAGAACAAGATCAATGACCACTGTGTCAGTACAAACTACATCATGTCTAGGTCAACACTCTAAGAGTTTATACTGTACGGCACAGGGAACTATATTCAATATCTCCTAATAACCTACAATGGAAGATAATCTGAAATATATATATAACTGAAAATATATATCTAGAAATGTCAAGAGAATGATTTTTTCCTCTCCATCTCTATGACTAAGTTCTAATAGTGGTTTCTCTTGCACATCTCTTTTCCAAGTAATTAAAATTGATGGCATAGTATGTAAATGGCCCAAAGTTTCAGTGCTAGAGAGGGTGTTTATGTCTCTTGTCTAGTAAATGCTATCAGAGTTTCCTGGCACTGAAGAAACTCAATTTACTGAAACCAACAGAAAGCCCTTATATGATAAACCAACAGTACCATTTTCCCTTGGAAACATTTGTAATCTACTGTATCAGGGATGGAGAGTTTCTATTAAAAATATATCAACACCCTCATAAAGACTATTTTTCCCTTACAATTTATTCTGAGTAATAACGTCCAAGCCACAGACTTGTTGACAATCAATTTTTGCTTCTCCATGAGATTCAACTGAAGAGTATCTGTTTCTTAATAACAGAAATGGCTCAAACACAAAGTAACATTCAATTACCAGGTGTGATGACATTGCAAACCCCATAATGCTTCTTCTTTTGTGGTGACATATCCACATATCAGCCATCGGCCCTATGGGCTTGCTGCTGTATTTGCATTTTAGTTCCCAAATGGGTTTAATTGACTCCAAACATGGGTAATATAAATATTGAAGCTCAGCTAAATCATGAAGGATGTCTCCTGAGTATAGATATGTAAAAGTCACTTAGATGCTGATGAGGGGCACCCTCTTGATCCTGTTTCTCATCAGAGAAAATATTGGAAGGCAGGAAACTGTGAGTCTGATGGCTTGAGTAAATAAAGGCAGTGTCTCCTGCTTTTTCTGGAAGCTGGCTGGGGTGGGCTGTTGTAATTAGAATTTTTATCTTCCTAATTTCCTTCCCTCCCCTTCTTCTAGTAACAGAACCCCTCATGGGGAACTCCTTCTGATAGATGAATTTGGAGCCGACCTCTTCCCCTGCCCGAGGCGAAGGAACGTGACTCAAGCTTGGTCTCCCAGAGAAACACAAGCCCCAGGCCAGAAAGATTACTGCAGGGACCAACACCCACTGGAGCCAGGTGGGCAGCCCTTCTCCCCACAGGCACTTTGCTGGAATCATCAGAAAAGAGACACTCTTTGTGGATTGCTAGCTTCATCACTGGGAAGATGTATACCCAGGTGTGTCGGCAGCCACTCTGCCACCACGTGGAGAACCTGCTTGAGAATGTAGCAACTCAGGGGGAAGCAGATTCAAAAGGTAGGGAGGCAGCTGCCTGATGTCACTGAGTGTGACCCTCAAGCCTAGGCAGCCCTGATCTTCCCTGATACAGGAAATATATGTTACATTATACTGAGTTTCTGTGCCCTACAGCTAAAAATATCCTAATACAGACACTGAGGGGGGAAAAGCATCACCTACATCTAGGCTAAAAGAAAACACTTGTTTCTTCTACTCACAATACTTCTGACAACAAATGTTTTCCACATTTGGTTTGCTTGGGTTTTCCACACCAAGCAATTTTGATACTAAGTATCCGAATCAGCACAGACTCCACAGGTAAAAGGCTCAGGACCACAAGACTGCCACTCACTGCAGACACCAGTCCCAAGTCTGGGCCTCTGGGACTTTTGACCAGCTAACTGCCTGTAAATGAAGGCTTCCCATGACACCCTTCTCGGGTTCCATAATTTGCTAGAACAGCTCACAGAACTCAGGAAAACACTCTACTCACTATTATTGGGTTTATTATAAAGGATACAACTCAGGAAGAGCCAAATGGAAGAGCTGCATAAGGCAGGGTACTGGGGAGAATGGGGAAGAGATTTCCATGCTCTCTCTGGGTGCACAGCCCTCCCAGCACCTAGGTGTGTTCACCAACCCAGAGACTTTCTTTATCCTGTTGTTTAGGGGTTTGCAGAGGTTCCATTACCTTGGCATGATTATTTAAATCATTGGCCATTGGTAATTAGCTCAATCTTTAGCCCCTTTCTATTCCCCAGAGGCCAGGGAGTGAGGATGAAAATCCTAACCCTCTAACCATAGGTTGGCTCCCCTGGCAACCAGCCTCCATCTTCCTCCGAGAGTCCTCTTATTAGACAAAGTCAAGTATGGTTGAAAGGCTTTGATGTGAACAACAGAAGATGCCCCTATCAACCATGTTGGGAAATTCCAAGGGTTTTAGGAGCTCTGTGCCAAAGACCAGGGATAAAGACCAAATACATATTTTTTACTATGTCACAATTTCACATAGAAAAATCTTGCTTTATTTTTAAAGATGAAGTCTTTTTGAGCTTAGGTTGTCAGCTAAATTTTAAGGTATGTAGTAAGGAAAACAAAGTTTTTTATTCATTTTTTATTTTTGTTTTTATCTTGTTTTATTGGTGTCCTAGGAACGTTAAGATACAATAGGACAAGGGACATAAAGGGACATAAGTTGTCTTAAATGGCATTTCTTTAATCAAGTGTTAAGGAGGCAAGGGTTCCCAGGGATAGTGCTGCTTAATAGGACTGTGCATCCCATGTCTGGACATTTCCGTCCTTGGCCACAAAATAGCCCTCTCTCTGCTGTTATCACCCAAGGGCCTGAAATCCATGGAGAATCGAGATGTTGGCCCATCGTTAGAATCTGACCTGTTCGGATTAGAAACGTTGGCCACCCCGTGGCAGAATAGCAGTTCCTGATATGTGAACCATGGCTCATGGGTTATCTGGAGGCTGGTTTCTCCAGACACTGCTATTAATAAGATAATTGCTACATTTTCCTCCCTGACTTGAATACATTGTGGCAACCCTCCCTGCAATCCCCTAAGAAAGTATAACACCTCTAGCCCTTTGTTTTAAGAAAGTTATTTGGGGGGATTCTTTTGGGTTTTGGGCGGAGCAGCAAAAAATAAACTAAGAGGAATCAAGTGTTGTAGGGCATGTCCATTCAACAAATGTGGATTCAGAGTCTCTTTCAAGAAAAAAGTTACTCTAGGGAGGGTGGGAGGGGGAAAGAGACATAGAAAAGTGAGCCATCAGCCTGTCCCCGCTGAGTTTGCTGTCTAGTTGGAGGTGGAGGAGAGACATTAGGCAAGGAAGATAAGACAAACACACACATCTGAAAAAGAGAGCAAAAATATGCCATAAGAAGACAAAAAGACATCAAAAATATGAAGGTAATATTCAATAGGCAGAAGAGAGAGATTTTTCTTAAAGGCTGTTCTCCATCCCAAAGCAGTAAGGTAGCTGCTTTGAGATGCATTTATTTAAGTGTTTCCCAAAGTTTGTCCTATAAAACACTAGTCCTATGAGATGCACCTTGGGAAAAAAAGGTTCTATGAGAAATACATTTAGGAAATGGTGATTTCCATTTTGCCACTATTATCTCAACTTAGAAATTCATAGCGTACCTTAGCTTACTAAAGCCTCTGATTAGTCCTGCTGTAAAGAAATCTATTTAACTTTAATTAACCCACTATTTCCCAAACTTATCTGACCACAGTCTCAGGGGAATTTTCCATGGAAAACACTCTGAAACGTGGTAATATATGTCACCTAAGGAAAGAGCCGTACAAACCCAGACATTCTTCAAAATCTCTCAGATTGTTGCCTCAATTGTTGGCTTCAAATTATTTGGTAGAGTAAACGTTGTTTGTTCCACCAGAAGAAAGAAAGAAAGAAAGAAAGAAAGAAAGAAAGAAAGAAAGAAAGAAAGAAAGAAAGAAAGAAAGAAAGAAAGAAGGAAAGAAAGAAAGAAAGAAAGACAAAAAATGTCATGAACTTTCTAAAGAGAGTCCACATTCTACTAAAATTTCAGAAGTATTTAAAATTTGACATGAGCTGTAAATAGTGGAGAGTGGATATCTTCAAATTTCTGTTTAAAAAAAAGATTGTGCACATCTGTGTGTATGTATATATACACAAACACACACATATATACACACACATATGTATGTATATATCTCCTTTATATACTGATCACTAATAAGCACTTTCACATTTATGTAGTTTTAAAATATATTTATATTAAGATACAACTTAACCTGTTGTTCTCACTGTGAATGACTAAGCTCTCATTTAAAAAGACGAGAAAGGTGGATGGAAAGGAAAGAGAAGGGGAAGGATCAAATGGGAGAGATCAGGATCTCTAAGAACCTGGCCTGGGTTGATTTTGAGAACCAGAGGAAGGCCAAACATTGACATGACACAAAAGAATGTGTTTATCATCACTTGACAATTGCTCTACATCTATCTGATGATGCCATTCTCACCTCTGAGCTTCTCTGACCCCCTTGGTGTCTGCACTCATTCAAGCTCTTCCTACAGTACTGTCTTCAACAAAGACTCTCTCCCATCGCATTACCTGGAGATGGGCTTACTCAGAATAACCAAGTGCAGATGTTGTTCCCCTTGGGATCGTCAGTCAATAAACTTATAATTTGGAGCCTGGGATGGGTAGGGGGTCCTAAGATTCACTCTTTCTCACCTGTAGGTTATAAGCACAGGTGGAAACTGACACAAGGAGATGGTGGCCAAAAAGAATCAAGGACCATAGGCCCCTCACTTGGGCCAAGGCTTCCCCCTAAAACAGGATGAGAGAACACAGCTTGGGCTAAGGCTGCAGTGGAGCTTTTCCTTTTCTGATTCTAGATCTTGAGACTTGTCCAGAGCACTGCAGGACCACAGGCCTAGCCCGGACACCTATTACTGCATGGAGAGAGTGCAAGGGTGGGAGAGAAAGCACCTCCTCCTGGGAAGCCCTGAGCAGTAGGTTTACTGATTGGTAATGACAAGTGGGAGAGCTGGTGCCAGCCACCTCGCCAGGGCCAGAGAACTTTCCAGATTCAAGTAGAGCCCTTGAACCCTGGCCCCACCCAGTGGCACAGGCCTGGACAGTGGCTATTCAGCTCTCATCCTGGGCATACGGCCAGGAGCCCATCAGCAGGGAGAAGGAACTCACACTACTCTCTTGAACATCCACCCCCTGTGGGAGGGGAGCAGAGATCTTTCTAGAAACTCACACAAGGAAAAAAGTTCCCCCTTATGTACACCATGAGTACAAACACATATAACCTGTACCCTGCAGAATTCTATATTAAAAAGGACCATAATAAGGTCATTGAGGCTTGATCTTAATTTATGGAACCATAGGCCCTGCTCTTTGTGAGGCCTCCAGTGGTGTGACAGGTGGCTTCTCTGCCTATGAATACTCCCAAAACCCTTCCAATCTGCATCGCTGGGCTACCCCCATTCTGAAGGGAGGCCATGAGGTGGCATCATTTGACCTACACAGCTCTACCCTAACTGGCAAGAAAACAATTCTTTTGATATCTTTCATTTGGAGATGACCAGATGGATGGATTGGGGTTACTTCTCAAGAATTGTGTTTCTCTAGGCTTGGCACCTAAGGTAAGTACTAAGAAGATGGGTTTTTACTGTAAGCACCCAGAGGTCAGCGTCTGTACTCAGTTTTGTAGAACACACAATGGTATTTGAATGCTACATTTAATGAAAAGCTATTGTGAGGTCAAGAAATGTTGATAGAGTCTCTGTCGTCAAACAATCTGATGTTTGACTTACCTGATATTCTTTACATTTTATCCCTTTTCAAGTTAGCAGGTGCTCTTTGCCCTACATGCCTCTTTTTTCTACCACCAAATAATGCCTTTTCTTTTTGGGTCGCTTCAGATCCCATATTTGAGACTCATTCAAAATAATTCAACTTCGTTCCTGGGTCTCATGGAATTCATATAGAGTATCTAAAAAACATGACAGGTAGGAGTTGTTAACTTTCTCTGGACAACTTTAAGGGAAGACTTAATGGAGGACAATTAACTGGAGCTAATACTTTATCGATGAATTGGCACCCCAAGAATAAAGCAAGAGCACAGCCCAGAAGTCCATGCCAAGGAAAACCTAAAACTATTGATAAAACAGATAGAAATTGTAAATATTTTTAATCAATACTGACTTTGGCATATGAATAAATGCTTGACTAATGCATCTTACTACTTATAATTCAGTTTTGAACTTCCATAAGATGTCCTAAGACCATCTAAGAGGAAATTGGGGTAAAATGCCTAAATCAAAAAAATCATCATCTTTATGGCATGTGTACTGGAATTATTTCTAGAATAATGCATCTTCACAGCTATAATTCAAATTAAGTTTTAGTCTATTGGTTTAACTGCAGCATATCTGAAATTTAGAAGTTTTTATAGCCCTCAATCCCACATAATGGTGGTTAAAAACCTTAGAGAAAATTCAATTATAGTAGAAGAGAGTTTTGTTCCTTTTTTTCTTCTTAAAAATAGACTTCATTTGGAGACCAGCTAAATATATAGCAGCTTCAAAATTTCCAGCCCAATGTCTATAAAAATGGAGTGGGTTACTAATCCAGAAGTGCTATAGAGGGACACCTAGATTGTTAAATATGGCATAAGAACATTAAAAGAGAATTTAATTCTCTAAGAGTAATTCTTGCTCAGGTAAAATACATCTGTCAAAGCTTTAAATGTATCACATGACAAAATGATTATACAAATTTCTTTAAGTACATGTGGCATCAGAAAGAATCCAGAAAGGGCCCAGTAATGCTGAGGGCTAGAGGTCTCACATTTCATCTTAAAGAACCTAGAAAAGGGAAGAAGCACTAAGCCTCCAGGATGCTGGCACATGGTCTACCAAGGACAGCTCCATGCCTGGCAGCTGTTTAAGGGGCTCCTGCTGCCCTAGAGAAGGGCTCTGGCTGCCGGGTGATTTAGCCACCTCTTATCTTCCTCTCCACACCCACCTACCTAACTAGGGCCATTCTTCAAGCTATACGTTTCTCTTGGAGAGGTGCAGGGTAGGAAATGGGTTAGGAGGTGAGGTAAGGGGTGGGGTTCTGAGGAAGGGATTACAGAATTATTTAGAGTCCAAGATTAGAGATTATTCATCCAAATATCTCAGTTTGGTGTGAAAAAATTAGATCCAAAGAAATTAAATGGCTTGCCCAAGTTCAGAAACCTAAGTCACAGTGGACCCATCTAGAACTCAGCCTACAGATTCTGAGTTTCTGGCAGCTTCTTCTACACAAGAGCCTGCACACCCTGTTCTCCTGGGATGGGCATCCCTTTATCATGACCTTCTCTCCTCCAGGCAGTAGATGTCATGGACCGGCTGAACTGACCAGAGTCACAAAAGGACCTGGCCTTGATGTCTGAAGGATGACCATGAGCTTTCGGGCTGGATTTTCACTCAGTTGTAGAATAAATCTTTATTTATAGGATTCCACTGAAAGCAAGTTCAAGTGTGTCAAATTTATTAATGTCAGTCTTAGAGCTTCTGCACACAGTGCTTTATCGATATGCGCATTATGCAACACGCCTGGGCTGCGAGCCGGTGTGCAGGGAAAAACCAAGGGCTACAGCAACCCCACAGGTGTCTCAGTCACTGGGAAGCCCCCAGGTAATGACTTGTAGCCTCCAACTACAGTTTTGTTGTTCCTCCAGGGGGACAGCATTGAATGGATCGGAAGATAGCACCACAGCTATCACCCCTTGTACAGCCTTGACGAAAACAGTTCTGAGAATTTGTTGACTGGGACAGGCTGTAAGGAAAGAAAGCTTCCTGGAGAAGTCTGGATGTGAGCTGGGCCTCAAAACGTGAAGAAAATGACCTTGCTTAACATAGATCAGTGTTTCTCAACTTTTTTCATCATCCCTCCCCCACAAAGAGCCTTTTTAGACTTTTCCTAATCACCCCTTTCAAAACCAAATATTTAAGAAAGGATGCAGCAAATATGAAATATACAATAGATTTGTTTACCCCAATAACAAAGGCAACTTTCCATTTTGGAGTTACGGTTGTGGGGAAAACTGAACATTTATGCATATTAGCATTGTGCCAAGAGCCTTGATTTATTTCAAAACCATGAAGATTCCATTTCTCTAAGCAAATTTTGGAGATTTTCTTTAAGAGAATCATTTGTTTGCTATTCTATTGGATGATGCTTTATCTCCTTTGTGTGTATGTGTGTGTGTGTGTGTGTGTGTGTGTGTGTGTGTGTGTGTGTGTTTCAGTCTTATAGCTTCTCATCCCCTTTATTTATTTTTATTAGTTTCATATGTATTCAAAGAGATTTACAGAGTAAGTCAAATCCATTTGTATTTTTAAGGATGCTGCATTTTTTCAGAATTAATGTATTTTTTAATGAATTTTTAAAACATACACTAGAAATTGTATTAACATTTTAAAGGGGAGAGTAATAATAACAAATTTGTTTGCATTCCATTTAAATCATGTATGTGAAATGAACTATATCCTACAGCTATCTCTTGCCGAATACTGAAGGATGGAGCAGGAAGAGCTCCCTGTGGTCCTGTGAGATTTCCACTGGCTTTCTCATAATCCCCAAACAGTGCCGGTTTCCTTTCAAATTCTGAGGACTGCCTGGTGGATCAGGCATGGTTATGGCTGCCACCAGAAGCAGACCCAGTTTTTATCCCATCTGTGCTCACTCACAACTACAGAATTGGGACCATGCTTTCTTTAATTGCAAACAGCATTCTTTCTCCTTGGTCAGAAAAGTTTGTCCATGACGGGTCAGTACCTCAAGCACTCCCCTTTTTATGTCCTTGGCTATCACTGATTCCCAGTTATTGGGATCAGGGCACTGAGGAGTTAGCTTTGTCAAACTACTGGTTATAAAATATATGGGAATCGGGCAATAGCTGCTAGTCATCCTAGGAGGACAGAATTTCATAAAGATGATATTAGGCATCCGAGTTTGCCTTCTGTTTTTGACTCCTAATCAGAGAAGGCTAAAATCTTGCTGCTGGACACAGTGCATGATGAACTGAATTAATAACTCAAGCTACACATTTTTATTAAGCATCTTCTGAGCACTAGCACTTCTCTGAAGACCTGATCTGAAATGATTAGGAATAGTATGTGTCATCATAAAGTAGTATTGATGTCTGCTAAGTATTTGTTGAGAAGATTTCCAAAATATTCTGATTAGCATCTGTACCTTTTTTGGTGAAGGCCCTGTGCCTTTAGGAGTTTTTCTAGTAAAAAACACTTTCTTGATCTTAAGTGGCTGCCCTCTCCCTGATTCTTTCTCTCATCTTCCCTGTCAGAGGATTGAGGAGGAGAAGACCACCTCAACATCCTTGAGGAAAACAGTTCTGAGAATGAGTTGACTGGGACAGGTTGTAATTTCCTACCATTGCTAAGGAGCTGCTAAGCAAATATTATAAAACAAACAGAGAGGGGGATACATTCATTTCACTTCCAACAAAGGAAAACAAAAAGTTAGCTCCCTGGATATGAGAAATAAAGGAAAGAGGGGGAGTTATCCTCTCCATGTTTGTTTTCTAAATAGGATTTGAGTCTCATTTGCCTTTTTTGGTTTGGTTTGGTTTGGTTTTTGCTTCAGATGAGAAAAAATAGGGAGGTGTGGTCAAGAAGAAAGGCATGGAACACACCAAGTCGCTGTCCTCTGTTAACTCTCCAGGGCAGAGGCGGAGGTGGAGGCTTAAGGGAGCCTCTTATAGGTGAGAAGGAAGCCACAGTGGCCTGGGCCTCACACAGAGCCAGAGCAAAGGACCCTCCCTGGTTTCATAGTGAGAAAAAGAAGTCAGGTTTCTCTCTGAATAGTAGTACAAGATGAAAGATCACCCGCATGTCACTGAGATTCCCACGTGTACTGTGAAAGACACAAAGAATAATAGATCTGGCTGCTAACTGGGGGAATCTATCATCTCCCCTGGTACACACATACGCTATTCCCCACAGGAAAGCAAGGCAAGGACAAAGGTAGAATAGATGCCAAATTTGCCGTGAGTGGTTCTTAACACAGGTCGTGTAGGATGCCTTTCTCTCTCATGTCCTTAGCTATGGCTCAGGTTTCCTAAATTTTTATCCCCATCCTTGCTCTCTGCACTAGACTCTTGATTTGTGTATTTCACTGCTTCTTTGACATCTCCACTTGTATATAAATAAGAATACCAAACTTTTCTTCCTAGACCTCTTCCTCCCCATTTGAGCAGTGATTTTTTCCCCCTTACATAGCACCTTGAGTCTAAAGCCTGGGAATCATCTCTGATGTCTTTTTTTTTTTTTTTTTGCACCCCAGATCCAGTCCATCAGACCCTCCTGGCTCTACCTCCAAAGCTTAACCTGAATCCATCCATCTCTCACCGTGGCCACATCATCACTATTTCTGGCTTTTACAACCGCAAAGGCCTCCTTCACTCACTCCTGTCCCTCTATGATCTGTTATCCATAATGTAGCCAGAGGTCATTTCCCATCCCCTCTCAGGCCATTTGCAGGAATATTTCTTGGTCAAGAATGTACTTCTCTCAGCCCTAACCCTGCTGGCATCATCCTCATCCTTCAGGGGCCCTCGACTCAGAGTGGTCCATCCCGATCTCCTCATCTGAGGAGCACTCGGTCATTCTCTGTCCCTCCACCCAGTTTTATTGAAGAATTTTATTACAAATGGCTATGTTATTTCTTGTTTGTGTTGATTGCCTGGCTTCCCCTCAAGGATTAAGCTCCAGAGAGGAAAGACTGGGTCCTTCTATTCAGTTGCTATGTATGTAGGAACCAGAATAATGCCTGGCACAGAGTAAGTACTTAATAAGTGGTGATTGAGTAAGTAACCAGATAAATAAATGAATGTCCCAATCCTCTACATTGAAGCCAACCAACACAGCAACATGAAGGCAATGAAAACCCCCAAAGGTGTCTGTAGGAAGGCCCTCCTTGCCCTCTCGCAGTTCATATATGCTCCCTCATCGCGGGCTCTATCTCTCATTTATGAACCTGCTCCTGCCCTTTGGGCTGGTGTTGTCACGAGACCCCACTAACTCCCACCTCTGCTTATTCTAGAATGGGGAGCACACACGTGGGACGGCCCAGGGGGTGTCCTGCAGCAGGCGAGACCCTCTGGAACCCATAGCTCACCCTCCAGTCCCCACGCTTGTACTGGTGCCTCTGCTCTCCCTCAGGGGGCTTCAGAGAAAGTCACAAGATAGCACCACAGCTATCACCCCTTGTACAGCCTTGACGAAAACAGTTCTGAGAATTCATTGACTGGGACAGGCTGGAAGGAAGGAAAGCTTCCTGGAGAAGTCTGGATATGAGCTGGGCCTCAAAACGTGGTGAAGAAAATGACCTCGCTTAACATAGATTAGTGTTTCTCAACTTATTTTCATCATCATCCCTCCCCCACAAAAAGCCTTTTTAGACTTTTCCTAATCGCCCCTTCCCATAAAATCTAAATGGCACCAACACACTGTATATCTGTCTATGTCCTATGACGTTTTAGAGGTCCACAAATCATCGTAATATCTAAGATTTTTCTTACCCATGCTCCCCACCTCTGAGAACCAATTTTTGACTCCTTGGGGGAAGCATCACTCTGTAGAGAATGCATGTCACACATATGTGTTTCTTTTGTATAAATGATGATGTTCCTCTGATAGCTTATTCTATGTTGGTGGACAAATTTCTTCTTTAAGAAAGATCTTTTCCAGTGTGGGTTACTTAAGGAAATGTTTAGATCCTCTTGGGGGAAAAAATTGAACCCCTCAAAAAATGAGCCTAGGTTGGCAGAAGAGGAGACGCTTCATCTCTCCTGTGGCTTTGCTCTTGGCTTTAGACTTCAAGGAGTTCAGATGTTAGAAGGGTGAGAGGTGGCTCCTGAGTCATGTCAAGCTGGACACTGGGAAGGCTGCCTTTCTTGGAGCAGATATTACCTAGAAATTAGAAAGAATGTTTGGTGAGCTAAATTATTTTTTCATGTTATTCTATGTTTATACATATTTGCTATGTCTGTGACTTAATGTGTCAGCAAGAGTAGGAAAGAAAAATGGGAAGTAAGATGGGAAAATGGACATGCTATGGGTCATTTAGTTGGATCAGTGAGGGCCATGGACCCCTTTTCCTGAAGATGTAAGGACAGCTTCATAAAAGAGATGAAAACCAGTCATTGCCTATGTCTCAGTTTTGCATAGAACTAACAAGTGCTTGTAACCTTGACCTTAACTGGACGAAACTGGCCTGCCTCCTTCCTTCCTTCACTCATTCTTTCAACAAATATTTGAGTGTCAAGCATTTGTGAAAAATATAAAAAAGCAAAGGTCAAGATCAATTGACTTTTCCCCCAAAGAGCATACAGCCCATGAGGAAATCACACAAATGATGAGATTCATGGAGTGACTGTGATGTTCCCCAGCTCCAGGCTCCATACTGAGACCCACCGAGGACATTCACTGTTTGCTGTTTTTCAAGGATGAACTCACCTTTTGGGAACTTAATGTTGCTTATACTTCCAAATTCAGTGTTTTTGAAGGGCATAATCAAGTGGCATAATATCAAGCTGCTACCTAAATTAAGGTCTCTTCTCTCATTTCCCTCTCCCCACAAAATCAGTGATTACAATCAAAGAAACAATTACCTTTGTTTAACAATTAAAACATAGGTTTTAATTAACCTATGTTTGTTCCCCATTGAAAATACCTCTACTAAGGGAATGTCTAATGAGTCCTTCTGCTCTGGTGCCTGGAAGAATAGACAGGCAATAAGCCAATGGCCTGATGCCCCACAGTTGCTTCATTCTTAAGACCTTAAATCTCAAGGAAATCAAGTCTGTACATGGGATCCCAGGAGCTGGGGCTTGCTCCAGACAGCTTTTGAGCACAAAAGATTGTCCAGAGAACAAGACAGAGGAGGCTGGCCCTGAAAGATGGGAGACCGAGACTTTTTTCCTGGCTATTTCTTAAAGGAATTATGTCAGTTTCAGAAGGTGTTGTAATGACATGCTCCTCATCTGTTGACTTTTTTCATCCTTAGGACCAACCTGGGTCTGTAGATCTCCTTGATCACCAGCCAGTTCTCACAGCCAACTGCAGCCAGGCAGCTGCTGTGCAGGAGCCTGCTGAATCTTCTGGTTCTGTTCAGAAGTTGCAGAGGCCAATACAGCGGCTAGCCTGCTGAATGAGTCCTCAAGAAACCCAATTCTAAAAGTGCATTTCTTATCCTATGTGAGCTTACCTGCTGAGCCTGCTATGCAGTTAACCCTTCCCTCTAGCAGGAGACCTGTGTCCTAACACGTTGTGCTAAAGCTCCCACTTCACAGCCTCCTCTAAGTGGCCATCACCATGTCTCAATCCTCTGCTGTAGAATTCTTACAAAACTCCTTATCTTGCCCATAGAAGAGCAGAAGTGTGTAGGGCAGGGAGACTTTGGGCTGCAAGCGTGTTTCAGTAGTATGGTTCTCAGGTCTGATATGCCTGTGCTTCTACATTGCAGGCAACTATCACGGGGAAATGACCTTGAAGACTCACCGTGAACTGTCCTTTACCCTTAGTTGATCTAACACTGTTTATCAAGCTGACCTTTAGCATTGGAGATCAAATTGTTCTCCAGGCAGGAAGAGAAAATTCCTTTTGAACATTATGAATTCTTACCTTGGGCTTCCCAGGTCAGCTGCTAAGTTTCAGAAGGACTTGAGGACTTTGAGACTGCTACACACCTTCAAAGTCCCCCTGGCCACTGCCTCTCCACCTTCTGGTCACTTGATGCTTTTCTCCACTGCATTCACAAGTAGGCCACTGCCATGGTAGAGAAAATAACCAACTAAAAGTTATCTTCCATTAGTCCCTTTCAGAAAGTTCCAGAAACCCATCAGATTCCCAAATTCCATCAGTTCAAACAAACAAATAAAACATGTATCGACACATAAATGAATCACCTCTCAAAAACACAGTACAGATTGACTGCTTTTCTCTGATAAATTTCCGCATCATCTTCGATTTTCCAAAGATGAGTAAAAAGTCTGCATTACATTTCTCTCTTGCTTCATTTAATTTGAGCTCAAATTTAAATGCAGTGTTTCCTTTAGAAACGATTGCAGCCTGAGTCTTTTATGGCCAGTTTCTAGCTACAAACTCAAGCTTATTTATGAACATAAGTTTTAAAATAATATTGAAATGGAACTTAAAAACTGAGGTTCTAGTGGGTTTTTTTAAGAAGAACTTAGTAAAGAAATGAAAAAGATAAGGAAATAAAGTTTGGTGTATGAAACTGAGTATGCTGTTTCATAAAAGCCATACCTCTGAAATGCATTACGTGAATAGCTAAAACTGCTGCTGGCTTTTGAAATTTGCTGAGAATAAATTTGAAATCATATTTCCATGGAAGTAATTGCCTATCCTCTAGAACAATGGTTCCTAACTTTTACAAAGATCCTTTTTGAGTACCAAGAAATTTAGTGAGAACTCTCTCGTGGTTGGAAAAACGTAGAACACATGCAGAGGCAGACTCACCGGCCTTTGTATTAATTCCACAACCCCTCAGGAATCTGGGTCCCACTGGCTGGCTTCCACTGATTCTGTGCTGGGAGAGCCATAAAATTATCCAGAAATGATGACCCCTATGCAGACATCCTAGAACACGTTCACTGTTGGCCTTAAAACTTCAGATTACTGTGTGTCCACCAGATTTGCCTATGTCAGAAAACAAATCTCTTCCATTTTTTTCTTTTAGTCTTAACACATAGGCTACTATGGATGCTTTATACCCTCTCAATTTACCTTTCTAGTACTCTCTAATTAAATCTAACAACTGTTCACCTTCTTCTCAAGCGTAAGGTTGAATTGTGAGAACCCAGAGAATTCATGAAAGACCTTTCTATATGCAAATAATAAATGTGATAAATTATCATTCCCACCATTGGGATGATTATCCACATAAATCTTAACTGTGCTATTGAGAGCCACATTAAATCATTCCACTAGTCCATTGCATTATGGTGATAAGCCAGTCTTTTTACATACTTAACATGAAGACACTTTCACAGGAAATTCACACCTCAGCCTGTCTGCAAGAATCTCTGAAAGAAATTCAGGCCAAAAATGACCCATGCCAACCCTTGCTTACTTCATGGGCATAAGAACACAATGTCTGCTTCTCAATACTTTATGCCTCTACAATGAATAGTTTGCCATTTTGAGAGGGATTTTCTCATTTCCACCCTCTCTAGAAGACCTTCCCATGGACAGATCAGAAATATTGCAGCTCTTGTTTAGACATTCTTCTTTCCCAGCCTCTGGCATGCCTCCCAACCTGTACATCATTATGCATCTGCCTTTGGGTAATAGAATCATAGACATTATTGGGGTCGCATGAATTAGGGAATCTATAAACTTGGGTGGGAAAAAGATTACATCTTTATTTTCACTAACCTCTAACTGAAATTGAGCATTTCCTTCAAATGTGAAAGCAGGCAGGAAACCACAGTAGTTTCGGGAACTATATCACCAAGAGAAATCACAGGTATTTTCACATCACATTAAGGTTGTGCAGATGTCTGAAAATATTTACTCTCATCACTATTTCAAGCTTTAGTAGCTGTAGACCTACCATGAGTAGGAGCTTGCTGGAGCTGGAGCTTGCTATTTAATATGGTAATAAAGAAGCCCATATATTACTAAATCACCAAATATATATATATATATATATATATATATATATATATATAGATATATATAGGGAGTATATATATTTGGTAATTATATTTTACCACAATTGGTATTCTTTGTAATCCTATGTAGTTCATGTATTTAAAAACATGATTTGGAAAAAGGGTACGTGGGCCTCATCAGATGGCCAAAGGGGTCCAGGGGACAAAGAAAGGTAGGAATTCTTTCCTTGAAGGTGTGTGTCTTTGAATCATCACTGCTTCTTCCACATCCTTGAAGACCCTGTGATTCTCACAGACCCTGTGATATTGCTCTTAATATCCCACTTCAAGGAGCCCTGGTTTACAATCTGTGAGCCCAGGCTTCCTTGGATGGGGCTAGTTCTGCCTCCACAAGCAAGAGACATTCTGAGCAGAAGGCCTGACCAGGTGGGCTGATCTCAGTAGACACCCTTTGTGGCTTTTCACCCTTTGTGGAAATACCAAGGACCTCAGGCAGCACAGAAACATGCCCTGGCCCCTCATTCATTCCGACGAATGCTTAAGAGGCCCTTGGAGAACATGTCATCTGCCTCCTAATTTCACAGTCAAATCAATAGAATGAAAGAGCAAAATGCCCTGCCTCAAAATCCACAGTTAGCTAATAGCCCTGACTCCCAGGAAAGCTCTCTTCTCTATACTACACACGGGCACAGAGCAACAATCATTTACATTGACACTGTACTCATTATATACTATGTACTGTTTCAAGTGCTTTTCGTGTGTAATTTCTTTAATTATCACAATGACCTTGTTGGTAAGTTCAGTGATGATCCTCATCTTACAGATGGGGAAACTGAGGCCAAGAGTGGTTAAGGAACTTATGATGTTACACAACCAGTAGATGATGCAGCCAAGATCCCAATAGGGCAGGCAGACTCCTCTCAGACCTTTGACCATCCTGCCTCTCCAGCCAGGCAGCTGTGGAAGCTGATGACAAAACCCCAAGTCAAACTGAGCAGAAGTAATCTCACAAAGCTCCGGTTTCCTCACCTTGTCAATTAGGGATAGAAAGACCTACCTTGCAGGGCTGCTCTGAAAATTAAGTTAAACATATATAGCAAGCGCTAAGTGTGTCTGCTACATAAGCTCCTAAAATGGTAGTTATTATCATTTTTGCTATTACTTTTACCAAGCTGGGCACAAAAGATTGCAGACAAAGATGAAGCAGATGGTGAAAACCAAAACTTTGAGAGTAAGGGCATGAGCAGAAAACCATGGCCCCCAAGTGGAACAGAGGTCAAGCAATTCAGCCCACATTTGCATCAACCTATTGATACTGAGAAGGGCCCTTTGGGGCTCTTGGGCACAAAAGCCTTTCTGTGTCCCCCATTTCTTTGATTACAGGAAATAGGCTTCATTCAGCCTCCGTGACCTCCCCTAAGTTCCAGCAGGCAGATTCAAGCTGTTGTTAATTAAGGAAGGGAGGGGATGTGAGACAAGGAAGAAATGGTCAAGAGAAACAATAGTGCAGCCTTGGGGCAAGGTCTTGGCTCCCCATCAAGGGATACACATAATAATATATTTGAGCTGTTCTGCAGATACTGAAATCTGCACCAGGTGGGAGAAGTTAATGCTTGACAAGGGTGTGCTGCCCACAAGCACATAGGCCCCAGACCGGTTAGAACCAAAAGGCTGATGATGCTGATTCCCAATTACCTCACCACCAACCAATCAGAAGAATGCTCACGAGCTGATCACATCCTCTTTGAACCATTACTATAAAACTTCTCACTACCCTTTTCAAGTTGGGACACAGTTTTGAGAGCATTAGCCAGCCCTCTGTGGCCCTTTACCTGGCAAAGCAATAAAGCTATTATTTTTTACTTCACCCAAAACTCTGTCTCCAAGATTTAATTTGGTGTCGGGATACAGAGGCCAGTTTCAGCTTCGCTACGAGATTCCTCCAAACCCATAAGGTTTAAAACTCTACCCATTGTCTCTCTTTTCACCAGAATTTGTTCATGTATTCCCTTACTTGGAGAATGTTGCTATATTCAACTTCCTTCACCTTCTTTCTTGCCCCTCTCTTCCTATCCCACCCACAAACCCTGCCAACCTGTGCCAGAAATATCTCCTATGGTTCAAAATATGATTCAAGCACTAAATTTAATCCCTTCTCGAAATTAGCATCAGATGACAAGAGAATCTATATCAATGCTGGAAAATTGGTAAGGTTGAAAACGACACTGAAATGATACTCAAGGGTTTTCCACGCAATATAGTGAAGTGAGGCCAGCCAGGGAACAGGCTACTCTGGCCCACAACTGCCAAATGCAAGGGGAAACCCACATGGGAAGCAAGAGACAACAAGGGCAGGGAGCCCTGTCTAAGCTCCACCAGCAGCTCCTGGCTTGTGGAGCATAAGAAATGAATGTTTGTTTCACCTACCTTAACTTTTCCTTTGGAGGAGCTATCCTACCCTACTGTGTCCCCAACCACAAGACCTGCCACACCCTAACCCCAGGGTTGAGTGTGTGACCATGCTAGGTCAAACAGACTTTTCTTCCTGGGAGTTCGAGGGAGACACACAGGAGAGAAGGCATTTGGAGTTGAATCATTGGGTTGATAGCCACAACCTAGAGACATGATCCAGAAGCCCTTGTTTCTAAGAATCCAGAACTACAGCATGTCCTGTCCTCCGGAGGCCCAGAGGTTCCTTCTTCCTTTGATTCTATAAGGTATTCCAGTATCCTGAGTGTTTATCGTATTACTATGCTTCACAATATACACGTACACTACATAGTTCTTCTACATGGGTCAATATTTCATAATCGAGGTTAAAGAATAAAACAGAAAAATAAAGAGAATTTCTAAAAGAGATTCGCTTCAAGACAGTGGGGTGGGACTCATTGTGGATGTAAATAAGAGGAAAGAATTATGTGCTAATTCTGTGAAGGAAAATGGAAACCATTAAAATTATTTGAGAGCTAAAGAAATGTAAAATCTAACCAAGTAAGGGAGGAAGTTAGTGAGATCTCAGTGAGACTGAGGGCTTCATTCAACTCACAGTTAATTTGGTAACTGGTGAGAGTTAACTTGAACGAGAGGACATGGGCTGCAAGGCCATCTCATTTGAAGGGTGTGGTCTAGGAGTCCCTATAGTTTCCCTACAGATGATTATTAAAAGACCCCACACATCCATCTGAAGCACAAGAAGACCTGGGCATCCAGGGCATGGATCCCAGACAAAATTTTCTTAAAGAGAAGTGACATCCTTCTGCTCAGGATGAGAATCCCAATATTCCTGGAATGGTGTATCAGTCAGTTCAGGCTCTCTTAACAAAACACCACAGACTCAATGGACTAAAAAAACAGAAAATTATTTCTCATAGTTCTGGAGGATAAAAGTCCAAGATGAAGGTGCCCACATGGTCAGGTACTGGCGACGACCCTCTTCCTGGCTTGCAGGTGATGCCTTTGTCCTCACATGGAGGTGAGAGGGGAAGGGAGGAAGCTCTCTGCTATCTCTCCTTATAAAGACACTAATCCCATCTTGAGGGCCCCACCCTCATGACCTCACCTAAACCTAATTACCTCCCAGAGGCCTCACCCCCTAATACCATTGCATTGGAGATCATAGGGCTTTAGCGTATGAATTTGAGGGGTGGCGGGCTGGGGTGGGAGACTGACAAAATTCAGTCCCTAACAAACTCTAAAACTTCCAAGGGCATCATTTACCCTTGGAAGGTGTTAAGATGTGTATAATCTATCTTAAAATACTTTGCATAGGCAGTGCTATATATCAGTTTAAGTTATACCTTAGGTATAGTCAGTGGCCTTATGAAGAATCCCAGCCTGTGGTTGGCATTCTCACCAACAAGCCTACTGTAACCGAAAAGGCTACACCGAGAGCTTCAGCCACCCAAATCTCCATCAACGCCCAAGGTTTTTCTAATTAATATAGAAAGAGTCTGAAAAGGGTTTTTGTTAGTAAAATTAGTGGTGTGCAAGTTATGTGATTAAGTAAAATATGTTAGTTACAATCCCCACACTTCATGAATAGGATAGAAGAACCCAGTAAATGATGTCACCAACATTTGATGTCTTAAAACTCCCATGTCTAGCCATCAAGTTGGGAGAAGTCTGGCCTGTGGATAATGTCATATCTTCCTCAGATGAACCTTCCTGCATTGCAGTAGACCACCGACAAGACAGAGAAATGGGACTTCACTGAGCTCACACACTTAATAATAAGAGTTTGTTTAATAAATATCCATGTGGAAGGCAGAGTTTGGTTTGAGATCTGCTCCTCTCACCTGGTTGGGCCGTCACCATCTGCCTAAAAGAACCTGAGAGCTTCTGACAACAGAGAACTAGCCAGCTCCCAAAAGAAGGTTAGAATATAAATGCTTGTATGTTACAATGTGTATGTTTGGTATTTAAAGTGTTTGGGGATAATCTCCTCTATCAGAACCAACGAATTTGCTTGGTGATTCCATTAAAATGTGCATTTTATTTTAGGCTTGAGATTTTAAGCTGAAAGGTTTAAGAGAATTTGGCTAGGTTTGTAAACAGTGCTGGAATGCTTAAGAGAAGTTGAGATTTACTATATCCATAAGTTTAATTTATTATATCAACTACAGAGGAGAAATCAAATACATTATATTTATAAATGCAGTAAAAATGTTTAAAATAATTTAATTAACCAAGTTGTAAAAGGGGCTGATTATTTAAGATAGTTCTGTCTGTTCACTGGAACACTAGTAAAAGCACCCTTGAATAGGATTGTTAAAATCCACTGGATTTATAAAAAGAACAATAAAACTTACAAGTGGAATTTACAGGCTTAAGGAAAACAAAACTTGGATGTTTTTTAATTTGAATAAATTGAATGTTAATCTAAAACCCCCAATAAATGTAAGTCATCCCTTCTAGGGGGAAAAAGCCACCCTAATGACCAAAAAACTCATATCAACAAATGAGAACTTATGAGTTATTATTAATTGAGGTATTGGCATTTTTTTCCCACAAAAAAAAATCAGCTTTCAAGGTTGGTGGTTAGCCAACTTTTTGATTATACAACCCTAATAGTAGAACACTCTGGAGAATGCATCTTTACTACATGTATATTTACTGATACACCGTGGTGGGCACTACAAGGCAGTGCCAGGAGCCCCCTTAGATGAAAGATGTGATGCCCAGCTACTCAGAGTGCTGGGGGCAGACAGCCCTCGGTGGCCAGTACTTTCAGGGATACCTCTGCTGCAGAGAGCCACCTGGCTGACCTCGTGTGCCCTCTTCACATAGCCCCCATCCAGAGAGTCTGCTGAGCAGGTGCATAAAGGCCTGGCCAGCCAGGTCCAGCTCTGGACAATTCTGTAGACTCATCTAGCATCGAGCTCCACACAGGGTCATTGAGGCCACCATGGCTAGACCTCTCCCTCTGCCCCATCCTGCTTCCTTCTGCTTCTCCCACAGAGGCCGATGCCTGGGACACCCCCAAATAAACATCCTGCAGGCTCTACTCCTTCTGGGACACCAAAACTGTGCCACGAACTATGTGCACAAACCTCTCAATGGCTTTGTTAAACATTTGCCAAGTTTCATATCCTTCTGCTATTAAATACCTTCAAACTGGCAAACAGAAGTGAGGAGACCAGAATTCTGGTGAGCTTTAAAGTATGGATAATTGAGAGATTACCTGCTATATGGTCTATAACTTACAGGAAAATACTCATCACAGGCTACGTAATATATGGTATTGCATTCTAAGAATTTTTCATCTGTTACCGCCTCTGACTTAGCTCCTGGTGAGGCAGCTGTTGTTATGTCATTGTCATTGCCTGCGCAGGAACAAACGTCAGAACTACCAGCATCAAAGCCTGCAGCGTAGACTTCTGCTTCCAAGAAGGGAATAGATGTCCTTTCCCAATTCCTTTCAATATGTACAACTGAAAACCTTGAACATTATATTTAAAACAAATATAAGGAGACTCTGAATTGTGAGAGAAGAAGACAGACAACTTGGATGAATATCCAGAGAATTATGCTGAGTAGAAAACAAAAATCTTAAAAAAGGTTACATACTATATGATCCATTTACAGTGGTCCCCCTTATCCGTGAAGGATATGTTTCAAGGCCCCCAGTGGATGCCTAAAGTAGCAGATTTCAAACCAAAACCTATACATACCATGTTTTTTCCTATACTAGCAGGTAGCTAGTATATACAACACGGATACACTGGACGAAGTGATGATTCACATCCTGGGCAGGATAGAGCAGGTCAGCAAGAGCTTTCATCATGCTCCTCAAAAGAGCACACAATTTAAGACTTATGAATTGTTTATTTCTGGGATTTTCCATTTAATATTTTCAGACCACAATTAACTGTAGCTGAAACCACAGAGAGCAAAACCACACATAAGGGGGGACTACTGTACACAACATTCTCAAAATGACAACATTTTAGAAATGGAGAACAGATTAGTGGGTGTGAGAGATCAAGGAGAGGATGGAGGTGGGAGGGAAGTGGGTGTGGCTACGGAAGTTCAACAGGAAGGATTCTGACAGGGATGGAAAGTTTCTGTGTCTTGACCGTATCTGTGTCCCTATCTGGGTTGTGATGTTGTACCATCGTTTTGCAAGATGCTACCATTGGGGAAAACTGAGTAGAAGGGGCACAGGGTCTTTCTATATTATTGCCCACAACTGCATGTGAATCTACAATGTCTTAAAATAAAAGGTCTAATTGGAAAAAAAAAAAAAAACTTTCAGGTTGGATGTTAGCAATTTAGAAGAAAATCCTGTAGATGAAGTAAAATACTTTTTAACCCCTAGGAGTCAAATAGTTGCAGGGAGGGGTTGGAGAATGGTGAAATCACATGCGTTTGGGGATTTTCCCATAGATGGCATCAAAGTTAAGTTAGTTCTCAGAGATGGCTTTACCACAAAACTAATAAAATTTTAAACTTCTGGTAGGGTCACTTGCACAGGACTATACCAAGGCCCTGAGATGCACCCTAACCGTGTAATTGCATGAGTTAAACCTGCAAAGTTAAGATATTCAACCAGTACTGGTGAGGACCATGGTCTCCTTCTACTCTGAACTGTCCCCACCTCCATTCTCATCAGGTTGGGTAGGGACCTTGTTAAGGGGAAGTTGAACAGGAGAAACGGGTCATTTGGTTGGTAGTTGAGGTTCGATGAGGTTTACATGGCTCACAGACACTTGGAAGTTTAACTAATTCATCACTAGTCATCTCATTATAAGAATGCTTCTGGCTTTGCCCCACCACCCACTATGTCACCTCACCCAGCAATTTGGCACAAAGGTATAGTCCCAGAAGTGTCCCCCTACCCCCACTCCAAATTCATAGATTGAAGCCCTACCCCCAATGTGACTATACTTGAAGATGGGGCCTTTAAGGAGGTGATTAGGTTAAATGAGGTCATAAGGATGGGGCCCTAATCCAATAGGACTTGTGTCCTTATAAGAAAGGGAAGAGACACCAGGGATACCCGTGCAAAAAGAAAAGGCCCTGTGAGGATGCAGTGAGAAGGCAGTGGTCTACGAGCCAAGGAGAGAGGCTGCAGAAGAAACCAAACCTGCAGACACCTTGACCTTGGACTTCCTGTCTCCAGAACTGTGAGAAAACACATTTCTGTTGTTTCAGCTGCCCTGTCTGTGGTGTTTTGTTATGGCAGCCAAAGCAGACGAATACAGCTCTAACACCTCAAGCATGGGGGTAGTGAAGGGAAAATAAGGTTCAAAATGTACAGAGCCAAAAGCTAGCCTATGCAAATTTATTCCAGTCATCAAAGGTGTAACACTGCAAGCAGAGGGCTCAGTTATCATCAATCCAAATCCACATGGAAGTGGCCTTCTGTAGAGAAACGCAACAATGACATGTTTACAACTGGAAACAAACCATACTTTTTTATGAAAATCACACAATTTATTAGAAGTCCTCTGTTTTAAGAGGACAAACATGGAACTGTGCCTCAAACTGCAAGTACTACAGACATCTCCGTGGGTGAAGTTTCATACATTCCAATACATGAGATGGCTTTTTTTAGTGTAACTATAGCATCTTGTCCTGATGGAATCTGGCAGTCTCATATGAAATGGCATGAAAAATCAAATCGAAGTGGTGAAATGGTCTGAAGAATTGAGTGTTCCAATGACAAAAACTGCTTCTCATGTTAAAGTCAATTTGGTAACTATTACATAGCTCAATATGACGCAGCAATCACTGAGTTTGCAGCCAAAAAAAATGTAGGAAAAAGAGCATTGTTGAGGCAGGCCAAGTAGTCAGTTAATGAAAGGATTTTTTTTTTTTTTTTGCTATTTTGGACTGTTTGTGGTATTTGACAACTCCTGATTGCAAAATTTGACTTCACAAATGTATAGTACTTTGTAATATTTGTTTTTCTCATTCTGAATAAATAATCATGATCATACCTAATTTTGTATCTGTGATTTTTGTGTTCTTTTTTTGAAAGCCTCCCTCCCCAAATTTTATAAACTTCAGTCCCCACACCACCTAGCTCCATCCCTACTGCATCTCCATGAGGACAGAGCCACGTAAGAGCCAGCACCAACGGCTTTAGTTATTCTAAGAAAAGCTGCATGCATCATCGCAGTCTTTAATAACACAAAGAAGAGCACTGGGTTTAAAAAGAAAAAAAAGACTTTCTTAGTCAAGAAAGTGATTGAAAAAAGTCAACCTTGGAATAGAAAGATTTTTTTTAGGAAAACCATAAGCAATTCTTCATATATTTTTTTCTTCTTAATCTGTGAACATGCTCAACCTAGGGTAAAAGTTTAAGTCTAATCTAAAAGTTTCTTTCAAAAAATACAAAATAAAAAATTTAAGTGATTAAGAAGTATTGTATCAGTTTTATTGGCAGCATTTATTTTCTTAGTGATATATAAAATAGTGACATGTCTTACAAGTGATGACATCTTAGATTCAGTAACATACACAAGTGTGTGTGAAGCAGTTTTCATCTACAACCCAGGAGTGGTTCACAAACATTTTAAATACCCCAATCAGGAATCTACACTCCAGGGGCAGTTTCTTCATATTTGAAAGACCCCTTTCAGAAGCCCACAATGCAGAGTCTTCAACTATATCACCCTGACTAGCAGAGGGTTTGTTAATTAGCACAAAGGGTAGTAGAAAGAATTTTTTTGTTGGTAAAATAAGTGGTGTTCAAGGTCTGTGAATCAGGAGCTAGAAATATTTTCCGGGTACCTCTGCCCAGGTATGAGCAAGGTCCAAGAATCCAGCTAGCAGACTGACACTACACCTACAACCCTATGAAGTCTTGGATTCCAGGAAATTGCTATGGATTCTGCCGCATGGTCTGACCTTCAGAGAGGCTAAGGACAAACAGCTGAGCCTCCCCTGAGCTTCCAAGGACAGGTTTCATTCTCTTTGCTCAACAAAGCTTGTTTGGTGGCTGAATGCATTCTGAGACTTGCTTTCATTGTCAACACTTGGTAGTGAGGTTATGGAGAGCAAAAACTAGAACCTTCACCCATCTCTGCTCTTGGGAGGCAACCCGTATCCACAAAAAGCCCCAGATAACGGTGAAGACCCAGCTGACCATCTACAGCTGGGAACCCCCACAGTTCCCCACCTCCCTTCACCATCATCACCCTCCCAGACCAAAGCCACTTCTCCGAGCCACTGAGTGTGTAACTGATTCAAGAGCCACAACCCAAGTCATGAACCCTCATAATCACGAACATCTCTCTCCTTGGCACAATTATGTGAACAAAATGACATTGGCATAGGTTCAGCTTTTGGAAATTCGTTTAATTTTGCCTCAGGTAATTAGCTTATTTGTTCTCCCAGCATGACCTAAAACTTATCCATTTGGAGTCTCTGTTACTAACAGACATATAGTGGTTGCTTAGCAACACCATGCATTGTTATTTCTTCATCTAATTTAAAATTCTCAATTCACCATAAAGGTCTTCAGAGAGGAGTTATTGTTCAGGGTGGGCCAGATACCATTTTTCACTGTAGCCCATTCAATTTAGAAAAGAAATTTCAGTGTACTGTTTAATCAACATAAAATGATTTGTACAAAACATTTAACATCTCCTTGAAATGTAGCTGTCTTCTTTCACTAATCAGATCTACTTAATTTATTCTGAACTTTCCCAGGGAGATTTCCTTTCTCCTTTCATCCTTGCTCAGTCTTCTCATCCAACTTCCAAGGTGATTTATGGATACCCTTCAAACAGGAAGTGGCAGATCTGGGAAGGAAGTTTGGAAATATAAGATACACTTTTATTGTCCTGCAATTAGTCATGGAAAGGAGCCTCAAGTAGTCATTCCAATGAGTCACTTACCCCAAATTCCAACTTCATTAGAATATACATTTAACATCAAAGTTTTCTGATAAGAATGCTGCAAAATGAATCAATTGTTTGCTCTAATAATAGTCTTCAAGTACTAGGGGAGAGTGTCGTTGAGGTGCCCTCCCACAGGACAGCACGTCATATTTTTTTTTCACCAAACAATATTCCTTGATGTTAAGATGAACTTCTTGCCAGAACTCATTGGAAAGGACTCATTTTCATAAAGCAGGCAAAGGCATTTCTGCAGGGACCCTTTCATTATGTGTTGAGTGTATTGAAACAGCAAGTGAATCAAAATGGATTTTAAAAGACTCGATTATCATGATTGCTTGGAATCTGGAACAATCTGGAATAAAAACTCACAAATTTAGACTAATGGGGGAAAAGAACCATAAGAGTGACTAAATGGGCAAAAACAAATGGAATGTTTTAAAGGAAGTGCAATTTTGTCCCTATAACAATATGGAGAAAATCAGACGTTCGTAGCAGTAAAATCTCTCCGAGGACAGACAAGATTGATTTTTGTTGGCTTAAAACCTCATTACCCCTCTTGGTTTGTGTGTGTGTGGTGGGATGAGACTCCCCAGAGAGGATGCTTAAGTTACAGTAAAATAGATGGTCGATAAGTCACTGGGGTGGGGGTCAGTTTATTCTTGGCTTTGGGATTTGTTTTCATAATGGAGACTGTGATCTTAGGGGCTAAGAGGAGGGGCAGCTAGCAACACCAGAAAAGGAACTTGGGAAGAAGAGTCCAGCCATCCAACTGAGGGGCTTTACTGAAGGTTTGCTGTAGGTGTGGAGCCAGTACTCTCCTCCCTAGAGAGGCAGCAGAGGGCGCTGCTTAAGGGCTCACGTTGGAACCAAGAATACCTATGTTCCAGTCTCAGCTGTGCTGTGGTTTAACCCTGTGACATTACACTGATCACACTTACCCATCTGGACCTCAGCATTCCCATCTGTAAAATGGGGGCAGTAATTCCTCAAAATGTTGTTATGAGCATTAAAGAGTGAATACACAACAGAGGAGGCTTCATGGGCTTGTGACATGAGCAGACACACAGGGCCCTCCCCATCACCCTCCCCCATGCATAGAAGGGTCCCTATGCTTGGTTTAGTGATCTGCTGTCACTGTCTTGAAATTCCTAATCATTATTGAAGAAGGGCCTGGTATTTTCATTTTGACCTGAGCCACACAAATTCTGTATCAGTGCCCTATACACATTACATTAAGTATTTAGAACAAGTCCTTGCCCATAGTCAGTGCTGACTGTTATCATTATTCCCCTTCTCCCAACACAAAATTTTTAGGAAAATTCCCAAGATAGCAGTGAAGCTAGAAGTTGGGTGGGAAAGAGGGAACTGGGAGTTGACAGAGGAGCCAGCCTTGGTGCCTAACGTACTAATTCCTGCAATACCCCACCAACAGAGCAGGATGAGAACAGAGCTGCACAAGGGCATCCAGTCTGTTTTATTGGGGACTATTTTACTTTCAAGTCTGGATAGAAACTATACAGGCTGATGAAACCTGCATTGACAGAGAGGTCCTCAAGAACCAAATTTAGTGCCTAGCTACTGGCACTTGTGATGAACACACCGATTGTTTACACGCAAACCAGAACTTTAAAGGCACGAAAGATCATCTGAAGATCCTTCATCCTTTTACAGATGTTGAATACCAGCACCCACGCCCTGCCTCTCCCAGCCCCACTCCCACCCCACCCACCCCTGCCATCATTCTCAGGGCCCAAGGCAAAACTACAGTGGAGGCCCATGTGCCTTATGTCTAAATATGAACAAGTAATTCATCAAGCCAACAAACTTTTAAATAAGTTATTTTCTATTCTACTACCTTGTCAAATACACCTTTAAGTGACCTGGAAGGCCAAGTTCCAATTTAAAATTCCTTTCACTTCTTAAAGTTGTTTGTGTGTATGTGTGTGGACAATTCTGCTCTCACAACCAGGCTCCACCCCTTATTCCTGAAACCATTCAAGATTCAGCCACTCTTGGGACCTTGGAACAGATGCTCCAGTGGGTGGGCCCCTCCCCATAGGACAAACCTGAGGAGGACACCAGCACAGAATCAGAATCTTGGATCCACTAGCAGGTTTCAAGACCCACAGCCCAATGACTGTGTCTGTGACATCCAGTTACGATTATGAAAAAGAACATCTGATTGGTCATTCCTAAGCCAATGGGGTTACCACTCTTTGGGCCAATCCACAATGTCCACGGGTAGAAGGTCACTGGATGAAAAAAAGGCTACCTAGGCACACTTTCTGTGAAGGTGGCATAGACCCATTTGGTAATCTGAACAGGACTGTCAAACATTTACACACATACTCCAAACTAGGTCGTTTCCTGGGCAGGATTCTCTGGCAAACCAGTGATGTGGTGGATAAGCCAGTCAGTATTACAGTACAGAGGGAGGGTTATCTAAACAGTAACCGATGCTGAAGTGTGCAAGTCACTCACTGATGCTCTTTACATCCATCCCTGGTGGACAACACTAGCCATCACCAATATCCCATTCTCTTTCTGTTCTGGTCAATGGAAGATTGCACATCTCAGGCCTGTGCATTGGGGAGCTGATGGACCATAAGACTAGCTTCTGGCCGATGGGTTGACTGAGGTAACAAAGAGTGTCTCTCTTCCCCTGCTGCTGCCATCTAGAAGTCCATGTGTTCCAGATGGCACAGCCAAAAGGGGTGGAGCCTCCATCATCCAGGGCCCCTGATGACTGGGTGGGCCCAGCCATCTGCCCTCTGTGCTGGATACGAAGTGCTAGTGAGAAGAAACTCTTGTGTTACTCCGTTGAGCTGTTGGTGTTCTCTCTTACTGCGGCAAAACCCAGCCTGTTCCAACTAATACATTCAATCCACTCAATTAAGTTCCCAATGAATCAAACTCAGACATAAAGCCAAAAAAGAAAGGCTTACAGATGACCTTTGATATTTAGAGCCACCTTTCATAATTAGCAGGATTTCTGGTTCTTTTATAAGTGTGAAAGAGAAAGTACCATGAACTTTAAAATTATGGAAACCGAATTCAAAGGGAGTTGAATGTACAAAAGCACTTAAGACCCTGACAATTAATTCAGGGCTGGATGAACCAACCATGGCTGATCAGAGTACACCAGACCACTGCTTCGGAACTTCATGAGAAACATCGTCACTGTCAGAGCAGTGGTTTGTGCAGTCCAATAACTTGTCTCAATGACACAAAATTGTGCCTCCACCTTTCTGCCTTCAACTGCACATGGTTTTAACCTAATTTCCTATCATCTTGTTTCTCGCCACTTTTTACCCTCAAACAACCTTTAGTTGTGATAATTAGGAGCATTAGAGCAGACAGAAGTTTGTAAGGGGAAGTCAGATCCATTCAGGGTCTTGCCCTACCCAGTTAAGGTAATTATCTTAAAACTCCAATGCCGAGACCAGAATTCAGAGCATCCTACTCCCAGCAGAGTCACACCCAGTCACGTCCATTGTGTTGCCCGTTACTAACAATAGCCATCACAGACTCAAACTCACTGCTTCATCAGACAAGGCAGGAGAAAGTCCAGGGCTCTCTTTAATTCACGTCCACACAGACGTGACGACCAGGCCGCCTTAAAACCCAGCAGTTGTCTTGGTCAGTCTCTCTGCTATACTTGACCTTGACGACTCTCCTCGAAACTCTCTATTCCCTTGTCCCAATAACAAGGCTGGCTCATGGCCCTCCTCCTACCCCTGTGACCACTCCTTAGTGGACCCTGACTCTTCTCCCTCTCCTTAATTGCTGGCATTCCTCAAGGATTCACTCTTAGTCACTGCTTCCCTTGTGGTCCATGCTCTCCTTGAAAGAGCTTAGCTATTCTCATCTACCCAACGTAGACAATGATACCCAAGCCCATCTCCTCAACTCCCAGTTCATATACTTTTTGCACATCTCCACCTGGACGTCCCACAGACACTTCAATGCGCCCCAAACTAAAACTTGCCACTTTCCCCCCAACTCCTTCCTCTTTAGTGTTCTCTATTTTGTTCAGATGATACAGTGGGTTGAATGGTGTGCCCCCACAAAGAGACGTCTATCTTGACATCAGTATGTAACCTTATTTAGAATAAGCATCTTTGAAGATGTAATTAAGTTAGGGACCTCAAGATGAGATTATCTTGAATTTAGGGTGGGCCCTAAATCCAATGACTGATGTCCTTCTAAGAGAAAGACAGAGGGAGATTTGAGGCAGACACACACAGTGGGAAGGCCACATGAAAACAGAGGCAGAGACTGGAGGGATGCCTCTACCAGCCCAGGAACACCAAGGATTGCCCGCAACACCAGAAGTGAAGAAAGAAAAAGCCATGGAAGGGATTCTCCATCAGAGCCTCCAGAGGAACCAGTCCTGCTGACACTCCGACTGTGGACTTCTGGCCTCCAGAATTTTAGCACAATAAGTTTATGTTGCTTTAAGCCACCAAGTCTGTAGTCTTTGTTACCCGGCCCCAGGACACCAATACAGATGGCATAGCTCCCACCTTCTGAAACCTGGCAGTGACCTTGGACTCCTTCCTCCTCTCTCTCTTCCCATTCCCAAACAGTTGCCAAACGCTGTTGACTCCTCCTCCAAAATATCTCCCAGATCTGCCTCGACCTTGCCTCTCTCAAATCCAGCCATTGTATGTCTAGACCACATTTTGTTTATCTTTTCATCTGTCAATGGACATTTGGATTGTTCCCACCTTTTGGCTCTTATGAATAATGAACAATGCTGCTGTGAACATTGGTGTACAAACATCTGTTCAAGGTCCTTATTTCAATTCTTTTAGGGGTTTTCTTGGTGAAATTAGTGGCATTTAAGATTACTGGTTGGTGGGACTTTCCTGGCAGTCCAGTGGTTAAGACTCCACTCTTCCAGTGTGGGGGGCAAGGGTTCAATCCCCGGTCAGGGAACTAAGAACTCACATGCTGCACGGTGCAGCTAAAAAAAAAAGATTAGTGGTTGGTGGGACACGTGCAGGAAGGGGGCATAGGGATCAATCAGGGCCGGCAGCCTGTACCAGAGGAGCAGGCGGTTGGTCCCGAGCCCCGTGGACTCATGGCCATGTGCTGAGAGGCTACAAGAAGGCAAGTCCTGCCCCCCATGGCCCCAGTAAGAGCCTTACCTGCAAGGCAAGGCTTGCAGCCTGAGGAAAGAAAAACGGACAATACCTTCCTCCCTCCCTGGTTACTTGCTGCAAACCTCCAGGGCCTCCCCATATTTACCCAGATTAGCTCAGGCCAGCTCACAACACAGGGAGACCCTGGTATCAGCGCAAGGCAGGTTAAACAAGATGGTGAGTGACTACACACACGGCACCTGGAATGTGCCAGGTTCTCAGCTGAGTGCGCGCCAGTGTGAGCTAGGGTGAGCTAGCACCGTGGGGAGTGGCAGGTTTGATCCAGGCAGGTGGTCAGAGTGGGCAGGTACAGAAGATGCTGGGCCAGAGAGCTGGGCAGTGAGAAGAAGTGTATGAGTTTCCTATTGCTACTGTAACAAGTTATCATGAATGGAGTGGCTTAAAACAATACAGATTTACTATTACAATTGTAATTTACAATTAATTTAATATAATTGCAATTTACAATTACCCATTCACTCCCAATTCTGAAGGTCATAAGTCTAGAGTGGGTCTCGCTGAGCCAAAATCAAGGTGTCAGCAGGGCTGCATTCCCTTCTGGAGGCTCTAAGGAGAAAGCCCATTCCTCACCTTTTCCAGCCTTGAGGCTGCCTGCATTCCTTGACCTGTAGCCCCTTCCTCTGTCCTCAAAGCCAGCAACCAATGGCAGGTCCAGAATCTCACATAGCATCCCTCTGCCCTCCTCTTCCACCTCCTTTCCCACTTTTAAGGACCCTTGTGATAACATTGGGCCCACCCAGTGAATCCCAGATCAGCTCCCCATCTGCTGATCAGCAACCTTAGTTCCATCTGCAACCAGAATTCCCCCTTACCATGTGACCTGACATATTTACAGGTCCCAAGGATTCGGACATGGACATCTTTGGGGGGCTGTGGTTATGTTGCTCACCATACATGATCTGGGGAAGGCAGTATGGGGAGATAGAGGGGAAATCAGAATCAGGGAGGAGGGGTAGTTGGCAGCAGCACCTCAAAGACCAGGGAGAAGTTTAAGAATCTCGAATGGCTTTCCAAGAGCAAAGCAGGGTGTCAGACTCTGGAGACGGGGCTTAACGAGTGTGTTATCATAGCAAAAATGGAGGTCTAGCGAGCAAAGCCAGGGCTCGTGGGTGAGACTGGGGTACCGGTGGGGACTTGGCCTCAAGAACAAGGTGGAAGTACATTCACAGTCACTGGGGCAGGATCAGAGCAGCCCTGCCAACAAGGCTTATGGAACATGGAGTCGTCTGAGAATTTAACCAATTCTCAGGGGATCCGCAAGTCCCCTGACTTTGTAGCAAGCCAGATCGCATCCTGAAGTTAGAAGGCGAGTGTTGGCAGGAAACATCCAGGGCATCCGGGTTCTAACCCACATTCAGGAATGCTGAATGCTGTTGGAGTGTGAAACACAACCAACAGGACAACGGGAGGAGGAGTTCTTCCACTCGGGACACAGACTCAGCCAAGCAAGGAGATGAATGCAGACACCGGGGACGAGCCGAGGGGCAGGAACAGACGGCACTGCTCAGGTCCCCTGCGCCAGCTTTGCTGACTGAGCCGGCAGGCTGACAGCCAAAGCCAAAACGGACCCAGAAGATGGAAGGGAACTTTCGAGGGTGCGCTTGGATTGGAAGGCAAAGAAGAATGTTGACAGGGATCAGAGCTGTCCATCGGGAATTTGATTCCATTTCAGCTGGGCAGCGGTGATGAGTCTTCGCCATTTCTGCAGAAAATAGGAAGCCAAGAATCCCTTTCTCATTCATGTACAGTCAAATCAGTTGTGTTTGGGGGACGCTTAGAAACACCAAGTCCCGCCTCTAGGTGGCTTGGGCATGAATATAGTTGCCCCACAGGTCCTGTGTCACCAAAGGAAGACAATTATAAGGAATTCAACAGTCTTGCAACAGAATTCTCACTTCAGATGTCAAATAAGCACAGGGCATAAAAAGGACCTCTCCCCGTGTTGATTTCTCCCTTTGCTCTTAGATTCTATTTGATTTCCTAGGAGACCTTAGGGCATTGCTTTGTTTAAGATGCTGAAAGCCCAGCGATCCCGAGCTGTAATTAGTTTTCTCCATCAGCAGAAAGCACCTTTGTCTTATTTCTCAAAAGTCAAAGCCAATCAATACACACTACATTTTATACCTCCCCTGGCTAATCAGAAGGTCAACTGGCAAGAAACTCTCCACCCTGGGCACGTCAGAAATCCTTAGGACTCCAAAAAGAGCAAAACTCACACTGTCTCCTCCTGCCTTTCTCTGAGAAGTCATCAAAGGTGAATCCAAGCGTGCTGGCCAAGCAGGGCAATAAGGTGCCAGGTTAACCTCAAAATGCAGGCGCTAGGACTCAGACAGAACCCACATGCATTTCTGAGTTAGCGCCTTTTCCTAGCCTGGGGCCCACCTATTAAAAAATGAATATATTAATTGGATCACAGCTGACACTTTTAACCGAGACTCCGATTTGCAATTTGATAAACTCCTGCTACAGTGACTAGTTGATGAAAACTAGAACATTAAGACCCCATTCAACCACCTCCTCACCAGCCTTGTCGGGCTGGTTATCGATAGCATCCAGTTTTCAACATCAAGCCTTTCATTTTGGAAAGCCTCAAGGTCACACACGGTGTGCCACGCAAGAGTTTTTACTACAAAATCATGTTAAGTCTGCTTAAAACATACAGGCCTGGTTAGGTCCAAAATGGAATATGATTTTCATATTACTGCTTCCAGAGGAAAGTCTCAGCACCCAGGCGTTTCCCATCAGATAAAACAATAGCCCAACCCAAGTGATTTAAAAGTAGAGCAGGGCTTCCCTGGTGGTGCAGTGGTTAAGAATCTGCCTGCCAATGCAGAGGACATGAGTTCGAGCCCTGGTCCAGGAAGATCCCACATGCCCATGGAGCAACGGGGCCTGTGCGCCACAACTACTGAGCGTGCACTCTAGAGCCCACGAGCCACAACTACTGAAGCCCACGCGCCTACAGCCCATGCTCCGCAACAGGCGAAGCCACCGCAATGAGAAGCCCACGCACCGCAACGAAGAGTAGCCCCCACTCGCCGCAACTAGGGAAAGCCCGCACACAGCAGTGAAGACACAACACAGCCAAAAATAAATAAATACATTTAAAAAAACAAAAGTAGAGCAGGGTGTTGGGTGGCTGTCAGGGAGCTTTCAAGGAAACTTCTCTTTCTGCCATCTTTGTGCAATCACTAGGAAAGAAGAAGAACAGTAGATAAGGAAGAAGAAGCAGGTCACACCCAGGCATTAATTTCAGGAAATCGAACACAGGCTTTAGTCTCCATTCAGCTGCCACTCATCCCTGGTTAGAGGAGAACAGGTCAAGGTCCAGAATAAATGAGGGCCCATAGCCTTCCCGAGCAAATTCTAAGGGCTTGGAGCTGTTTGGTGGCAAACCCATCCCTGTGGAATCACTCCCCATAGTGCCTGGGTGGTTTCATATTCCTCCCCAACTGTTACCCCAAAACGGGGTAAAGCAAGACTGACCCACCTCCCCACTGCATTGTTTGGAACCCCCGTTAATCAAGGCCAGCAGGTTCGGCAGGCAGGAATTTGTGCTAACACTTCTCAGGTGACTGACCATGGTAAGGCTGATATGACTTAATAGTATGGATGAATGAACACCTTCCATCTTGTCCAGAAGTCCTTCACCTGACTTTCAAGGTTCTGCATGAGCTGGTCCAGGCCTACTTAGCGACCTTTACTTCTAGTAAACATCAATCTTCCAGCTGTCCTCTGCAAATTTCCTCTTTCTTCTCCCCTCTCCTAGACCCCATCCCTCTTGTGTTCGCCATGGTTCTCAGACCCCAGGGCATCCCAGGACTGAGGCCTGGGGAAGCTGCATTTTTACAGACTCTTCGGGAGACATGGCTCAAGGCTCCAAATCCAACCGTCCTCCAAGCCTCCCCTTCGTTATCTACACCAGCATGTCCCAAGCTGCAGGATGTGGCCCCCAGCGCAGGGGTTGAAGTCAGTTTAGGGAGTTCAGAGTAAGACAAGCATTTTTTATGAACCAGAATAGAATCTGTAAAAGAATATACATATATATAAATATATATATGTATACATATCTGAATCACTCTCCTGTACACCTGAAACTAGCACAACATTGTAAATCAACTCTACTCCAATTAAAAAACATTTTTTAAAAAAAAGTCACAACAACATAAGATGAAAAGTGCTGGAACACCAAAGACAGCACAAGGTAGCTGTAGAGGAGAGAGCGCATCAGTGTTCCCTCAAGAGGCAGGGAGGAGTCACCAAGACTGTGGAGGCTGCGTGGCGGAGGCTGGGTGTGAAGAGGAGGAATGACTCTCTGGACAAAACGACCCCACACGATTGGCTCTTCCTGCCCTTTGTAATCACCTGGGCACTTGTTTAAAATTCGCCAAACTCCTCCTCCCAGAGTCCAACTCGGTAGCTCTGGGGCAGGGAGGGCCCAGCTTTTGCACAGGGCTTCCATCCCCTCTCTTCTGTGCCTCTGCAACAGGAGGGCAGAGGGCTGTCCAGTGGACCTGCAGCATTAACTACACATGGATTAAAAAATCCAAGATTCTCAGTGTATGAGAATAGTGTACGTACATACAGGAGCCAGCAAGGCACTCATGCAAACTTCTTTTTTACATTGATATAGTTCAGCCTTGTACCACTTACACTCAATGAGAAAAGGCTTCATACCCCCAAACGCTGTTCAGCCGGATATCCTTTGTAGAAATTGCTTGCTAACTGTTTCTCCATCTACCAGCCATGATGCCTCCTCTCTCCTCCTTTTAGGAAACCACGTCTCACACATTCTGGGGTTCTCACTCTGGCTCCAGGATGGAGGATATGACCAAGCCTAAGGGAATCATCAGCAACCCTCAATTGATTTGGGGGGTAGAAATCCACACAGAAAATTAGAACTAAGGGGATATAAGGAAACCCTGGCTGGGATTGTTCTTGGAGAGACACATACTCTTTCCCTCTTCATCCCCACCTGAACCTAGGATGAAGTGATGCTCAGGCTGCAGCAGCCAGCTAACCACCATGGGATGGGCGAGGGGCCATTCTGAGAAAGAATTCACGCAAAGAAAGTAGAGCTCATACCTAGAGAGAGAAGCCAGGTTCTGGTAACAATGTGGGAGCCCTGGAGCCTGGTCCACCTTTTCCATTATATGAACAAAAACCTTCCCATTTTTGTTTAGGCCAGTTAGAGTAGCATTTTTTATTACTTACAACTGCAAGGGTCCAACTGATACATCTTCCACCTCCTAGACACACTGTAAGGTGGTTAGAGGCTCCCAACTCCTTGAGCTTCTACACACCTTCTACACAAAAGGTGGGCACTTGGTAAATTTTTATTAACTATATGAACAGACAGTTCTTTTCCAAAGACAAGCTACAACAGAAAACTTCATTTTTCCAAAGAGCAATTTTGGACATGACTATTGTACATCCTCCATGATCATATATCAAAATAAAGCCACTTTCTTAAACATCTAAAAGAGAAACTATAAAACATATATGCCCAAAATTCATTTGATCTGTGTTATGCAATATGCATGATACACTGTGGCTATAAGATGTTCCCCTGATCCTTAATAATCTGATTCTATAATTTCCTAAGATTCTCTTCCAAAACCCAAATGTAAAATTAAGATTAAAGGATCATTACAACTGAGTTAAGTTCAATTAAACATGCATCCATTCAACAGTAAATCAGTTAACAGGGGCAGCATGCCTTTATGTACCACCAGATGTGAGATGCCTTATAAGCTATGATGAAACTGGGCTTGATAACTAGAAGGAAAGAGTGAAATATACCAAGTGGTTTTCAGGCATTTTGTAGAAAGGAATTTTGTCCTATCTGCAAGATTAGCTTTTGGATCCTCTAAGAAACTCTAATTACTATTAAAAATGTTTCTACTCTTTATTTTGTAAGTTTTGTAAGACTGGAGAAAATTATAACTAAAAGGATTAAAAGTTAGAAACCCCTGACTTGTCTAGGAGCAAACATATTGTATTAGGATTCTTTGCTTGGCAATTGTCAGAAACCCAATTAGAAAAGTGTGGGCAAAAGCTGGAGATCCATTGGATCACATTAAACATGTTGTCCTTGCCAAAGGTGGGGAGAGATGGAACCAAAAACTCAAGTGGTTTCGGGACTTTGTTTCTGTCTCATTCTCCACAAAGAGACTTTATTATCTCAGACAAGTTTAGTCCTGGGATTGAAAGCAGAACTTGCCAGCTACTCTTCACTTACATCTTCACAGTTTTGTGGCGAGAAAGAGAAAGACTTCATTTCTAGTCCAAATCTCCCAGGTCCAAATCTCCCAGGGAAGAACACTGATTGGCCAATTTCGGTTAAATGTTGGATGACCATCTGTCCCAGTTTGCCTGAGACTGAAGAGGTTCCCCGGACATGGGACTTTCAATTTTGAAATTGGGGAAGTCTGAGCAAGTATAACCCTAGTAATGGTACCCCCAGACCAATTATTGTAGCTATCGAGGTAAGTTACCAATGCTCGAATTTAGGTCAAATGTCTGCCCTTTAATGGATCACAGTTGGGACCCATACAGGACCCATGCAGACCTCAAAGTGGGACAAGGGGAAAGAGCCAAGAAGGGTGGCTTAGAAGTGACCACCAAAAATGACTGTAAGGGGCGCACCTGCCCCAATCTGTTTCTATCATACATACCTAATAATCTGGTTAACTGATTCCTGGAATCATTCCAATAAAAGAAACTTACCTGGGAATTTTAATTCTCTAAACTCCCTAGAATGAGTCTTAGTCCATTATTGCTTCAATTTGACAAATGCTACCCCGGTGAACCAAAATAGTCAATACATGCCTTCAACCACTTCCATATCCAAGAAAAGTAATTCATTTCTTAGAAACTATCCCACTAAGTACTATATTAATCACTTGTCTTCAAAATTACTGTGCTCTGTCAAAACACATCTACAGTTTGATGTTAAACAATCTGAAGCATTTATAACAATATAATGTATGCACACTGTCAAATTGCATATTTCACTTTCTAGCAATTTTCTCTTCTTGAGAGCTTAGTTTCTCCTTCATGTGCTTTAGGATTGCTTGAATTCCTCAGCTCATTGTTTCAGGAAATGGAATTAATATTTAAAAACAGTAACAGTGTTATTTCAAGAATGTCTCAGTAATAACCAGAGTTATTTATAACATAAATTACCTTCTCCTTTTAGTAGTCTTATTTCCTTTACCAAGTCACACAATCAACACAAGCCAAGGGAGAAAACATGTTTGAATTATACTACATCTCCCAGGAAGACTTAAGTTTGCTCTACCAAGATGCACAGTCGACAAAGACGCACAGACATTCTGGGCGACCTTCAGTTGCTTATGCTTTTAAGAAAATAGATTAAGTACCATGTGTGCAAACTAGCAGCGTGTAAGGAATCATCCTGGGTTATAAAAGCACAAAAAGTCACAACTGTCCCACTCTCAGAATTGCTTCTCACTACCTTTGACCCCTTTGCCAACAGACTATTTGAGTTTTCCAGGTAGACGGTGGTCCCTCTGGGACCACGTATGGTCTCTAGGAACATCCTGACCACTACAGCATGAAGGATCTCTTTTGCCTTGATTCAGCTGGTTCAAGTTGGATATTTCCCCAAAGGATATTTAATAGAAAAATAAGGACAAATAAAGCAGTAGAAAATACCAAAGGACAGGTGTGCATTATGTTTGCAGAGCGAAGGTGCTTTGTTCTGAGGTTCCTGAAATAAGATAGGTCTTGTTCCCTCCTTCACTAAAGCAGGGCCTCCTGGTGCTCAGCTCTAGATGACCCGGAAAGTAAGCAAAGCACTCGCATCCTAGTAGGAGACCCAAGTTCCAAGTGTTCCCTAATCCCACTTCATCTCACTCTCAGCACCTTTGCAAAAATTGCACAATGTTAGGTATAGAGGAAGCCGGAAGAAAGATTGGGGGGAAAGTACATCCTGGAGACTGGACAGGAAAGTTCAGAAAGAAGGGGAAAGTGCTGGAAAGGAAGGAAAGGGGAGGTATCTGTATAAAAGAGAGTAGAACAAAAATGTCTTGGTGAGCACATTGATGGGACCAAAGGAGCCCCACAGCCTTGCGGAGGTGGACACCCACTGAGTCCAGGACGGAGAGGTTCTGTCTCATATCCCAGGCCCAGCTGCCCTCAACAAGACTTTGCTGAGGTCAGTTCCCAATTTAGGAACTGGTGAAAGACGCCTTGAATCATGAACTATATCCCCTAAATTTAAAATGGCTACTTTTGTTGGAGTCCTTGAAATTGAAGGCAAACTGAGACAAACGAACTTAAACACGGAGAAAGGATTTTTCTCAAGTAAGTTTGCAACACAGCACTTTGAATTCACCTTAGAATTAAACCTTAGAATTAAAGGTTTAATTCTACAGACCAAAAAATTGACATATTAAAGTTAAACTTCACGTAGTACTTTTATTTTTAGTAATAATATGTGCACAGATATCTTACAGCTGCTCACTTTGCATTGTATGATCAATTTATAAGTAACTATACATGCACGATTTTTGTAGGTTGAATAATGACACTCCAAGAGTGTCATTGGAACCTGTGAATATCACCTTAAAAGGGAAAAAATTACTTTGCAGAGGTGATAGAGTTAAGGATCTTGAGAAGGCCAGAACTGCGAGAGAATGAGTTTCTATTGTTTTATGTTACCAAGCTGTGGTAAGTTGTTATCGCCGCCACAGGAAACTCATACAAGGAGGTTAGGAATCCATATTTCTCGGGTAAGAGGAAAGATGTACCATTATGAAAATCACAGAAACTAAGTCTACATACTGTTATTAACATAAGTTGAAACCATCAGTACGAACTCATGGGTTTTTTTCATTGACACACAACATTATATCAGTTTCAGGTATATAACATAACGATTTGTTATTTGCATACATTGAAAAATGATCACCACAATAGATCTAGTTAACATCCATCGTCATACATAGATACAGAATTCTTTTCTTGTGATGAAAACGTATAAAATCTGCTTTCTTAGCAACTTTCAAACACTGTATTTATTTCAGTATTATTAACTATAGTTACCATGCTGTATGTTTTAAAATAGAATATCGCATTGAATCTAAGATACCTTTTTTTTTTTTTTTTTTTGCGGTACGCAGGCCTCTCACTGTTGTGGCCTCTCCCGTTGTGGAGCACAGGCTCCGGACATGCAGGCTCAGCGGCCATAGCTCACGGGCCCAGCCGCTCCGCAGCATGTGGGATCTTCCCGGACCGGGGCACGAACTCGTGTCCCCTGCATCGGCAGGTGGACCCTCAACCACTGCGCCACCAGGGAAGCCCTAAGACTCACCTTTTTTGTCACATTTTAACGTCTCTGAAATCAGGAGTTATCTTACAATTAACGACAACTTATACGAAAATTGGTTGTGAACTAATTTTTCAATGTTACCTAAAATAATGTTGCAACATACAATGAACGAAGCCTTGGTTTTGATGAAATGTAGAATATACTTCCTAGTTTTAAGCATTGACATGGCCTAGAAGCTTCCACATCCAAATCTGTGACAATTTGAGCAACAAAAAGAATCTCAGTTATAGTGGATTGAAACACAATGAATCAGTGAAAATAGGTGAGTTCACAATGATACTAAAAAAGAGAGAGATTAGGAAAAATTTCTTATGTCACAATGTGCTGTAAATTATTTTGAAAGTTGGTAATTAAAATGAAATAATTAAGCATTTTTCAAGCCTTCCCAGTAAAAATAGCATTTCAGAGAAATCAATTATCTAGTTGATGAAGGAAAACTCTGCTTTATAGAAGAATGCCAGATAATAGTGAGAAGAAATAATGGAATTCAAAAATCATCATTCTGCAAATTTTATGAAGCCATTGACCCAGGCAAATATATTCAGATGACGTTAAAACTATTGGGTATGAGTGGATGTATGTATATGTATAAGTGATACACTTTGCTGTACAGCAGAAGCTAACACAACATTGTAAATCAACTATATTCCAATAAAAATTAATTTAAAAATAAAAAATGGGTAAAAAATTTAAATAAAAAATTTTTTAAAACTATTGGGTATGACTGATGGAAATTGGATATTCATATTGCACCCAAGTAGCAACACACAGATTATTTCCTTATGTCAAGGAGAAAAATCAATAATTTTACCATGGAGGAATCAAGCCACTATCATCGTAATCTAGCGGCCAAACTCACTAATGGTGTCCTAAGATATGACGTGTCCCAATGCAAAATGAGGTTGCAACATCACCTACGATGGTTTCTAATCAAAAATGTGTGAATTGAATCCATTAATCCTATAACACTAACTCTTAGTTTATAGGAAATAGAGGGGAGAAAGCTCAAGTCCAATGGCACCATGAGAGACAAAACTGACAAATGCAGAAAGTGGACAGCTTGCAGGAAAGATGCCTGGCCAGCTCAACAAGTCGAGGTCATGGAAACAAAGAGGGAAGTTGTGTCTGAGTAGAGAAGATGTGGGGATTCAACAACCAGATTCGCTGAGGGCTCCTGGGTTGGGGTTGAGGGTGAAGAAATCAACCAAACTGGACATTTGAGCACAGTTGGAAAAACCAGAATAGGGACAGTGTATAGGACAAAATAAAAATGTATGGACATGCAAAGGTGGACGTTACTAACTGGAAAAGCACCTTACTACTTAGCATGAGTAGTATGATATTATGTTGGCTTTTAAAAGCATACAAAGATATATATCATGTCACACACACACACACGTGGAACAATATACCCTAAGGTATTAAAAGTGATCATCTGTGAGTGACAGGAATAAGGTGTTTTTATTTGGTTATTCCTATTCCCCTGTATTTTCTAACTTCCTAGAATATTCATTTATTGCATTTTAAATAATGAAAATTATAGTTTAAATAGAAAATAAAATCCATTCAGGACTTCCATTTCGGTCAGTGTAAAAGACTAGATACCCTGGTTGACTGTCTCACTGACACAACTAAAAATCCTGAATAAATAGAAATACATCATTTAAATCTATTAATGAAATAGAAAAAGAGTAAAGGCTTCTCCAAAGCCAAAAAAAGGAAAAGGAGGAGCCAGAAAATTAACTTCAATGTGCAAATTAAAATTTCAAAGATAGACACTAAAAGAATTGAGGAAGAGTATAGAGCTTCTAAATTATTAGTGAGAATATGGGGAAAGAAGACAGAAAAAAGGAGAAACAAATAACAAGAATAAAAGCTTATGGTAAATATTAACCCAAATATATGTTATGACAATAATGTAAATGGATTAAATGTTTCAGTTTAAAGACAAAGATGTTCAGATTGGACTAAAACACCCAACTGCATATAGTTTGCAAAAGGCAAATATATAATGAAAGGGCACATGAAGGTTAAAAGAAAAAGGTTATGAGAAGATAGGCCAGGAAAATAGTAACAAAAGAGAGTTGGTGTCACTCTGCTAGGTATTCTATAGATAGATATGTAGATAGATAGATACAGTAGATATAAAGAAATAGGTAAATGATCGATGGATGGATGGATAAATAGATGGAGAGATAGGTAGATAAATGATAGATAAGTTATAAAGAAATAGGTGGATGATGGATAGAGAGATAGATAGGTAGAGTGACATATATATAGATACATACATATAGATACACACACACATGAATTTATATTATTAGATATATAAACCTTAAGGCAAAAAGCATTTCTTAACATGAAGTTAAAATAAAAATTTTAATTTACTAGGAAGATATAATAATTTGTAACTTGTGCACAACTCATAAAATAGACTCCAAAGAGAAAAAGCCAAACTGACAGAATTATGGAAGAAAATTCAAATCAATAATCATATGGGAAATTTTCACATACCCTTTTTAGCAATTGATAGGTCAAATTAATTTGCTTAATTAGACAATGATTAGCCTAATTAAGGCTATAATATAACTAAGGCCATAACAGACTTGACTATAATCACTAAGATTTATTTAAGGCACTATAAAGTGAAGACTGCAACCCAAAAATAGAAAATACAAATTCTTCTCAAGCACATACAAAACATTTACAAAAATCGACCATATATTGGGCTACAAAGCAAGTTTGAACACATTTTAAAGGATTTGAGTTGTACAGACCACTATGCAATTGTTAGAAATCAGTAACAGAGATAAGAAAAATATTTTATTTGTATAACCATCGAGTTACAATAAATTTGGTACAGCAGATTTACAAAACAATACAATACAATAATTTTGGTTATAGCAAAATAATGTGCCTGACAGGGTAAGCTGGCTTTACCGATTCTCTTTAGGATTCTAACAGAAGAATATGTTCATTCATAAGAATGAATAACCACCGTTCATCCAGGGATGAAATTAATATTTGCATCTGTACGTAAGGGGTTAATTTGGACTTAATGGCAACTTCTCTTTTTGGAAGGTGGGAAATCACTTGCATCTAAGCAATACACCGTGTTTTCTGTTTCAGCCCTTGTGCTTTTCCAAGCCAAAAATCTTCCTTCCCACTGTCCATCAAGATAAAGGATTTAGGACAGTTGGATTTTACAAACACCCTTGTGAGGTGGGTCTTTATTAGGATAAGCACCCCCCAAATCACTAAATTTAGTTCTTCTTTCATATTTTATATACTTGGGATCGAGTTCTAAGTACTAGCACCAGAAAACACAAACTGGGCACATGGACATTGCACATTTAATTCATGCTAAAAAGAGGAAAGTTGTTAGACAAACTGCAATCGAACTTCTTGATAAAGGCCAAAGAAGCGCTGTGTGGTCATTTTATGTTTGATGTGATCTGTGGTTCTCTGTGCTTTTATTTGGAAGATATTCTGGAGCTTAGAAAAGATGAGTGTGAATTTAGTTAACAGTAATGGGAAAATTCCAGAATGCCATTAGAATGCTCAGCAGACCCTTCCAATTGTAACTAGAACCTTGAATCATCATTCTGGGCACAATGGGGTTTTCAGGTCTGTTTCTATTCTATGTATATAGCATATATAGAATAAACATGTATGTGTATATTCTATATGTGTATGTCCTATGTACAACACTCTAGAAGAAATTGTGAACTCAGAGATCTAGTCTACCTTGGATAGTTTCATCTCCCAGTGAGAACAGATCAGAATCCCAGGCAACTGTTAAAAGACTTCACAGTAAAATATTGAAGAAAAGGAAGAGGTGCATCAAAGAAGTGATCACAGGAGGACAGAGAAGGAGGCGAAAGGAGAGTGAATTTCAAAGTGATATCAATGCAGCTGTGTGTATGTGGCTCATTGCCACATACGAGCAGACTACAACGTATCCAAGGGATAATTAAGACCCTGAAATGTCTTTTTGTTTCTGGTCCAATTGCTCCCTCCTGCCCCCAGCCCCCATCATCCCTTGCCTGGTCTCCCTGCTTCCACTGTCACTCCCTCTCTTCCCCAACAATCTATTTTCAGCACAGGGATCCAAGTCACTCTTTGAAAACCAACTGAAATCACATCCCCTTTTCTCACTCTCTATTGACGTCCCATCTCACCCAAAGCAAAGGTCAAAGTCCATCCAATGGCCAACAAGGCATCCCATGGTCTGGTTCTCCAGGTACCACTCCAACCTCACAGCCCATTCCTTACTCTTCCTCATCCCCTTCATGGTCCCCACTCAGAGTTTTGGCACCTGTTGCTCCCTCTGCTTTGAACATTCACTCCCAAATATCCACGTGCCTGCTTCCCCCATCTCCCTCAGGTCCCATCCTCTCATGGAGGCCTTCCCTGACCTTTCCACACGGAGCCGTGGCACTCCTTCCCACCCTGGCTGCTAGGCCCTAGGCTTCTCTGTAGCCCTGAGAACGGGGCTTCGGTGTGGCAGTCCCTCAATGAATACTTGCTGTACCATTGAAGAAATGATGCTTCTCAATGCCCACAACCTCCTGCTCAGACCCAGAGGAACAGCTCTCCATCTGTCCCGTGATGCCAACACAGTCTCACACTGGGGAGTAGGGTCTGCCTGAGAGGTGGGGAATCTCAGCCAGGAAGGAAAGAGAACTGTAGCTTGGACCATCCTAATCTACTAAAGGCCAGGACAGTGTGGTTTAATGGGAAATGTCAAAGAGTTTGATAAGGTAGCCAAATAAGAAGAAAAAAAGAGAAAGAGAATCACCCATGAAACTACCCGTGACAAAGAAAAAGAAAAATAACATCAGAGAAGAAAACCTATATGCGGAAAGATAGGTTTGAATGTGTGGGGTTCATAGAGACACCAGGTTCATACAATATATTTTGGACCCATTATTTTTTTTTTAAAAAAGAGCTGTGGTACTATTGTTATAACTTCCCAAAAAAATATAATGTCTTTATCATTCATATGATTATTTCATTGTATTGAGGAAGAGAGAATGAACAGGGGATTTGCAAAATACATTAACAGGCAATTCGAAAAAAGAAACAGAAGAAAGAGCAAAAAGCCAATAAACATTGTGTTTTTTGAAAAAGTGCGTTTAACCTCACAAGTCATCAAAGAAGCACTCATTAGAACAATCACAAAAAAATTTCCCTATATGCTGGGTAGGATTATTAAATGATACATCTGATGAATTTCAGAACAAGCATGGTGGCAGTGTAAAACTGGCATAACCCTTCTAAAGGAAAAGGTGGCATTACATGTCAAAAGGTTTTTAAAATTCATATTTTATGATTCAATGACAGCACCTATAATCTACTCCAATTCACCCACAATGCTTTCTGTACTTAAAAAACCATTGCTCCCGGGAAGTGCCAGAGATGGGATTGGAACTGAGGTCTTCTAGCTCCAAAGCTCAGGAACCTACCAGGCTTTCAGCCTCCCACATAAAGGAAAGTGGGTCCACAGAACTAGAAACAGAATTTATATGCAGAGCTACTTTCAATCTGTCAGCAAATGGGATGGAAAACGTTTAAGTAGCTCTAAGTCATACTTTGACCTGCAGAACATCTAAACCCAGATCATGCCCAGCAAAATGAGACAGTACACTTGAGCATTTAAAAACCCGAGCACAGATGACTTCTGACTATAGGAACACATTACCAATTCACATCACCGTGATATACTTAAGAAGGTTATCTTCACAAGAAATTTCCTGACACTCACATGAATAAATGCATGTACACATCTGAATAGATTTAAGATGCTCGCTCTAGAACGCTTTGCTAAAAAGAGGTTCAACATGAGACACAAAACACCGGTTACTTTGCAGGCTCAAGCTTAACCAATTTAGCGTGTTTTTGAACGCCCTTGTCATAAACGCAAACCAAAGACAAGGGAAGCTCTGCAGCATCTCAGGCTCTCCCTCCAGTCAGCCCACTGCTGTGGGATTTTACAGGGTTAGTTGCAAACGTGAACGGGACAACTCCAAGCTAGCTGTTCTCTCAGTATTAATACATTTTGAAGTGGACAGCATTAATCTCCTTTGGCTCAGCTCGAAATAGGCTTTGCCACAGGTGACCCGGAGTCCTTCCCTCCCCTTCTCAAGCCATTAGCCAAACATCGTATTTCTTTCTGCTGCCAGTGCCGGCGCCACCAGCAGCACGATTCAAATGGGAGAAAAGAACACACATGATGAGAACAGCTTTTTAACTCCGTCTGGGAATTTCTATGCTCACCTATGGCTGGTTCTAAGGAATTCTTCTGATTTGCCAAAAGTAATGAGAAGACAGCTCACAATCAATTGTCTTCTCCATGGTACAGGAGGATGAACAACTAAGAACATTAGGATTTAAATGTAAATTGAGTGTTATAATGACCAAAGAGAGGCTTATGCCACAGGAAACTTCAGGAAGTGATTTCAGTACGAATGAATTCTCAGAAAAATATAGGTGTTCCTCTTCCATTGCAGGATCTCAACCATGACCAGGGGCCACGAATGAACTAGACCTGAAGTATGACAAGGTACTTGATCTCCTGAAACCTGGACTAGCTCTGCCCAGAAGGGATGGTTTAAAGAACAAACCAGATAAGAATGTATCAATCATTCTCCATAAACAAGGGTTCTATAAAGAACCTAGCAAACTAAACCATAGTCCTGTAATCGTCTACACCAATGAGAAGTGCCCTCGACTTTAATTTCCACCCCTTAAAATTCCAAATGCCCCTGAATTTAAGGGCCAAATGGCTGGCAATTTCTCTTTTAAATGTCCTTTACTATTTTATGCAGATGCCCCTGTGCCCTTCTCTCCAGGTTTATTGGGATCCAGAATTCTGTCCCTGTGGCCTTTCCTCTGATCTCCTTACAGACAACAGGAGGCTGGTGCAGAATGACATCAGCTCTGCTTCCTTTGCCAGCTTTCAACTCTTGTCAAGCACAGAACCTGAATTTTCACTGCTGATTTCCAGACCTGAAATGCATCCTTATTTGTCTTCTCCTTCCTGGAGCACGTGTTCTTCAGGATGATGCAGTGTCCTTCCCTACTGAATTGCAGATTCTAGCAGAAGTGTCTGGATCGATTCCCTTTGGAGGAGGCAGTTAGGGAAGAAATTACCTTGAACGTACTTTCCTGCATCCCTCCGCTGTGAATAACTCGATCAGGCCAGTGAGGACCTGGCCCAAGGATAGCCAGTCAGCAGGCTGGCAAGTGACCTGAGACAGAAGCTCAGTGGTAGGGGACTTAGGGAGGACGTGCGGTTTGATAAAGGACAGTAAGGTGCAATTTAGAGTTTGGAATGTACGGCCAAAAAAAGTAACACCTGCTGTTTTCATAATACACTCTATAGAACATAACGTTTGACAAGATTTTCTGGGCCTGTGGAGGAACACAGGAGCTAATGATGCGAGATTTCAAAGGTGGAAGGAATATTGAATAAGCCCCAAAGAGAGTGAGCATGGCCCAGTGAGTGGAAGAAAGAGGGAAGGACCAGCAGGGTCACTGTCAGGGTAGAGTGGTCTTTTCGAGGCTCCAGGGTACATGTATCCTACAAGAAAATCCTAAATACTTAAAGTAACACAAGTGGGTCACTCTTCTATTAAATGGCATTGAAATTAATACCTAAAGAGTTAAAGGGGTGTTGGAATTAACCTATGACTGAAATATCATTACAACATTATTTGTCCATTAGTAACTTAAACTACTTTCCCTTAAAAAAATTCCATTTCTAAGAATGATGATTATAGTTTATATATGGTGATATCTATTCCTTTAACGTGCAATTTCAGGCATGGGACTCATTTCCCCTGTTTACCAACCAGCTTATATACTGTATGTGAATTTCTGTGGGTGGTATTTCACTGAAGATAGATCTAAAATGGTTTGATGAGAAAAGGAAAGATATTATGTTCAACTGCATTTTAATGAAGTTAATCGACACAACTAGTGCTCATGATTGCTTTCGAGAGACTGAATATATACACATGGGCAGTGGCCAGATTATATATGGAAACAGAGCTCTGACCCACAATCTGCAACCACCAGCCCAGGAAACCAGCCCCTTCTCTACAGTAACCAGCCCAGGAAGCCAGCCTGCTCTTTAAGTCAGACTTGCAGGAAGTCAGATCACATCTCTAGTGACTGATCCCAGAAGCCAGCCAATAGCCCCTGTAACCATTGGCCCAAAAAGGCTAGGACTTCGTTAACAACTGACAGCTTCCCTAATTTTTGTCTCCACCTCCAATCTAGGACCAACCAGAGAAAGCCAAATGTGCACCCCTTAACCAATCACACAGGATGCCCTGCTTCTAGTTAGCCCACCTCCAGCTTCCCCATAACAACAGCCTCCAATCAGAGCCCACCTGAAGCCCTCCGGGTTTTTCCCCTGTAAAACTTCCCCAATCCCCTGCCTGCCTTTGAGTGTCTGCCAAAACACAGCAAAGGTGGTTGACTCCCTTGCTAGTGTGAGTAAAGAATAAATAGCCTGTACTTCTTCTCATTTGGTTGGTCTTCATCAATTTCCACATTTTTATGGCCATTTCTAAAAAGAATTCTTTTTCTTTAATTAATTAATTGCTATTTGTTTGTTTGTTTGTTTGTTTATTTATGGCTGCATTGAGTCTTCGTTGCTGCGTGCAGGCTTTCTCTAGCTGCAGCGAGGGGGGTCTGCTCTTTGTAGCAGTGCGCGGGCTTCTCATTACAGTGGCTTCTCTTGTTGCAGAGCACAGGCTCTAGGCACACGGGCTTCATTAGTTGTGACACGTGGGCACAGTAGTTGTGGCTCACAGGCTCTAGAGCGCAGGCTCAGTAGTTGTGGCGCACGGGCTTAGTTGCTCCACGGCATGTGGGATCTTCCCGGACCAGGGCTAGAACCCGTGTCCCCTGCATTGGCAGGTGGATTCTTAACCACTGCGCCACCAGGGAAGTCCCAAGAATTCTTATATCGATAAAGATAAGCAAGACAGTAAAGCAAGGAAGGTAAAGGTGAAGTGACCTGTCATTATAGCACCTGGGCACAAGAATCTTTTTTTTTTTTTATGATGTATCTGAGATTTTATTGTTGATACTGGTTCAGCCATTTTCTTCTTCAATTTTTTTTAAATAATTCTTTATTTATTTATTTATTTTTGGCTGTGTTGGGTCTTCGTCTCTGTGCGAGGGCTTTCTCCAGTTATGGCAAGAGGGGGACACTCTTCATCGCGGTGCGCGGGCCTCTCATTATCGCGGCCTCTCTTGTTGCAGAGCACAGGCTCCAGATGCGCAGGCTCAGTAGTTGTGGCTCACGGGCCTAGTTGCTCCGCGGCATGTGGGATCTTCCCAGACCAGGGCTCACACCTGTGTCCCCTGCATTGGCAGGCAGATTCTCAACCACTGTGCCACCAGGGAAGCCCCACAAGAATCTTGAGTGCTGTTTTTTGTGCCACCTTGTCTGAAACAATGGCCTGAGTCCAAATCCATCCTGCACATGGATACATTTATGAGTCCATTTCTGTAAAGCATTGTTTCCACAGTATGTACACTTCACAGTCAAAACAAGAGTACTTTTTCGGCAGGCTTCCAAAGGATACAATGAAAAGATTTATAAAAGAAAGCTGGGCCAATAGAGAGCTCCCAAGTCATCATAAAAATTAGAAATTGAAGAGTACGGAAGACATCCTTAAGTTTTTAAGAGTCTATTAAGAAATATGAAACCAATGATCTGATGAAAGAGGTAAAAAGAAAAGCCAGAAGCTAGATGTCAACAACTCTCCATTTCTCACTGAAGCTCAAGCCATGTGTCTTAAGGCCTCCACTGTGGGGTTTAAAGTTCTCCTCCCAGTAGATGCCGAGAGGTAACAGCACTTCCAGAAATAGGGGAATAGTGATGGACGAGAGCAAGGGAGGGAAAGTTCTAAAGTATCAAAAGCAAAACGATTTCCTCCCAGCAACTGTGACTCATGGAAGGAATGATTCCATGTACTTGACTACACAGAAACTCAGACTCAGAAATTAGCGAAACGGACAAAAGCCCCACAAGGGAAAAGTGAGGAAGAAGCAAGTTCACTGCCGACCTTGGTGCCCCATGAACTAGTTAACCAAGGAACAGCAGGTGTTAAGACCCAAGCACACTACCCACCAACATTCTGTGGGATCTGGTTCTGCTGAGAACCGTGCTTTTACAATAGGCCTCAAACCTATCTGCAATAATTACCCGAGGAGCAGAAAGGTAGCATTTTAAATTTTAGTGACACATTAATGAACGAGGTAGTACTCTTGACAGATGCAGAGAAAGATTCATCCCACGAAGCTAAGCAACGGCTCCTCAGATCGAAACACAAGCCAAGTAGCTGGCCTTGGTAGGTCCCGTTGCGCTTCAGAGCTGCCCCTCAGGTAACTGTGTCCCCTTCAGACACCTGGCAGCTACTGACAGATCTACTGCTCTTATTGTCCCTGGCAACCTTTGGCAGATATCTCATCTCAGAAGATTCAAGCCTCTGTCTCGGAGTCGGGGGTTAATAGGACCCCTCAATTGCAGTTATAACAAGGTCCTGCCTTTTTTAAAGCAATGCTTCTTCAAGCTTAGGAACTGATCTTCCAGTCTGAGATGGTATCATCTCAAAGCTCAGCAGTTCAAAGGACAATGCTAGGACATGAAGAGAAGTAGATTTTCCACATAGTAGGATACTTTATGGTCATGCACATGTACCCAGATACGTTCTGTGGCATCTTTGGCCAGTCACCAGAGCCAGTGAGGAAAGGGGTGGGTGTCACAGCTCCTGGGTGGCTCTCCTGAGGCCCCTGAAGGCTCCTCATGGTGGTGGGTCTCCTGCAGACAGTTTGAACAAGAACTAAGCTCAGGGTCACTGTCAGGGGTTGAAATGTGCCCCTCAAATATCCATGTGTTGAAGTCCTAGCCCCCAGGCCCTATGCCTCTGAATGTGACCTTATTTGGAAATAGGATCATTGCAGATGTAAATAGTTACGGTGAGGTCCTTAGAGTGGATGCTAATCCAATAGGACTGGTGTCCTTATAAAAAGGGGAATTTGGGGCTTCCCTGGTGGCACAGTGGTTGAGAGTCCGCCTGCCGATGCAGGGGACACAGGTTCGTGCCCTGGTCCGGGAAGATCCCACATGCCGCGGAGCGGCTGGGCCTGTGAGCCATGGCCGCTGAGCCTGTGCGTCCAGAGCCTGTGCTCCGCAACGGGAGAGGCCACAACAGTGAGAGGCCCGCGTACCGAAAAAAAAAAAAGGGGGGTGGGAATTTGGACACAAAGATTGTCCCTCACAGCCTCAGAAGGAACACCTTGATCTCATACTTCTGGCCTCCAGAACTGTGAGACAGTACCTTTCCATTGCTTAAACCACCCAGTTTGTAGTACTTTGTTAGGGCAGCTCCAGGAAACAGTCACCCTTTGTCATTCTTGTAATGATCATCCCAACTTCCAATAACCAGCCACATCATCATTGGTAGAAACCCTTGACCTGGAGTGAAAACTGGGACTTTTCCTAAATTCCCAGCACATTCTTCTTTGATTTACTCTTCAACCTACCAGCTCTCCTTATATTCTGAAACTGCCCATTTCATATTCTAAAACATTCACTTACCTTCCAGCTAAGGTACTATAGTCATTGGAATGTCAAGAATTGAATGTCCTGGACTATGACATTTTCTTGACTTAAGGTCATAGGTTTGTAAAGCCACTAATTAAGGGATCAAAAGGAAGAACTACAGAGAACAAGGAAGGGGGAGAAAATGTAAGGGAATTCTAAACGGTTGCTCTCTTCACCAATCTAATCCTCATTAAAGTGGAAAACTGAGCTGCTGTCTGTTGATGGTTGTTCTAAAATCCAAGATGGTGGTCCTCAAAGTGTTCTCCCCATCAAGCAGCATCAACAGCACATCTATGCCCCCCCCACCCCTCACCAGGGCTATTAAATCAGAGGGAGTGGGGTCCAGTTCCTGTGTTGGAACAAGTCTTTCAGGGGTTTCTGATGCCCGCTCAAGTGTAAGAACCACTCTTACTACATTCAAAGCCAGGAGGCAAGTTGGTTCCACCTGACTGCAAATTCAGTTGGGAGTGACCATGCAAGAGCACTGTGTTCAGAAGGATTCTGAAGCACACTCTGAGCTCTGATTTTAAAATGGGGAATCTCCTGGGAAGAAGAAGAAGGGGACGGCAGCTAGTAAGCCACTTAACAACCACCCCATGAGTTTCAGACTCAGGCCGTCACCACTATATCTTTCTTCATATCAGTGTTTCTAATTTAAAAAGGTCCCAAATTTCTGAAGTGATTTGGACCCTAAATATACTGACATAAAAATGAAAAGAAGAAATGAAAACCTTTTTCTCAGTTCTGAGACAAAACTCAAAATAAGCGTTTGATGGCATTGCTCTGTCTTCTACTAAATATTTATTTCCCCCTTTTCTCTCCACACCATGCTTCTCTTTCAGGATGGCATTACTTTGGTGGTGGGATAAAAGAAATGAGGTTGTACTTCACTTAATTCAGGAAAACAAGCGATACACAAAATTTAAACTTGTAATTGAATTTGAAAGTTACCATTTTCACTGCATTTACATGATGAAGGATTCACTTCATTTTTAAAAGGATTTACAAAAGAGTTCTTTAGAAGATTGTTTTCCTCTGAGGTATCTTATATCTGATTTGATTTACCTTAAAAATCACCTACTGCTTCCTGTTGCCTTCAAATCTGAACTCCTGGGGCTTCCCTGGTGGCGCAGTGGTTGAGAGTCTGCCTGTTGATGCAGGGGACGCGGGTTCGTGCCCCGGGCCGGGAAGATCCCACATGCCGCGGAGCAGCTGGGCCCGTGAGCCATGGCCGCTGAGCCTGCGCATCCGGAGTCTGCGCTCCGCAACGGGAGAGGCCGCAACACTGAGAGGCCCGCGTACCGCAAAAAAACCAAAAAAGCAAAAACAAATCTGAACTCCTGGGGATGAAGGGCTACAGCCTGAGCTCACCTGGCAACCTTCTCTTCCCTCCTGCTCCTCCCTGGGTCAGATGGAGCCACTCTAGCGTCTCCCAAAGTGCTTTCCTTTGTCCTGCTGCCTCTCCTGTTGCCATGGATACCACGCCCTCACGGATACCATACCCAGGTAACATCCTCCCTTCCTCTGGACCCCTGTTCTGCCCCTTTGCCTCCCCCCAGCCTTCCCTGGCCAACCCAGACTTGGGTGCCTCTTCTCTCCCTAAGGTCATACTTTGTGCCATGGTTCCTGCATATTCCACCCTTCCCCAACCATTCCCTGAGGGAAGCCATTTCCATCATATCTCTCAGAGCAGCAATACAATGATTGAATAGACTCATTGCATGCATAGATTCCTTGCTGGGACATTGCCTATGACAGGCTCCAAATGGAAGGACTGGATTTCTTGCCTGTCAAGGGTTGTTTCCAGCCTCTGGGAAGCCTTCGGAGCGATCTAGTTACCAGATCATGAACAGCTGGGGAGATTGTGTGACATACCTAGACTGGAAAACCAGGAAGTTGGATTCTTTCACTCAGTGGCCCCTAATGAAGTGTGTGGCCTGGGCTTTGTCTCTGGCCCACGCTTTGGCCATAGGATCTCTCTTGTCCATTCTTAAGAGTAATTCACTTGAGGATCAGCTAAAATGGCTTAAAGCATCAACCAACCTCTGCATAACCTGAACAGTATTATGAATCATTTGCCTGACCTCCTAAGATATTCCTTTAATCCTTATATTTTCTAGCACAAATGACAGGAGGCATCTTTATCTTATTTATAGCTTTAAATAAATTGGTATGAGCATCTACCAAACATATTTATTTTATTTCCCAAGAAATATACCCCCAGAAAATGTCAAGGAAATGATCTTTGAAAAATGCACATCCGAATGCAGTATAAAATATTTAAGGGAATGACGGTGCTCGTGGTTTCCATTTTCTGTTAGATAATTCTACCGGCTCCTCTAAAAGTCAAGTCAGTGCTTTTAAAGGTGGAAAATGGCCACGAGTTAAGAAAAACCTTCAAAGCCCCGGGGTTCTCCTTGATTTTGCTTTTATTTTCAGCAGTTTGCCTTGAATGAACCGCCTCAAATAACTTAGATATTCCAAACTTGTCGGATAGTACTTAGCAAAGTAAAACTCAAATAAAGAGGGTAAGAACTAAGCCAGTCACTAATGGCTGAAAAATTCCCAACTGCGTTTAGTGTTTCCTCATAAGGCATCTCTTCACACGACACTTTCAGTGGGTTCTCCCCCATCCATCCACCTTCCCTCAAAATCCTCCACTATTAAGGGACATTTCCCACATTCACCTGCGATGTCAAAGTAGCAGATCATGTTGTCAAAGAAAAAAAAGGATTCTAGAAAAGAAGACTATTATTTAAATCTGAACAGAAAGCCATTCAATTGAGTTGGCTGGGGAGCAAATCCTCACGTAGATTAACTCGTTTAATCCTCCAAAAATCCTGTGAGGCACGTACCATTTTATCCCCATTCTAAGAGGAAGAAACTGAAGCACAGAGATGTCAAATCAATTGCTCGACAGTTGCACAGCCAGGAAGTGGCCAAGCCAGAGTTTGACCATGCTACATGCCCCGACCAATACAATCATTCCATGTGTGCTGACATTAGTCTCATAAATGATGCATTAAATGAAAATTTTTAATGAACTGAAGTTCATCGAATTCATCAGTAAATTTCATTGGTACAAACGGCTGTTTCAGCAAAGAAAGGTGAAGCCTATAAAAAATGAAGACTTCCTCAGGATCCATGAGAGTGACCCGGGGAGGATGAGAACCCCCAAGAGGACATGCCAAGATCAACTGCTATGGTCCAGGCAGGCAAGGAAGATACCAGCACGCAGTGTAGCTCCCTGCCCACACCTCCTGGATGGCCGGTCCATGGTGGGGCTCATCTGGGGGGAACAGCTAGAGGACAAGCCTGCACCACAGTTTTGGGCAGCTGCAAGGTGACCTAAATCCAACCCTCATCTACCCACCTTCCAGATACCTGGGCAGTTGAGACTCCTATATCAACATATTCTGCACTGGCCTCTTATCACTGGGACCAGCAGTCTAATGAGGTCTATCCATCACCCTCAGGACACCCTCAGCCCGTTCCTGAAATCTGCCGTGCTGGCCACAGCTCTCACCGGCTGATCGGCCATTTGCTTTGGGTCCAACCCAGTGGGCTACAGAGGTGTTCTGAGCTCAGGCGCTGGGGTCAATATCTCTGCACTTACTAGCTGGTGACCTTGGGAAAATTGAGAAGTTCTTGGAGTCTTAGTGTCCTTACCTGTAAGATGGGGATAATAAGACCACTCTGCCGGGTTATCGTGAGGATGACACGAGAAGATGAACATAAGATACAGGGAATAGTGAAGCGCCCCAACATGACAGCTGCTACTCTTACTTTTGGTGTCACCTATAATGGCAAAGGGAGCTGGAAGCACAGGCTCAGTTCACCCGATGGCATCTGTTGACCATCTCCATGTCCGGACTTCCCTTTACAACACTCCAGATGTACCATGCGATGTGAAGCGTGCTTCCAGTATCCTTGACAAGAGAGCAGAGCTCAGGGTGGACCTCTGGTGGTCTGCTCAGGAAGCCCAGACACAGGGCAGCTACGGCCAGCACTTCTGTTGTCATCAAACAAGGCTTGACAGAATAGCAAAAATGGTTCCTATAAGTGCAATTAGTGTCCTATCAATTGTCATGATGGCTGCTAGAAATGAGCTCTCTGTGGTGACATTAAAGATATTCAAGATATGTGGAGTGGCTGAAACATTTAAGAAAATATCCACCCCCCGCCTTGCAGGAAGAGAGTGCATGAATCCGGTGATGCCTGGACCCTTTCTCGTGGGAAGAGGTATAACAACAGCCCTTAGCCCCACGCCCAGGGAACCTGAAACTTGGAGGTCTTAGCTTGTCTGATGCCGGCTGTCAGGGTGACAGCATTTGCCTCTGCAGTCTTGGCATTAGCCTCGAGGCTCATTCTGCCCAGGGGCGGTCAGAGTATCTGAGGGGCAAGGAGCTAGCACTTTACTAAGCTCACAGAACAGGTTGATGAGCACTTGGGCCTGCCAGCAAATTCATGCTTCTTCAGTAAATGTCTTGTGTGCAGCTGAGCTGCTCTGAGAGTTTCTGTCACAAACACCCAGGAGCAAAATGTCAAAGGACAAACTGGCCCTCACCTGCCTCAGACTTCTATAGCTGCTACCCAAATGGACCAAAAAGAACCCGAGAGATGTGCATGACTACACTGGCTTAGGTCTCTTTTCACAGTACTTGTGTCTGTAGGCTTCACGGGGGAAGATCTAGGGCAAGTTTCCTCAGCTCCGACGAAGCCACTCAAGCTAAGGACAGCTACAGCCACCCCCATGGAGTCAACAGGGGAAGCCCAGCAAAGCCAGGAGATCATGTCCAAGGTCACACACGAGGAGATGAGCTGGACAAGAAAACAGTTGCAGTCAGGAACTGCTTCTCCCTGGTTGTTCCTATACATGAAGCAGGCAACCCTAAATAAAACTCTTTTCCCCCAAGGTAAGTATAACCCAGAATCCCTAGTAAAGGCAAATAGTAGTCTTGGAATTTGGGGTCCCCAAATTGGGGAAGAGAAGAGTAGGTAGTCATCAAGCCAAGCCTCAGGACTTCCTGCCCTTCAAGGATGTCTGTCCCCTGGGCAGACCATTTATATCAAAGAACCTGCCTCAAGCTCCATCCTGACCTGCTTTCGCTCTACTGAGAAATGTGTATATAAACAGAGTGCTTCAGTAAAAAAGGCAAATGGCAGATGAGGGTCTGATCAACGGCTCAAAGGAGACACAAGCTGCTTTTCCACTGAGCTTCTATAAAGCGCCCAGCACGACCACAGGTGCTGAAGCCCAAGTCACAGGGGACACAGGTGAGGACATCATGGTCAGGCAGGCAGATATCCAAATCCTGAGCTGCAGTATGGAGCTGAATGTGTGAATCAGATGATCACGGAGCAATGCACTTGCCCCGTTTAGATCCCCTAAAAAGACCATGAAAGTGAGGAGCTTGGTGCTAAGCAATGCCACACCTTGGAAAGCCCAGACTTTCTGGGGGAGCTTAACACCATGAAGATGTTTTCCTTCATGGGATCTGGTGTGAGTCGGCCATCAGAGCATGCATCCAGCAAGGTGGCCACCGCCAGGGAGGGTCACACGGGATGGCTTAATTGCTTCTGCCCACACCCCGCGCCAGTCCCATGGCCATCGTGCCTGCAGGGAAGCCTGGATAAGTGGGGCCAGCCTCTGCCCTGGGGAGGAAGAGCTCTGGATGTGACATGCATACGGGACTTGTCACACAGCCTATGCCCCCGAGCCCTCCCCCGCTCCTCACCCCCACTTGCACACTTGAATCCCCAGAGATTCCTTCTTTGCAGGATTACAGACGCTTTGGCATTCATGATGCTCCTTCTGGACTATACATACCATTCGGAAGGGATGAAACACGGTTTTATCATGAATGCTCTTTCGAGGCACTGACATGTGAGAAGCAATTACCCAAATGTAGATGTCATTCCTAGCCAAGGTCAGGGTCCAGGAGGTACAGGTGGGTAACAACAGCCAAGAAGGGGTAGAATGAGATTGGAACGTGAATATGAGCCCAAGTTGGGGTCAAGACAGAATATGAGCTGCTACACCCACAGCAGGGGCAGGACTCAAGTGAGGACTCAAGGACCCTGTGAGGCTGGGGTGAGGGTGGGGTTTTGGGGAGTCGGTGAAGGAGCAGCGGAAGGGGCTGGAGGTGCAGGGAAGACGGGCTGCCTGCTCTCTGAGCTCAGGTCTTTGGGCAACCTATTAAGGACCCGATGCAGGGAGGAGGGGGTTACTCGTGCCTCTAACTGGAAATCCAGGGACCTCCGTGACGTGAGTTCAGCCCTAACTACCCTGACCCCCAGCATCCCGAGCCCTGTGCCTGCCCCACTTCCCCGCCTGAACTGGCCTCCAGGAAGTTGGCCCTTTGTTTGCCCAAAAGGAAAGAAATCATCTGCCAGCGCCTTTCCTCTTAGTTGCTTCCTGGGTCCCTAGTTCTGTCCTGGTCGCCCTGTTCTGGTGTCATCCACCACCTGACATGAGAGTGAGATTTATCTTCTTTTTTTTTTTAATTGCTTAAAGTATGGGTCTTAAACTTGCCCTTTCAAAAGAGTTCCTTTCCTCAGCCTGAGATCTTGAATTTTTCTTCAGCCACTTCAAGAAAGTGTTCTGCTTCCTGTTCTGCCTGTGCTATCAGAGAAAACCTTGATTCTCAGCGTGAGAACATTTATCTCAATGGGTCACTTTTTGGAAAAGACTAAAGCAACTGAAAGAAGGCTTTTCCTTGATATCAAAGCCATAGACTTGGATCATTTTTTTAGGCCAAAAGAAACCCGCTGTAAAAAATAAAATAAAAATAGGCATTTCCTAAAAAGAAAAATGCCTGCTGCTTTTTCTTAGCCCAGAAAATTATTAGTTCACAAGGTGAATCTCCCATGAATAAACTCAATATGGATGGGGAAATAAATCATATGACTGTCTACCTTTTTTCTTTTTGACAGTCATCTTGTTGAAAAAGGCCATTATTTTTCTGTGCTAATGGAAGTGTCTTGCTAGCTGAGACTTATAGGTTATCTAAAATATATAGTAAGCTTCATCTTTTCAGTGCACTTTATTCCCTTTAGCTAATCATTTTCTGTAGAAGCGCTACAAATTAAGTTGCAGATGTAAATATCTGCATTTCAGAGATGTGACTATTGAGAAACCTTACTTGAGATCACTTTCAAATGACCTTGACATTATCTTGGACTCTTACCGCTTCATACACTGTACCAAATGAATCAATGAATCACCATCCCTCCAGGGTAGGGCCATTGCTTAACAACCACATGCTCCAGAATTTCCATCTTTTTTTGCCAGACTGTATGTCCAAACAAGCTATCCCACCTTTTTATTTGGAAAGTATGTCCATCAGAACTACAGTCAGGTCTGAGATCAGTCAGAATGTTTTGGTTCTATACCAGCCTGCAGCTATTCCGATGGGTCAGCACATGTGCTACACCAGTTGTTAAGTAGCTTGAATAGACCCAGCTCATCTATCTCCCATTTCCGTAGATGCTCTCTGTTCCTTTCTCCTTGATCCATCCAACCTAACTTCCTCCTGCGAGGCTCCATCTGGACTGCTCTTTCAAGATCACCAGGGACCTGCATGTTCCCAAAGGCGTGGGTGGTTTCAGCAACAGTTAGCAGCAGTACAGCACAGATTACTCCTTTCTCCTGGTTACTTTGTCTTATTTTCTCCACCACCACACTCCTCTGGTTTTGCTTCTACCATCCTGATCCCTTTTGGGGAGGCCATGCAAGTTCCTCATCTTCCGCTCATTCTTAAATGTGGCCATGTCTCCGAGCACTTTTCTGTCCTTGCTGTACAAAGTCTCATCAACTATTTGACTCTAAATGATGAGCTCCAGCCCAGATTTCTCTAGGCCAATCGGCATATCTAGTAGAACATCACTCAGGAACTCAAACTCTACATATCCAAAACTGGACTCCACATCATTCCACAATTCCAATAATTCACATTATTTCAACTACTACCGAAGGAGAATTCACTCACTCCAGTGCACCCTGGAAATGGCACCTCAAAATACCTGCTCGTCCCCATCAGAAACCTGGATATCTTCCTTAATTCCTCCCTCTCGCTTTCCATCGAGTGCCCTTTATTCTACCTCCTCAACAGCCCTCCAATCTGTCAATCTGTCTGCTTTTGACTTTCCCATTGTCGTCATCCTCTGAGCCGACATCCTTCCTTGTCCATCCCAGCCCATCAGTCTTGATGGCATCCTTGCACCATCTTGCTCTCCTCCACTCTCACCTCCACACTGCAACCATAGTGAACTTTCCAAAACTTAAATCTGATCCCATCACTCCATTGCTTTAAGACTTTAAAACTCTTAAATATTTTCCATTGACTTTAGGATGACACCTGAACTCTTGGTATGAATCAAGGTTCTCCTAGACACAGGTATTGCTGCGTCTCTAGCTTTATCTGCTGCTCTTCTCTTTGCATCTTCGACATGCAGAACCACTTATATGCCACCCTCTCACTCACCTGCAAACATCTGAACAAGCCGCTCTGCCTGTGCCTCCAAAGCCACTCCCTCCCTACACTCCAACTCCTGATACACACTCACTCACACCTTATTCATGGGCCAACTCCCACTTAACCCTTCTCGTTGTATTTTAAAGGATAATTCTCTTTGGCAGGAGTTTCCTGGCCTTCTAACTAAGATGTGTCTCTTTGTGGTGGGTTCCCTTAGCACCCTGTATTCTCCATCACAATAATTATTATACATGATTTTCATTTTTTTCTAAATCCTTTTTTCCCTTTAAACTGTAAGACCTATGCCCACAGAACTACTTTAGTTATTCCCTATCATATTCTCCATGACAAAACTGGTACTGGAAAATAGTAGGCACTAAACAAATATTGAACAAATGTGAGAATGAATGAAAGAAAAAGTAAATTAAATGTCACCTCCTCCTTAAAGCCTATACCAGGGTTTCTCCAACTTAGAGCTATTGCTATTTTGAGCCAGACAGTCTTTTTATGGAGGGTTCTCCTGTGCACCGTAGAATGTTTAACAGCATCCTTAAATACCCTAAATAGCACCCTGACCATTTGTGACAATCAGAAATGTCTTCAGACACTGAGAGGTGCAATGTGAGAACCACAGACCCACACTGGCCTCTGTCGCTTCTCATAACTTCTTTACTGCCACTTGTTATCACCTAATTGTTCTTCACCCCAAAAGAACTGAAAACACCTTGGAATCAGGGCCCTGTCCCCTAGTGTCCTCACGGCATCTTATCCTGGACTGAATGTAACAAATGGAATCCACATATGTGTCCATAAGTGGAAAGACATGGAAAACCAAGATCTCCATTCTCATTGGCAGGTAGAATTCTGACTCTCCATCCTAACACTATCCTACCTGCCCAAACCTTTCAATATTGGAAAATTCAGCATTATCAGAAAGCCTTTAATGAACTATTAATTTTATTCAGTGCTAGTGATGGTTACTTTTATGTGTCAACTTGACTGGACCACAGGGTAACCAGACATTTGTCAAACATTGTTCTGGATGTGTCTGAAAAGGTGTTACTGAATGAGATTAACATTGGAATTGGTAGACTGACTAAAGAAGATTGCTCTCCCTAATGTGGGTGGGTCTCATCCAATCAGTTGAAGGTCTGAATAGAGCAAAAAAGCTGAACTTCCCTAAAATAAGGGAAAGTCTTCCTGCCTGATTGCCTTCAAGCTGTGACATCAGTCTTTCCCTACCTTCAGGCTCGAGCTGAAACAGCTGCTCTCTTTGCGTCTCAAGCGTACCAGCCTTCAGACCAGAACAACACTAGCAACTCTCCTTTGTCTCCAGCTTGCTGTCTGCAGCTCTTGGAAACTGTTAGCTTCCAAAATCGTGTAAGCCAATTCCTTATATTAAATCTCTTTCTGTATATACATACATCCTATTAATTCTGTTTCTCCAAAGAACGAACCCAAATAGAGTGCTGTTCCACATGCTCTGTAAAGAAGATTGGAAACATTGCAGAACTAACAATCTCCCCATCTGGAATTCATTAAACTCTCATTTTCTAAAAATTCAACAAAGTTAACTGAACCATGGGCAGCTTGCTATGGGTTCACTGGTCACTCCCTTGGAACGCTTCTTTCTCTGGATAACTCAGCTCTACATACCTTCTGGCACATTTGGGCCATAATCAAAGGGAATGGAACCAGCTTGCCCTTGACCTTCTATAATGACATTTGACTTCTCCTAAACTATCCTAGATGTCTCTAATGCTCTTTAAATAAATAATGATGATAATTAATATCAGCCAAAAAATATGGTTAAAAATTAACCATTTATATTAAATATTTAGCAAATGTTTATGTATGATTTTAACACTGTAGTAGTCCTGCTTAAAAAGAACCCCAACATGCCATTTCCTAAGATTAGAAAAACACTATTCTATCTAGGAAATCATCTCAATTAATACATGTACATGTAGTAAAAAGAGAAAATAAAAATTGCATCTTTCCTTTATTATGTGCTCATGCTCAAACACACAATAAACAGGCAGGTCAAACCAAAGCCTCTTCTGTGAGTGCAGCCATGTGGTATGGTGGGAAGAACAGTTCTTAGAGTCATCCCGCCATGTTCTGAGCCAAATTCTGCCACCAGTCACCCCGTGAGCTTGGGAGCATTCCCTGTACATCTCTTTGGCCCTAGTTTACTCATCTGTAAAATGCGGAGAAAGATTCCATTCAATGGCCAAGGTCCCTTCTAGAGCTAAAATTTCAGTTTTGAGTATGTCTGTGACACAATTCTTCAACCTGAAAATGATTTTTCTACTCCTTTTTCAATTGGCAAATGACAAAAGTAAAATTGGTTTAAAAAAAAAAAAGCATTTACAGTGCCCTGGAATGAAATGGCACAAGAGAAAGCTCCCCTGCCAGAAGATGGGAGGGTCAGAAGCAGTAGAGAATAAGGAGTGAGAGTAGGATAAGAAGAAGACTCAGAACTCAAGCTGTAAATCGCAAACTTGTGCTATGACACAGTCCTACCTCCACGACATACGCTTATAACCATGGTGAGTATTACCAGAGTAGTGGTGGCAACACAAGACCACATAGAAATGGACAAGTAGAATTATGGGTCCCAAGAACCAAATGCTGATGGCCATGGTTGGTACTAAAGAACTTTGACCAGTAAAATAACTCATTCCTCGAATGCAACATGGAAACCCCCAAGTCCAGAGGCCAACAACATTGTCACGGCTGCCCCGTGACTTCCCTGTGTAAAGAAAGAGCCATCCCATCCCAGGGCCCTCAACCCAAAATCTGAGTGTCACAGATGTGCTTCCCATTAGTCATTTCTCCCAGCCTGGTCTACCTCCAATAAAGTTAAGCTTCACTTTTAAGTCAAAATTTCCAAATGTTTTCTTATGTCTGTTAGCTATAACCAGAATGCTTGTCCCCAGGTAAAATCCTGTGCACTCAGGATGCTTTGGTGCCAAAGACTTGGCCCAAATCTTCAGAAACATTCCCCTGGAGTGGAAATCCTAATAGGTTTAGAGTGAGTGAAAAGCATTTGACAACAACCTGAAACTTGACTATATAGAGATAGCTCCATCCTTGACAACAAGGGACACAGAGAGAACCAAGGGGGACTCATCTTGAGTGGCATGTGGCAAAGATTGTGCAAAGATTGTGCACAGCTTCAAATTTCTCCTACAGCCACGTGTGCTAGAAACTGTAAAGGGGGTTGAACAGCAAGCAGGCAAAGCACTTTGAGTTTGTTTTTCAAAATAAGCAGATAAAAGGCCCAATGGGCATTGATATCAGAAAAGAATAAAGATAGTTAACCCTAACAAGGAGTCTAATGCAGCCCATCTTACCTAAAGTCTCCTATATTTTTACCGTTTTGCAAATTGTAGGTGGATACGTAAATCGTTTAAAGTCATTTCTGTCTTTTCTCTCTAAATTTCCAATTATAACACCCACAATACCAGATAGAGGGGGAATTGTAATCAATTTCTTAAATAAATTCATGTAAAATAAATTTAGTGGACCTAGAGTCTGTCATACAGAGTGAAGTAAGTCAGAAAGAGAAAAAAAATACCATATGCTAACACATATATATGGAATCTAAGAAAAAAAAAAAAAGGTCATGAAGAACCTAGGGGCAAGACGGGAAGAAAGACACAGACCTACTAGAGAATGGACTTGAGGATATGGGGAGGGGGAAGGGTAAGCTGTGACAAAGTGAGAGAGTGGCATGGGCATATATACACTACCAAATGTAAAATAGATAGCTAGTGGGAAGCAGCTATCTAACAGAGAGATCAGCTAGGTGGTTTGTGACCACCTAGAAGGGTGGGATAGGGAGGGTGGGAGAGAGGGAGATGCAAGAGGGAAGAGATATGGGAACATATGTATATGTATAACTGATTCACTTTGTTATAAAGCAGAAACTAACACACCATTGTAAAACAATTATACTCCAATAAGGATGTTAAAAAAAAATTAATAAATAAAAAAATAAATTTAGACCCAAAGGATCTGAACAACAGAGCCAATTCATTCAACCAGGAAATCAGATTTTGAGAGCCAGACTTTTTTAAAAATTGAATTTATTTTCCAGAGAACTTATTCAAGTGCTCACTGCCACCAGGCACTGTAACAGAACCATAAACAACACACTGTTCCAATATGGGTCCTATTTGTAATTTAAGGACACATTAGATAGATGGGTGACATGGATTTTACCCCAGCTTGACCACCAAAGAGCTGTAGACCCTGAGGAAATCACTTCCTCTCAGCCTTGTTTCAGTATTTGTAAAATGGGGCACAATAGTTGATGTACTAATGCCCAATTCTTCACCCCTTTTGTATCTTCACCCTTTGCCAAGTAAGTTGGTAATACTCTCCCAGTCTGACTCTAGATTTGGCCATTGACATTGGTCAATAGAATATAATAGAAATAAAAGTGCAGCAGTTCCGGGCGTCCCTGGTGGTGCAGTGGTTAAGAATCCGCCTGCCAGTGCAGGGGACACGGGTTTGAGCCCTGGTCCGGGAAGATCCCACATGCTGCGGAGCAACTGAGCCCATGAGCCACAGCTACTGAGCCTGTGCTCTAGAGCCTGCAAGCCACAACTACTGAGCCCACATGCCACAGCTACTGAAGCCCATGCTTCTAGAGCCCGTGCTCCACAACAACAGAAGCCACAGCAATGAGAAGCCCGCACACCGCAACGAAGACCCAACGCAGCCAAAAATAAATAAAATAAATAAATTTATTTTTAAAAAGAGTGCATCAGTTCCAAGCCTAGGCTAAGAGGCCTTGCACATTTCCACCTGCTTTCTTGAGCTTCTTCCATCACCATGGGAAGGACATGCTGGGAGTCTAGCCCCCTGAAAAGGGTGGGAGACGTGTGGAGCAGAGCCAAGTGTGCCCTGCCACGTCTCTCCTGCCAAGTCAAGCTGACGCCCATTCCACAGCAGCAAATGTAACTGAGATGAGCAAAGCCATCCATGAGAATAAATAACTCAGAGTGGATGTTACACAGCCAAAGCTAACTAGTACAGAGACGCCACCTGCCCCAACTACCTCACTGGCATGTTGGGAAGATCAATTGAAATCATATATGTAAGAGCACTTGAAAAACTGTAAAGCTGCCTCCCGCCCCTGGGTAGGACCACATGCTCTGTAGCCCATTATGTTCTCTGCACCTCGGGCACATTCTCCAGGTGGACGCTCCATTCTGAACTTGGTTTTCCTAGCCTGGTGACACAGTTTCTATACCACGTTATGCATATCTTCTGCCTTTCTATCCAATCCCTTTGGATTCTGGTGGACAGTGTGCTCACTCATTACTCTAATTCCCTCCATCCCCCAAATAGAAAGTTTCCTCTAAAATCTCCATTCGTTCCATGTTCTGCAGAATCCAGGGCCAGACCTTCCTCCTCCCATTGACCTACCCTGTTTCCCGTACCCCTATCTGATATTCCCTAGTCATGACTTAATCTGAAAGGGTGCTCAAACATATGATATATCATTACTACAAAGCATCATGGCAAAATTAACTTTGTCCCTGAGGAATTGTGTGTGCTACTAATTGTCACTTGAAAGGCTTGTTGAATTTTGGGTAGGTGGGTAGACAGGCCCTTTCCCAAGGTTACTTAAGCGTATGTTTCTTCTCGTTTTTGTGCTAGAGTGAATGTTACCATACTTAGAATAACTTCTCTTAGGGTGGGCTAAGAACATTCTTGGAATTCCCCATTCCCCATCACCCAGCTAGGAGACAGGCAACGGAAGGTTGCTGGCCATCCTAGGGCAAACTCTGTGCTTCATCAGTAAATTGTGCGAGTCTATGACATGCCTAGTGAGGGTTGCCTGAAGAAAATTGTGTATCCAAGAGCATGGTCACTAGGATGAGGCCACCAAGGCTGTTGTGAGATGAGGAGGGGTGGAGAGGGCAGCAATTCTTATCACGGTTAGTGACCAAAGCCAACTGATGCATGGAAGAAAGGCAATGTCCAAACAGAACCGTGCACAGCTCACCATTGGGCCCATCAGCAGGACACCAGAGACAGACAGAGCTGTGGTCAGTAGGCAGCCTGAAGAAGAGGTGCTCTCTGTCCTGGCACCTCAGTGTTGGCTGCTACAGCCGACTGTGGACCACTCCAAAGATGGGTGCTCAAGCCCACGTAAAAGAAGGCCAGTGATGCCTGTGAAAAGTCTGGATGCCATCAGATGACATGGAGACCGAGATATGGACCTTGAAGCAAGAAGGAATCCAAAGGAAACAGTTGAGAAACTTATGACCAAAGACCCAGCACCCACAAGAAAGGCAGAGTTTCTTTGAGCAAAGAAAAGTGCTTTTAGTCATTAGACTAGCTACCCGTTAGCATTTAGCATCTGCTAAGAGCCTGTTACAGGCCCGTTACAGTGAAATGAAGGATAAAAGGAAAATCGAGATGTATCACCTGCCCACAGGGGATTGTAAAACCGGTTTAGAATTCATTGCTAAAACATAAGAAACAATAGTCAAGAGTAACACAACAAAATATAATTAAGTGCAAACACGTTATACACCAGTTGTTCTCAAATTCCAGTGTACTTCAGGACCACCTAGGAGGTTTGTTTAAAAAGACAGAAGCCCTAGCCCACCCCAAATACAGCAGGATCTACAGGAGAGGGTCCAGGCAGTGGCGATGCACACCTGATTGGAGACAGGAGACACACCCAAGAGCTCTGAGAGCTCAGAGGATGCAGGATCAGAGGCATCCTGGACCACAGGAAAGAGAGCTGCCCTTGACCCAGAGGAGCCTGACCCCCAAATCAGGCAAAGAAATGTTGGATCATGGGCCTGGCAGGCTCAGTGTTACTTTTTAAGACACTGTTAAAAATACTTAGCTCCTGTTTTTATCAGATTGGCCTTGAGCCTTTCTGAATACGATGTTTGCTCAATTCAACCATGACTTAAACCACCAAGAAGGAAGTGATCTGAAAACTCTGTATCGGCTCTAAAAGAGCTACTTGCCTTAAAAGTATTCAACCATTTCAAACAATGGTTAAGACAGGTCAGTGGACTTTGTGTTATCAAGTTCCCATCCACCTCAAATAGAAAGCTTCCCCAAATCTATTTCTATTTTAGCAAATTATGATCAATAGGAGAGACCTGAGCATATTGATGTCTTTCTGCCTTGGTACAGTCACTGTAAGGAAATGCAAATTAAACAAAGGAGGCGGGTTTATATGGGATGATACATTGGATCCTCTGTGAGTCAGCTTGGGCTGACATGACAAAATACCACAGACTGGGGGGTTTACACATTAGAAATTTATTTTTGCACAGTTCTGGAGGCTGGAAGTCCGAGGACAAGGTGCCGTCAGGGTTAGTGTCTGGTGGGGCCTCTCTTCCTGGCTTGCAAATGGCCCCCTTCTCGCTCTGTCCTCACCTGGTCTCTCCTCTGTGAACGTGTGCAGAGAGTAAGAGAGAGACCCCTGGGTGTCTCTTCCTCTTCTTATAAAGACACCAGCCCTATCGGATTAGGGCCTCACCCTTACAACATCATTTAACCTTAATGACCTCCCCAAAGGCTCTATCTCCAAACACAGTCACATTGAGAATCAGGGCTTTAGCATATTAATTGGGGGAGAAGGAGGGAGGGACACAATTCAGTCCAAAACAGATCCCAAAGGAGTACTCAGACAATGCAGTTATACACTGGCAAGTCCATACCTTCCTGCCCTAGAGGAGACAAGTCCCTCGGTTTTAATGGATTTTTTAAAACATGCTTTTATTTACCAAACCCATACAAAGTGTCCATCTCTGGCAAGCTTTGTACAAGGTGCAGGGGATGCAATGGTGGGAAAATGAGACGTGGTCCCCGCCTCTCAGATCTTACAGTCTAGTAGAATGAACTCCTCTCATCACCCAAGTACAGAATGAGGATAGAGGGGCGAAAGTGGATGTGATGATAATCCCACAGAGCTAGATCTTTCCAATCCAGAACGCATTCACCACTTCACTCTGTCTATGCCCATTTCACTTACTCCTTCCAAATTAATCTCCCAAATAGCTGTCCCAGTCTACACACTCTCACCAGCAGGATACAAAGTGTTCCCCATGTTCAAGTCAATGCTTGATATTTTCCAACTCTACAGCTTTTGACAGTTGCATGGATATCTTGATTTAATTTGCATTTCTTTGATTACTAATGAGATTTCTTACAAGCCGTTAGCTTTTTCCGCTCTGAATTGCCTCTTCTTGCCCTTTGCCATATTTCTATTCGTTTCCTGACTTTTTCTTGTTGATTTACAGGTGTTCCTTACATACACTAGAAACTAATCATTCACTGACTGTGTGTTTTAGAAATGTCTTCTCAGTCTGTCAACACTGGCTATGAGGTCAGGGTAGACATGTGTTGCCCTTCCCTGAGGGAGGATTACACACGCCTGACCCATTGATAACAAGCTTGGCCATATGACTTCCTCTGGCAAAAAAATGTGAACAGAGGTGACGTGATCTTTTCAAGCCAAAGATTTAAGATTCATGGCATGAAACTGCCATGTACTTTGCTCTCAGAGAGGGGCCACCCCTTTGGCCTGGATCCTGGAACAAAGGAGACACATGGAGTAGACCCCCCAGCCAGCCCATAGTCACCTCTGCAGACAGAAACTTTTGCTATTATAAGCTATAGGTTTGGTTGTCTGGTTTTGGTGTTGATTGTTTTGGCAGAAGAGCTGAACCATTCCCAGACTGACACCAGAAGTAAAGTGCTACTGTAATAAACACAAAATGTGTGCATGGGCCTTGGTGTCACGTGGCAGGCGACAAAAACAAAAAACTGATATTAAAGGCTTTTTATGCCGTGCCATTGCATTTGATAAAACTATCGCCTGTGATAATCTGGAAGGCAGAGTGTCACTAATGAACTCGTGGTTTTGGGGAGAAAGCAGAATGTTGGTAACACTGGATATTTGCTAATGACTGTTTTTGACAGTGCACAATAAAAGAGAAATAAGCTCATAGAAGAAATGGCCATTTTGCAAGCAGAATTGAAAGATAGTTTGGAGAGACCATAAATTCCAGGATTTGCAGGTTAAAAAATAGTGCTGTTTCTCATCTCCAACCCATAAAAGATAAAACTGAGAAGGCCTTGAGCTACAAAACCCAATTAAGGCTCATCCCTGGGGCAAAGATGAAATCAAGTAGCCTGGGTAGCCCACTGTTCAAACTCTAATGGGGTAGAAATGGGGGGAGGGGATCAAGCCTTGTAAGTGAGCTACTCTTCACCCATCAGAGAACAAAGTGATACAGGATGCCAAAAATGAACGATTCCATAAATGGCAACAAAAGCCCTTTTGTTTAGAAACACAGAGGTGTAGTTGCTTTCTATCTCTGTACAAAGTGCCACAAACCCTGTTGCTTAAAAGGACTTACTACCTCACAATTTCCATGGGTCAAGAGTCAGTGTGAGTTAGCTAGGTGCTACACTCAGCCTCACATCAGGTTAAACCAAGGTGTCAGCCAGGGCTGTGGTCTCATCTGAGGCTGTGGGTGCTTCTCCAAACTCACTGGTTATTGTCAGAATTCAGTTACTTGTGGTTAAATGACTGAGACCCTCAGCTCTCAGACACTATCTACCACAAAGTTCACGTGCATTCATCACCAAAAAAAGTAAAGGTAACTTACATGAGGAGATGACATGTTAATTAGCTTGACTGTAGTTTTTATTTCAGTATGTGTATATATATAGCAAATCATCATGTTCTACAGCTTAGCTATACATAAAAATATATAATTTAAAAAGGAAGCAAAACAGTATGGTTAAAATAGAATACATGCGTAGATTTATCATTGGACAAAGAGGGTCATTATATGTTGAAGGAAGGCAAAATTCACAGGGAGCACGTTAGTCTTTGCTATGTGGCCAACCATGCTAGAATTTAGTGGCCTAAAGCAACGATTTTTTATTTATCTCACTATTCTGTGAGTTGGTGATCTCGGTTGGGCTCAGCTAGGCATTTCTTCTGATGGTCTCTGCTGGGCTCAGTCTGCATTTGTGGTCAGCTGCCATGGTCAGCAGCTGGGGTTGGCTGACTGTCTGCAGGGCCAGCAGGAGCAATGCTGAGGATGGGGCCATGTGTATCTCCGCACCCAGCAGGCTAGCCGGGAATGGTCATATGGCAGGAGTCCCCAGAGCAGCGAAAGAGCAAGCTCCAGTGGGCCAGTGCTTTTCAGTCAGTGCTTCTGCCATGTTTGCACCTATACATGTTTATAAATAACTTAGCATCAAAATAAGCCAAACTAGAGCTCTCAGAAATATAAGAAGAATCAAAAACACCACAGCCATAGCTTTATCTTTATATAGACAAAAGAATTAGGATTCAAATAGTATAATGAATAAGGTCACCAAATATCAGAGTCTGTTTTCCACAGAGAATATGCGTCCTTTTTTCAATGTCTTTGGAACATTTATAAAATTTGGCCATACGTTGAGGTGACAAAAGAAATCTCAGTAAATCAAAAATAAAGAAAAGAAAAAAGAAGACACTGTGTAGGCAATATTCGCTGACCAAATGCAGTAAAACTAGAAGTTAACAAAACTATAAACAAGAAAATTCAAACCACTGGAAATTAAAACACTTTCCTGGATAACTTGTTCGGTCAATAATTATAGACTGCTTAGAAAAAAGTGATAAAACTATATATCAACAACTATGGAATGCTTTACATTGGGGACAGCAAACTTTTTCTGTAAAGGGCCACACAGTAAGTATCTTAGGTTTTGCGGGGCATAGGTCTCTCTGTAACTACTTAATTCTGCCACGGTAGTGTGAAGCAGCCATACACAACACACAAATGAATGGGTGTGGATGTGTTCCAGTAACACTTTATTTATAGGAACCGGCAGCAGGCTGGACTTGGCCCATAATCTTGGTTTACCAACTCCTGCTTCATATTAATTAAATGTTAAGCACTTAGAGAGAAATTCCTAACTTCACATGTTTTTATTGCTAAACAAGAAAAATAGAAATCAATGAAATAAGTAATGTACTCTAGAAGCTAGAAAAATATCAGCAACAGCAAAACAGAAAAAGCAAGAATAAAAATATAACACTAAAAACAGAAATTAATGAAAGAGAAGACAGAAAAACAATACCATTGGTAAATAAATCCAATATTAGAGAATACCAATAAAACATACAAACCCCAAACAAAGCTAATCAAGAAAAATGAGGGGAAAAGCACAAACACATATTATTAAGAATTAGAAAGGAACCACAACCACAGATGTAGAAAATGCTTTTTAAAATCATAAGCAAATACTATGAATGACCGTATGGTAATAAATATTTAACTCTCAATGAAATGGTTAATTGTCTAGAAATAGTCTATTTACTATAATTGACTCTTTAAAGGGGAGCAAGTCTGAACAGATCAAGAATAAGAAAACAGCTAACAGGCTTCCCTGGTGGCACAGTGGTTAAGAATGCACCTGCTAATGCAGGGGACACAGGTTCGAGCCCTTGTCCGGGAAGATCCGACATGCCATGGAACAACTAAGCCCACGAGCCAGAACTACTGAACCTGTGCTCTAGAGCCCTCAAGCCACAACTGCTGATCCCATGCGCCTAGAGCCCGAGCTCCGCAACAAGAGAAGCCACCTCAATGTGAAGCCCGTGCACTGCAACGAAGAGTAGCCCCCGCTCACTGCAACTAGGGAAAGCCCGCGTGCAGCAATGAAGACCCAATACAGCCAAAGATAGATAAATATTTTTTAAAAAGATGTTTAGGAGAGACCTTCAAGATGGTGGAGGAGTAAGACGTGGAGATCACCATTCTCCCCACAAATACATCAGAAATACATCTACGTGTGGAACAACTCTTACAGAACACTTACTGAATGCAGGCAGAAGACCTCAGACTTCCCAAAAGGCAAGAAACTCCCCCATGTACCTGGGTAGGGCAAAAGGAAAAAGGAAGAACAGAGACAAAAGAACAGGGACGGGACCTGCACCTCGGGGAGGGAGCTGTGAAGGAGGGAAACTTTCCACACACTAGGAAGTCCCTTAACTGGTGGAGATGGGGGATGGCGGGGGGAAGCTTCAGAGCCATGGAAAAGAGCACAGTAACAGAGGTGCAGAGGACAAGGCGGAGAGATTCCCGCACAGAGGATTGGTGCCAACCAGCACTCACCAGCCCGAAAGGCTTGTCTGCTCACCCGCCAGGGTGGATGGGGGCAGGGAGCTGAGGTTTGGGCTTTGGAGGTCAGACACCAGGGAGAGGACTGAGGTTGGCTGCGTGAACACGGCCTGAAGGGGGCTAGTGCAACACAGCTAGCTGCGAGAGAGTCTGGGAAAAAGTCTGGACCTGCCTAAGAGGCAAGAAACCATTGTTTCAGGTGCACAAGGAGAGGGGATTCAGAGCACCACCTAAAGGAGCTCCAGAGATGGGCGTAGCCGCGACTATCAACGCGGACACAAGAGATGAGCATGAGATGCTAAGGCTGCTGCTGCAGGCACCAAGAAGCCTGTGTGCGAGCACAGGTCACTATCCACACCACCCCTCCCAGGAGCCTGTGCAGCCCACCACTGCCAGGGTCCCGTGATCCAGGGACAACTTCCCTGGGAGAACACATGGTATGCCACAGGCTGGTGCAACGTCACGCAGGCCTCTGCCACCACAGGCTCACCCCGCATCCGTACCCCTCCCTCCCCCGAGCCTGAGTGAGCCAGAGCCCCCAAAGCAGCTGCTCCTTTAACCCCATCCTGTCCGGGCGGGAACAGATGCCCTCTGGTGACCTACACGCAGAGGCGGGGCCAAATCCAAAGCTGGGCCCCTGGGAGCTGTTCGAACAAAGAAGAGAAAGGGAAATCTCTCCCAGCAGCCTCAGGAGCAGCAGATTAAATCTCCACAATCAACTTGATGTACCCTGCATCTGTGGAATACCTGAAGAGACAACGAGTCATCCCAAATTGAGGAGGTGGACTTTGGGAACAACTGTAGACTTGGGGTTTGCTTTCTGCATCTAATTTGTTTCTGGTTTTATGTTTATTTTAGCTTAGTATTTAAAGTTTATTATCATTGGTAGATTTTTTAATTGATTAGGTTGCTCTCTTCCTCCCCTTTTTTTAAAAATATATAGATATATATTTTTTCCCATTTTTTCTTTTTGTGAGTTGTGTATGTGTATGTTTCTTTGTGTGACTTTGTCTGTATAGCTTTGCTTTTACCATTTGTCCTAGGGTTCTGTCTGTCCATTTTTTGTTTTCTTGTTTTTTTATTTTAAATTTTTTTTATTTTTAATAATTTTTTTATTTTAATAACTTTTTATTTGCTTTATTTATTTCTTTTTTTTTCCTCCCTTTTCTTCTGAGCCATGTGACTGACAGGGTCTTTGTGCTCTGGCCAGGTGTCAGGCCTGTGCCTCTGAGGTGGGAGAGCTGAGTTCAGGACATTGGTCCACCAGAGACCTCCCAGCTCCATGTAATATCAAATGGCAAAAGCTCTCCCAGAGAGCTCCATCTCAAGGCTAAGACCCAGCTCCACTCAACGACCAGCAAGCTATAGTGCTGGACACCCTATACCAAACAACTAGCAAGACAGGAACACAACCAGAAAGACAAGACCCAGCCTCATCCACCAGAAAACAGGCACCACTCACTTCCACCAGGAAGCCTACACAACCCACTGAACAACATTACCCACTGGGGGCAGACATTAAAAACAACGGGAACTATGAACCTGCAGTCTGTGAAAAGGAGACCCCAAACACAGTAGGTTAAGCAAAATAAGAAGACAGAGAAACACACAGCAGATGAAGGAGCAAGGCAAAAACCCACCAGACCAAATAAAGAAATAGGAAATAGGCAGTCTACCTGAAAAAGAATTCAGAATAATGATAGTAAAGATGATCCAAAATCTTGGAAAGAGAATGGAGAAAATACAAGAAACTTTTAACAAAGACCTCAAAGAACTAAAGAGCAAACAAACAATGATGAACAACACAATAAATGAAATTTAAAATTCTCTAGAAGGAATCAACAGCAGAAAAACTGAGGCAGAAGAATGGATAAGTGACCTGGAAGTTAAAATAGTGGGAATAAATACCACAGAGCAGAATAAAGAAAAAGGAATGAAAAGAATTGAGGACAGTCTCAGAGACCTCTGGGACAACATTAAAAGCACCAACATTCAAATTATAGGCATCCCAGAAGAAGAAGAGAAAAAGGAACGGAGAACATATTTGAAGAGATTATAGTTGAAATCTTCCCTAAAATGGGATAGGAAATAGTTGATCAAGTCCAGGAAGTGCAGAGAGTCCCATACAGGATAAATCCAAGGAGAAACACACCAAGACACATGTTAATCAAACTATCAAAAATTAAATACAAAGAAAAAATATTAAAAGCAGCAAGGGAAAAGCAACAAATAACATACAGGGGAATCTGCATAAGATTAACAGCTGATCTTTCAGCAGAAACTCTGCAAGCCAGAAGGGAGTGCAAGGACATATTTAGAGTGATGAAAGGGAAAAACCTACAACCAAGATTACCCAGCAAGGATCTCATTCAGATTCAACAGAGATATTAAAACCTTTACAGAAAAGCAAAAGCTAAGTGAATGCAGCATCACCAAACCAGCTTTACAACAAATGCTAAAGGAACTTTTCTAGGCAGGAAACACAAGAGAAGGAAAAGACCTACAATAACAAACCCAAAAGAATTAAGAAAATGGTAATAGAAACATACATATCGATAATTACCTTAAATGTAAATGGATTAAGTGCTCCAACCAAAAGACCTAGACTGGTTGAATGAATACAAAAACAAGACCCATATATATGCTGTCTACAAGAGACGCACTTCACACCTAGGGACACATACAGGCTGAAAGTGAGAGGAAGGAAAAAGATATTCCATGCAAAAGGAAATCAAAAGAAAGCTGGAGTAGCAATTCTCATATCAGGCAAAATAGACTTTAAAATAAAGACTATTACAAGAGACAAAGAAGGACACTACATAATGATCAAGAGATCAACCCAAGAAGAAGATATAAAAATTGTAAATATTTATGTACCTAACATAGGAGCACCTCAATACATAAGGCAAATGTTAACAGCCATAAAAGGGGAAATCGACAGTAACACAATCATAATAGGGGACTTTAACACCCCACTTTCACCAATGAACAGATCATCCAAAATGAAAATAAATAAGGAAACACAAGATTTAAATGATACATTAAACAAGACAGACTTAACTGATATTTATAGGACATTCCATCCAAAAACAACAGAATACAATTTCTTCTCAAGTGCTCATGGAACATTTTCCAGGATAGATCATATCTTGGGTCACAAATCAAGCCTTGGTAAATTTAAGAAAATTGAAGTCTTATCAAGTATCTTTTCCAACCACAACACTATGAGACTAGATATCAATTATAGGAAAAAATCTGTAAAATATTCAAACACATGGAGGCTAAAGAATACACTACTTAATAACCAAGAGATCACTGAAGAAATCAAAGAATAAATTAAAAATTTCCTAGAAACAAGTGACAATGAAAACACGACGACCCAAAACCTATGGGATGCAGCAAAAGCTGTTCTAAGAGGAAGGTTTATAGCAATACAACCCTACCTCAAGGAACAAGAAACATCTCAAATAAACAACCTAAACTTACACCTAAAGCAATTAGAGAAAGAAGAACAAAAAAAAACCCCAATGTTAGCATAAGGAAAGAAATCATAAAGATCAGATAAGAAATAAATGAAAAAGAAATTATTGAAATGATAGGAAAGATCAATAAAACTAAAAGCTGGTTCTTTGAGAAGATAAACAAAATTGATAAACCATTAGCCAGACTCATCAAGAAAAAACGGGAGAAGACTCAAATCAATAGAATAAGAAATGAAAAAGGAGAAGTAACAACTGACACTGCAGAAATACAAAGGATCATGAGAGATTACTACAAGCAACTATATGCCAATAACATCGACAATCTGAAAGAAATGGACAAATTGAGACTGTGATTAAAAATCTTCCAAAAAACAAAATCCCAGGACCAGATGGCTTACAGGCGAATTCTCTCAAACATTTAGAGAAGAGCTAACACCTATCTTTCTCAAACTCTTCCAAAATATAGCAGAGAGAAGAACACTCCCAAACTCATTCTACAATTCACATTCAGCACACTATACCAAAACCAGACAAAGATGTCACAAAGAAAGAAAACTCCAGACCAGTATCACTGATGAGCATAGACGCAAAAATCCTCAAGAAAATACTAGCAAACAGAATCCAACAGCACATTAAAAGTATCCTACGCCATGTTCAAGTGGGGTTTATCTCAGGAATGCAAGGATTCTTCAATATACGCAAATCAATGAATGTTAACAAATTAACATATTAAAAAATTGAAGGAGAAAAACAATATGATCATCTCAATAGATGCAGAAAAAGCTTTCAACACAATTCAATACCCATTTATGATAAAAACTCTCCAGAAATTAGGCATAGAAGGAACTTACCTCAACATAATAAAGGCCATGTATGACAAACCCACAGCCAACATCATTCTCAATGGTGAAAAACTGAAACGATTTCCACTAAGATCAGGAACAAGACAAGGTTGCCCACTCTCACCACTATTATGAACATAGTTTTGGAAGTTTTAGCATAGTTTTGGAAGTTTTACCCACAGCAATCAGAGAAGAAAAAGAAATAAAAGGAATCCAAATCAGAAAAGAAGTAAAGCTATCACTGTTTGCAGATGACGTGATACTATATGTAGAGAAGCCTAAAGATGCTACCAGAAAACTACTAGAGCTAATAAATGAATTTGGTAGAGTTGCAGGATACAAAACTAATGCACAGAAATCTCTTGCATTCCTATACACTAATGATGAAAAATCTGAAAGAGAAATTAAGGAAACACTCCCATTTACCACTGCAACAAAAAGAATAAAATACCTAGCAATAAACTTACCTAAGGAGACAAAAGACCTGTATGCAGAACTATAAGACAGTGGTGAAAGACATTAAAAATGATACAGATGGAGAGATATACCATGTTTTTGGATTGGAAGAATCAACATTGTGAAAGTGACTATACTACCCAAAGCAATCTACATATTTAATGCAATCCCTATCAAACTACCAATGGCATTTCTCACAGAACTAGAACAAAAAATTTCACAATATGTATGGAAACACAAAAGAGCCTGAATAGACAAAGTAATATTGAGAAAGAAAAACAGAGCTGGAAGAATCAGGCTCCCTGACTTCAGACTATGCTATAAAGCTACAGTAATCAAGACAGTACGATACTGACATAAAAACAGAAATATAGATCAATGGAACAGGATAGATAGCCCAGAGATAAACCTACACACATATGGCCACCTTATCTTTGATAAAGGAGGTAAGAATACACAATGGAGAAAAGACAACCTCTTCAATAAGTGGTGCTGGGAAAACTGGACAGCTACATGTAAAACAATGAAATTAGAACACTTCCCAACACCATAGACAAAAATAAACTCAAAATGGATTAAATGTAAGGCCAGACACTGTAAAACTCTTAGAGGAAAACATAGGCACAACACTCTATGACATTAATCACAGCAAGATCCTTTTTGACCCATCTACTAGAGAAATGGATATAAAAACAAAAATAAACAAATGGGACCTAATGAAACATAAAAGATTTTGCACAGCAAAGAAAAACATAAACAAGATGAAAAGGCAACTCTCAGAATGGGAGAAAATATTTGCAAATGAAGCAACTGACCAAGGATTAATCTCCAAAATTTACAAGCAGCTCATGCAGCTCAATATCAAAAAAACAAAAACCCAATCCAAAAATGGGCAGAAGACTTAAATAGATATTTCTCCAAAGAAGATATACAGATTGCTGACAAACACATGAAAGGATGCTCAACATCACTAATCATTAGAGAAATGCAAATCAAAACTACAATGAGGTATCACCTTACACCAGTCAGAATGTCCATCATCAAAAAATCTACAAACAATAAATGCTGGAGAGGGTGTGGAGAAAAGGGAACCCTCTTGCACTGCTGGTGGGAATGTCAATTGATACAGCCACTATGGAGAATGGTATGGAGGTTCCTTAAAATACTAAAAATAGAACTACCATACAACCCAGCAATCCCACTACTTGGCATATACCCTTAGAAAACCATAATTCAAAAAGAGGCATGTACCACAATGTTCATTGCAGCTCTGTTTACAATATCCAGGACATGGAAGCAAGTTAAGTGTCCATCGACAGATGAATTGATAAAGAAGATGTGGCACATATATATAACGGAATATTACTCAGCCATAAAAAGAAATGAAATTGCGTTATTTGTAGTGAGGTGGATGAACATAGTGTCTGTCATACAGAGTGAGGTAAGTCAGAAAGATAAAAACAAATACCATATGCTAACACATATATATGAAATCTAAAAAATAAATAAAGGTTCTGAAGAACTTAGGGGCAGGACAGGAATAAAGATGCAGATGTAGAGAATGGACTTGAGGTCACAGGGAGGGGGAAGAGTAAGCTGGGATGAAGTGAGAGACTGGCCTGGACATATATACACTACCAAATATAAAATAGGTAGCTAGTGGGAAGCAGTCGCATAGCACAGAGAGATCAGCTCGGTGGTTTGTGTCTACCTAGAGGGTGGGATAGGGAGGGTGGGAGAGAGACGCAAGAGGGAGGAGATATGGGGATATATGCATATGTATAGCTGATTCACTTTGTTATTAAGCAGAAACTAACACACCATTGTAAAGCAATTATACTCCAGTAAAGACGTTAAAAAACTTTTTTTTAATATAAAAAGATGTTTAAAAAGAAAAAAGAAAGGAAACAGCTAACATTTATCCAGCATTTGCTGGTGTCAGATACTTGTTGGCTGTCTCAATTTGTACTGTCTCAATTAATCTGCCCATCAACCTTATGGTGTAGGTCCTGTCACTATGCCTGTTTGCTCAGATGAAGACAGAGAAGTTAAGTAAAATTAAGAAGCTTCCTACCCTCTAATAACTGGAATTAAAGCACCTTGACTCTGGCATTTCGATGGCTGGCACCATTGTTACCTTTGCAGTGCAGAAGATATTGAACGTTATGTCATAGGGCAGCCCCCAAGGACTGAAGGGGGGCAACATGATTTCCCCAGCAGGCTACTTCAAACTCTTGAGCAACTGATAATGTCTATGGAATTAAACTGTTTCAGAAAATAGCAAAAAAGGAAGTGTTCTATTTTATTTTAAGAAGCATGAGCCACCTTAAATCAAGACATAACAAAGATAACTGCAAACTAAATCTCACAAATATAGATGCAAAAATCCTGTTATATCAAATCTAGAAATATATTAAAATAATAACATGCCCTGAACACATACCATTTATAATAGGAATATATAAATGGTTCATAGTGAGAACTAAATTCCAGACATAATACATCATATTAACAGGTCAAGGAAGGAAAATGATTCTTCTCAATAGGTACTAAATTTAACCTTCTTTCTGATTTTTTTTTTTTAATTTAGAAGAATAGGAGTAGACTAATACTTCTTTAACATTTTAAATGACTTCTTTTTGAACAACAGCCAGCATGATGTTTACTGTTAAAATAGTGTAGCATTTCTCAAACTATGTTTTATACAATATTAGCTTCAAATAAGAGAAATTCTTATTGTACTATTGAAAGAATTCCATATTTCAATGAACACAGAATATAATACATATTGTATCTCCATTTTGGAGATTCAAAATATACCTTACTGGATTAACTTTAGAAGAATAGAAAAAAATAGCAAATAGATTCTGAAAAGGTAGACACAGAAAGCAGATTATAAATACTCAGCATTAAAATACTGTGGTAATAGTAACTGAAGGCATAGGCATAATAACACATTCCACAGAGAGTAAATATAAGATTGCAGCATGTGATAAACATACCATTTCAAAACATACCATTTCAAAACATACCATTTCAAAACATACCATTTGAAAACATACATTTCAAAACAAGATCAGATTATACAATAAAAAATACTGGGACAACTAGAAAAGATATATATCAGACCTCAAGTTCATATTTTACCAAAAGAAAAAAGAAAATGCCTGATGGCTTAGTTATATGTCAAAATGAAATCATAAAGATTAAAGAAAACGTAGATGGGCTTCAAGCGTAAACATGGTTAAGTCTACATTTCTCTTTCTCCTCCTCAAAATCATAAAACAACAAGAAGCATTACCAAAACAATGCAGAAACTTCATTCTCTGTGAAATTTGGAAAACAGTATAATCAACAGACTTTAAAATATATGTAAATACTGACAAATGCAGCTGAAATGAGCAGAAGCCACATAGAGGAAGGAAAAGGAAAAGCATAGAGAATGGAGAGAGGACATAGTGTGGCCAGAGGTCAGAAAATGCCACCAGGACACAACTCCTGAAGATGAAGGGCCGATACTCTATTCTAACAGGTGTGTCTCTCATCTACAGCAGTTGTGAAAGATGGAAGGTGGGCAGAGCCAGTGGCAAAAGCCTTCCTTGAAAGGCTTTGGTTGAAAGAAACAGAGGGGGAGGGTGGATATAAAGAATCACATAAAAAGTCATATTTGCAAGAAGCAGACTGTCTCTGAAAAGTTACCTTAGCCTCAATACCTGGTCCCCAAAGAGGAACCACTTACCAGCTGGTCAAGGAAAATACGACCATTCAATGATAAGTAATGAAAAAGGAATTAGCTCAGTATTAATACAAAGATGACTAGGAGATAATGGGGAAAGAGCAACAAAATGTGTCAAAGATGAAAAATGCTCATCAGAAACATGTTGCCACGGAGCAGATAAAGATTTTAACTAAGTATCTCACCATAAATTTTAAAATATTCAATGTGGCCATTATTTCTACAAAGGAAGATCAGAAACACAAGAACCTAGAACAGATGTGTCTACTCAACAGAAAGAAATAAAACATAAGCTAGTACACTCCAAGAAAGAATAAATGAATAAATACTGGAAGGAGCAGAAATGAGTCTAGATACTCGGGAAACTCAATAAGAAACATAAAGAAGAAGAATGAGAAACATGAACATTAGAAAAACATTTTATAGAAAAGATTTTTTTGTTGTTGTTAAACAGAAAATGATAGATCTGGAAGAGAGGTAAAGGAGATTCAACAGATACCTAACTGGAATCCTAAAGAAACCCAAAGCAAATATTTAATGACATGATCCACGAAATGTTCATGAAATTAAAAAAGAAGAATGTAATCTGCACAATTGAAACGGTACACTGTGTACCAGGGAAAAAAATGTTGACCTAGGATGCTTAATACCAAAACTTAATCATAGTCTTAATCATGTACTTTTAAAATAAAAGAAAGAAAAAAAATTCTGGACTAAGAAATCAGTCTGGCTTCATATTTCTCCACCATTAAAACCAACAGATAATGAAGCAGCATTTATAAGATACTGATAGGGAAAATTGGACTTGTCCTTCGAGTATAAAGGGTATGTTTGTTTTTAATTGCAAGAAGTTAGGGAATATTGTTATCATGAACCATTCTTGAGAAGCTACTAGAGGACATACTTCTGCCAACCAGAAGATGATCAAAAAAACCACAGGCACAGAACCTGGTAGTGAGCATTGGATATATTTAATTGTAAAATAAGACCAAATCAAATGTATAGACTAGGGTCACAGAGCAGAAGTAAATGCTATATGTCACTACAATGTAGAAATGATACAAAAACAAGACTCAGCAGAAGGGGATGAGAAGGTAAAAGGCAGAGTGAGTTTGCCAATCGCCTCATTTAAAAAAGCTGAAAGATCGCAAAAGTCATTACAGCTGACAAATGGTAGAAGTATAAACATATCTACCTTACAAGGATAAATACTAAGACAGATGGGTATTATTGACTAAAACTGGGTATGTGGGAGGGGTAAAAAACTAAACATATTAATTTATTGTTACAGTCTGCCCTCCGTATCCGTGGGTTTTGCATCCAGGGGTTCAACCAGTCGTGAATGGATACTGACGCCAAACCTGCAGATGCTGACACCGACCGTGTTCATCGTACTCGCCCATTTTACATAAGCAACTTGACCATTGGCAGATTCTGGTATCTTCCGAGGCTTCTGGAACCAATGCCCCATGGATACAGAGGGAGAACTGTATTTCATTCAGAGTAACAAACATACACTGTGTGAAAATAGAGGACCAAGGGTGCTCATTTTCAATGAAAATTTTAAAACAACCATTAGAATAAAATTACAGGGGCTTCCCTGGTGGCGCAGTGGTTGAGAGTCCGCCTGCCAATGCAGGGGACACGGGTTCGTGCCCCGATCCGGGAAGATCCCACATGCCGCATAGCGGCTGGGCCCATAAGCCACGGCCGCTGAGCCTGCGCATCTGGAACCTGTGCTCCGCAACGGGAGAGGCCCGCGTACCGCAAAAAAAATAAAAATAAAAAAAAATAATTAAAAAAAGAATAAAATTACAAACCTTCCTAAACCTCAGGAAGATTTTTCAAAGAAAACAGACCACATAGTGGATGACTTTATATAAAGCCATAAAAGTGAAAACAATGTAAAATAATATGAAAGACTAAGATCAAATCCATCTATCATTATAGAGGTAAACAAGCTTAACTCATCTGTGATGGAAGGAAGGAAAGAAGGAAGGGAGGACGGAAGGAAGAAAAGAAGGAGGCTGGGGGGAGGGAGGGAGGAATAAAGGGATCAGGGGAAGAAACTGGATGCCAAAAGCAAAACCCAACTCTAAGCTGTAAACAAGAGCCATTCCAAACACAAAATACTTCATAAAGACTAAAAAGTCTTTTGACTTTTGAATAAAATATTTTCAAATACGAACAAAAAGGAGCAAGAGTTGTGATCTTAACGGCAACAAAGACAGATTGAAGACCATGAAGCATTTTTTAAAAGACAAAAATGAGCACTTTATTAAATTAAATGGTGCAATTTCACAGTAAAGGTATAATAGCCCTAAACATCTATGCACATCCATCTGTTCTTGATACATAAAGTAGACAGACAAATAAATAAATTACAGAAGACCAATATAGCACAACTACTAAAGTAATTAAGTAAATAATTAATAAAGTAAGTCTGGTTTATGTATGCACAAATATATTCACACATACACCCTAAAAATAAAGAAAATATCTTCAGTTCAAGTGTTATCATAAAAACTGGACTCAGACCAAAAAAGAAAATCTCCAGAAAGCAAAAACAGGGCAGAAAAATTTCTATGATCACAATGCAAGAAAACCAGAAACTGAAAATCAAAACAAAACACACAAAATATCTCTCCAGCTAGAAGGAACAAAAATGCCCTTAAATTCTCCTTGAGTCAGAGAGAATGGACAAACAGAAATACATAACATTTGGAAAACAATAATGAAATGGTCACAGGTAAGAATCCATAGGAAAGAGCTAAGCAAAGCTCAGCAGAAAACACTTCCATTCTATCCATTGAGAAGAAAAATGAAGAATTAAAGGAAACAATGAAACACCCAACTCACAAAGGTAGATGAATGCAATGCAAATTAAGGAAAGTTGAATGAAGAATTATTAAAGAACAAAGTAGAAAATGATAAGTTAGAAGACAGAAAAACAATAGGAAAGATAAATCTGAAAGCCACTTTTGCTCAGAGAACAGCTTCTTTTGGCTGAGCCATTTTTTATAGTGGTGGCTGGACTTAAATGCCTGCAGATGTTAAATGACCCTGCAGTACCGCAGGGAGGAGAAAGAGAATTTCCAATAGAGGAATTTGACTATTCAGGAAAGTAAAGGGGAAGTTCCCAGAGAGTAACCAGGGCAGGCCAGGGAGACAAAGAGACGACTGGATTGCTTTGTATAATAAAGTGAGGGGGCTTGGTGGGGACCCTCAGATGAGGGGTGAGTGCTCTAAAGAGGAGAGGAAACAGGAAATATAAGAAGGGGAGAGAGAGATGGAGGCAGAGATGGAGAGACAGATAGAGCAATAATGATATAACAAGAGGGCTGAGCAATATTAAACCTCAGGGGGGGGACTCCACCTCCTCCTACTTTGTTGCTTGCTTGCTTGTGACTCTTAGAGCACATCCTTTAGTAACCCCTAACACGGGAAAGTACACCGTGTTCTTGAGTGTCTGAAAATGCCTCCGAGTGTCTCTCAACCTTGATGGATGTTTTCCGCATACAATGCCATTGGCATTCTAGCGGGAACTCTCTTTCCCTCAGGATTTTCAAGGTGCAGCCCTATTTGTCTTCATATCCTCCATGGAGCAGTTAGAAAGAAAGCAACAGATCGGTATGTACTAAAATGGATAGCTCTCCAAGGCACCATGCTGAATGAAAACTACAAGTCTCCAAGTCATTTATAAGGTGTGCACCTTTTATATCAAAAAATCTGGAAAGGGATCCACCAGCGGCTCCAGGAGGTACCAGAACTGTGGGACTCTGGTCAAAATGGGAGTTTATGTATTGCCTGCATATTTCTCAATTTATCTTACAATTTCCTCACTAATCGAAAAATTTTTAAAAAAAAGAAAGTAATATTCTAGAGCTCTTAGAATCAACACTAATCCAAAAACAGTTTCAACAAAAATAAGAAAGTAATATTCTAGAGTTCTTAGAACCAACACTAATCCAAAAAAGGTTTGAACAAAAGTAAGAAAGTAATATTCTAGAGCTTTTTATAGACTACAGTATAGTGTAATAGACCACAGTATAGTGTAGACTGCAGTATAGTGTAATAGACTATAGACTACAGTATAGTGTAAACATAATAGACTACAGTATAGTGTAGTCTATAGACTACACTATAGACTACAGTATAGTGTAATAGACTACAGTATAGTGTAAACATAACGTTTATATGCACTGAGACACCAAAAAATTCATGTGACTCACTTTATTGAAATATTTGCTTTACTGTGGTGGTCTGGAATCAAACCTGTAATATCTCCGAGGTACACCTGTCCTGATACATGCTGCAACATGGAGGAACTTCAAAACTGTTATGCTGAGAGAAAGAAGACTGACACAAAATGTTATATGATTCCAATTACCTGAAATGTCCTGAACAGGTAAATCCATAGAGAAAGAAAGCAGATTGGTGGGTGCTAGGGGGCGGGGGAAGGGAGAGGTGGAGCCACAGCTTAGCACACTGCGTGTTTCCTTTTAGGGTGCTGAAATTGTTTTGGAACTAGATAGAGGTGATGGTTGCACAACACTGTGAATATACTAAATGCCACGGAATTGTTCGCTTTTAAAACGATTAACTTTAAGGTATGTGAATTTTACATCAATTTTTTAAAAAGGAAAAAAAAAACAGAACTCTAAACAACAACAAAAATTATTGAGGCACCTGGCCCTGAGCATAGTACCAGTAAATGGTAACAGCCACAGCACGGTCCCCACGCAGGACCTAGCCCCACAGAATTCAAGTTTGTCTTTCCACACCTCTGCACCTTTCTCTGACTGCAGAATCTTTGCCGAGTCTGATTTCTGCACAATACCACAACTTATACGCATACGACACTACTACACTCCTTGTCACTTCTGAGGGGCTCATGGATGCAGGAAATTTGTCCTCAGAGAGAGCACTGGAAAGGAAATGGACAAGAAAAAACAAACCAGGATCCATACTTCCACACAGAGGATCTCATGCTTGTGTTCAAAAAAAAAAGTGAAACTTATTTGTCGTCAGATATTCAGAGAAAGGCCAGTGGAAAGCTTTGCAGCAGGAAGATGCTGCCAGGCTGGCGGGATCGTGGGACCCACCATTTATCATTTCTGGATAATTTACATTTCTAGCCTGCTTTACCATCATTTATGTGCCACTTGAAACTGGACACAACAGTCAGTGATTTATTATTTTTAGGAAGGAAATGAAGGCACAAAAAGGTCAGCGTGACTTGCTGAAACCACAGACCAAGAATTAGAACTCGGAACCCTGAGTGGCAACGTTCTGGGCCCCGTTTGCCTTTCAGCAGCCAGGACCATGTTGCTGGGGAGATTTTCCAGACCTGGCACAGCTCTGTCACAGCAAAGAAGTTGGGGACATCAGCAGCCCACAGGGATTTCTCTTTCTCCTTGTCTCCTTGTCCCCTCATCTGACCCACCCTGCAAACTGAAGCTAAGACAATTCTTCAGTACCTCTTGTGGCAAGTCAGACACCCACAGGGACTCCCCAGGCCCTCTGCTCTCTAACCCATCCTGGCCTCCCTTAGCCGATGGTACTTCCCCTCCTCCGAACATGGAGAGTCCCTGCTCACCTCTACATCCCGTACCTCTGCTCTGTACCCTTTGCACGTCTCTGCCCATCTAAATCCTCCTCTCCCGAAAGTAGGGAACCAGCCCTCACGGCCCCAGACATGGAGCCAAGAACTTCATTAAGTACTTGAGTAGCTGCTTCTCTCATATGATTGAGAAAACATTTGAGTCAGCTCCAGTGAGCCCTCAGACAACAGAAAGACAAAGTAACCCACCATCTCTGAAATGAATCTGAGTTCAGCAGCCGCAATCCTCAAACCAGCCTGTGGTCTGATACACAGTTCACCTGTGAGTGCAAACAGGGCCAAGCTGAGACACACACACACACACACACACACACACACACACACACACACACACACACACACACACACACCCCAGACCACCCAAGAAGAAAAAGAAGTTTCTGATCTTTTAAACTATCCCCAAACACCTCTTCTAAGAGGATGTATTAGTTTCCTAGGGCTGCCAAAAAAATGACTACCACCTGAGTGGCTGGAAACAACAGAAGAATTTTTCTCTCAGAGTCTTGGAGGCCAGAAGTCCAAAATTAAGGTGTCAGCAGGGTCTTGTGCTGGCTAGAGGTTCGGGAGAGAATCCTTCTTGCCTCTTCCTGGCATCTGATGATGTTGCCGACAGCCCTTAGCGTTCCTTGTCTTATAAATGTATCACTCCAATCTCTGCCCTGTCATCACATGGCCTTCTCCCTGCCTGTCTGCTTTCTCTTCTTATAAGGACACCACTGTCCTTACTCCAACCCCGCTCCTGTATAACCTCATCATAACTAATTACATCTGCAAAGACTCTATTTCCCAATAAGGTCACCTTCTGAGGCTCCAGGTAGACATGAGCTGGGCTGGGTGGGAGCACGAAGGGGAAGGAACCTATTCAATCCGATACAGATGAGAAGGTGAGGTAAAGGAAGAGAAGGTTTGGAATTAGGATCGACAGAAGGGTGATTCCAAGGTTGTTTTTATTATTATTATCATTATTTTTTGGCCGTGCCACGTGGCTTGCAAGATCTTAGTTCCCTGACCAGGGATTGAACCCATGCCCCCTGCAGTGGAAGAGCAGAGTCCTAACCACTGGACCGCCAGGGAAGTCCCTGATTCCAGTTTCTATAACTTCATTTCCTCAGCTGACAAGAGCACCCAAGGAGGAACCCCCCTGAAATCCCAAAGGACACCTCGGCCTTGGCTGTATTGTCCCTTTGTTCTTTGCTGTCCATGGATGAGTGGCTGCCTTGGGTTGGTGGCTTCCTTCTCCATCCTGAAGGAATTCCCCAGCCCTTGCCTTCCTCACCTCACTGTTCAGTTTGCAGAAATGGATATTAAATCAGATTTTCACCTGTTTCATTACATTCTGATGATTTTGAGCTACTGGGATTTTCAATTTGAAAGAAAATATTTTGATCCAGCAATGCCCACAGGACAGCTCTAGGATGAGGACGCTTGGAGCCTTCTGGGGAGCTGTGGAGTGTGAGTCTGTGTACAGACACATCACCTAAAACCCACTGGTTGACTTGCTAGTTGGCCCATGGGGAGATGTCGTTGTGTGGAAGAGTTTTCATCAGAATTCTGGTATAAAATGAAAAGTCTCAAAGGAAAGAAAGCCTTTCAAAACCTGTGTTGCATTCCTCTGATTTGGTGCAGCTTGTTTTCATTCAAAGTTTACTAAGACAGAAGAGGCAACCCAGTGGCGTCATGTGCAAATCATAGGATTTACCAACATGATTCAAGGTGAGATCTTTGACTGGGCTGGCCCATGCTGTTTCAGAGGCTCCAGCTCTTTTTTTCACTAACTGTTATTAATAGGATAGGCCACTGCATCTTTCATTCTAAGGACACTTCTGGAGCAGACCCTCACCACTGCTGATATGATGTTGTATCTGCACTCACACCTTTTCCCTAGTCCTCCATCCTCTCTATGCCTGATGCTGTCCTGAGTCTGATTCCTTTTTTGTCTCTTACAGCCCTTAACAGAGTTCCTGCCATGGTGCCTTACCCCCAGCAGGGGTTTAGCAAATGGGGTGCAACGAACAGAAGGAATATGATGTGCTGGTGGGATTGTATTCATAAACAGAAAACAACATTTGGCATACACTGTATTCACAAATAGTAACAAGTGATGGATGTCGGGCAGCAGAGAGGATGCTAAGAAAAATGAGATGCCATTGAGATGCAGGCTTCATTTCTCTCTCCTGACTCTGGCCACCAGCTGAGCTGTGCAGCCCTCAGCTCTTTCTCAGCCTGCAGGGCCTCTTTACCAGTGGTTCTGGGGCTGACTACCAGAAGTGAATGCCTGGTGAGAGCCAGGAGAACAAGCCCCAAGCCAAGCTGCCAATGAGAGCAGAGCTAGATCAAAAAGAAGCTAAGATATGCAGCCAAAAGAGATGGAGCCCAGACACAGGGCTCAAAGCAGGTGGGAGGTAAGCCTGGAAAACCTCAGGAATTGCTCCAGAGCACATAGACCCCTGCTGTTATGGGTGGAATTGTGTCCGCCCCCTTCCAATTCGTATGTTAGAGTTCCAAGCCCCAGTACCTCAGAATGTGACCTTATTTGGAGATAGGGTCTTTAGAGAGCTAATCAAGTTAAAGTGACATCATTAGGGTGGCACCAATCCAATATGACTGGTGTCCCCATAAGAAGGGGAAATTTGGACACAGAAGCACACAGAGGGGAGATGATGTGAATAGACAGGGAGAAGACGGCCATCTACAAGCCCAGGAGAAAGGTCTGGAACAGATCCTTCCCTCATAGCCTCAGAAGAAACCAACCCTGCAGATACCTGGGTCTCAGAGTTTGGCCTCCAAAACTGTGGAACAATAAATTTCTGTTGTTTAAGCCACCCAGTCTGTGGTAGTTTGTTACAGCAACCCAAGCAGACTAATACACCTATGATGACTAGTCCTGTGATTCCTGCCCTACTTATAGGGCACATGGGGCATTTAAAGGGCCTTTGAAAAGGGGACCCATGCCCAACAAGCCTGCGACACGCCCATTTGGTGGTGGTATTGTCAGTCGCTATCAGTGATGCCCATTTCGATCACTCTCTATCCTGAGATACAGTGCAGCAAAAATGGCCTGACAATTTGACATCAACCAAATTTTTTTTAATGTGACTATTTTTGATCCAGCAATTCCATGTCCAAGAATGTAGAGCATTTCCCCAAAAATGCTGACACAAGGGCTCAAAGACATGTATAAGGATGTTTCCTGCAGCCTTTTTCTGTACCTTGCACATTTTTTCTTACTTTTTATTTGCAAATAATTCAAACTTACTGAAAATTGGCAAGAATGAAAATAGTACATAAAATGCTCATGCACCATTTATGCCGAATCTCTTACTGTTAACATTTTGCTTCATTTGTTTTATCATCTTTAACTGTCTCTCTGTCAGCCTCTCTCAACCCTGTGAACAAAGACTGCTTACATCATAGCCCTTTAATCCTAACTACTTCAGTGTGTGTTTCCTAAATGTAAATATAATGTCTTACATAATCACAACAGTTATCAACCTCCGGAAGTTTATCATGGAAACAGTACTTTTATCCAATCTGCCTTTCTTATTCCAGTTTTATCAACTGACTCAAAAATGTCCTCTGAGAATTTTTTTCTTCCATTACAAAATCCAACCCAGCTCAGGTACTGTACTTAGTTACCATCATTCTTTAATATCTATCAGTCTGTAACGTTTCCCACAGCCTTTCTTTGTCTTTTATGACATTGACACTGTTATGGAAGGAATGTTTGTGTCCTCCCAAAATTCATATGTTGAAATCCTAACCCCCAAGGTGGTGGTATTAGGGAGGGCATTAGGTCATGAAGGTGGAGCCCTCGTGAATGGGATTAGTGCCCGGATAAAGAGACCCCAGAGAGCTCTCTCACCCTCTTTCCACCATGTGAGGAGGACACAATGAGAAGTCTGCAGTCTGCAACTTGGAAAAGGGTTCGCACCAGAACCCAGCCAAGCTGACACCCTGGTCTCAGACTTCCAGCCTCCAGAGCTGTGGGAAGTAAATGTCTGTTGTTTAAGCCACCCAGTTTATGGCATTTTGTTATAGAAGTCCAGATAGACTAAGACACACTATTAAAGAATACGATTTATTTTTAATAGACTCTTCCCCATTTGGGGTTTGTTCCATGGTCCCTCATAGCCAGATTCAGATTATGCTCTTCCAGGACAGAAAATGCCATGAGTGATGCCTATCCTTCTCAGGGAATCATATCTGGAGGCCCTGGATATTCATCTGCTCCTCACAGGTTAATTTTTACCTCCTGGTTAAATTAGTGTCCAATTTCTCCACTGTGTAGTTGCTTTTTTTCCTCTTGTAAGCAACAAGCAGGCTGCGGGGAGATGCAGTGAAACCATACAAAGATCTTCCTCTTCAAAGTTTCCCTCTTGGTTTAGCACCCACCAACCTTTAATGGTCATAAGATGATAATTTTCCACCTCCAGCACGCCCTCCACATGGATCTTGGCACTCAGCAAGCCTTAGTCCTCACAAGTGTGCCACAAGGTAGAGGTACACCTGGGAGAATTCAGGAGCCTGCCGCATCAAGGAAGATTCTAGGGCTTCGGCGGTCAGGATACCGCCTCTGCAATGAGAGACAAGTTACTGCCCTTGCACTGATAACCACGAAGAAAGAGGCACAATCTTTATAGATTTCTTTGGATTGGGGAGGTAAGACAAACCATGTTTGAAAATGCTTCTCTAGCCATGTCGCCCATAAAGTAACCCTGTCAACCCGGATGGTGCCAGTTTCAAGCAGAGTCTGGAGCAAGGAAAGGCTCCATGGAGAGCTGAGACTGCAGTGAACACTGCCCCGGACTTTGACTTTGGGGCCATTTGACCCAATGATACTGGAAGTGTCTGCAGTCGGGGGATGCTGTGTGGAGCCTCTGAGAGGCTCCAAAAAGAGTTCACAGCACAGACCCTGAAGGTGCAGGAGTAGGTCACTGCCTCCCTCTGCCAAGGACCTTTGCCATTGCGCAAGCAGCTCCTTTCTTACCCGCCCTGGTAGAAGAAGAAAGACTAACCACGAGGCACAGGCACAATGTGAGCTGAACTGCCCACCGAGAACTGGATGTCTGATTTACCAAACCACCATGAAGAGCAACTGCATGTGCACAAAAGCATGCCATTATAAAATGGAAACGGTATGTGGAGATCTGGTCCAAGCAGGTGTAGGCAACATAACTGACCTGCAAAAGGAGGTGGTTTCAGCCTCCAAGATGCCTCCTCAGAGTGTCTGTTTCAACCCTCTGTCACCCTGCACTATGGCCTCATGGGGATTCCCTATGGCCAGTTAATGAAGGAGGAAAGAGTACAAGCTTGACTCATGGATTAATTGCGTGGTCACCTGAACACCCTGGAAGAGGGTGCCTGCTGCACTCAGGACCATTTCTGAAAGACAATGGATAGGAAATCTTCCCCCAAGACAGAACTTCAGGAGGCACATCTGGTTTTCATGGGAAGGATAAATGGTTGAAGATGTGAATATACCCTGAGTGATCAGCAGGGGTCAATGAGTTGACCAACCAGTCAGGGCCTTTGAGTAAACAAAATTGAAAAACTCGTAGTAAGGAGGTTGGGGGAGAGCTGTGTGGAAGGACTTCTGAGAATGTGAACACATCTGTGTTCATGCAAATGCCCACCAGAGGGCAGCCACAGTGGAAGAGGCACTCTATATCAGGTGGACAAGAAGACCCAGGCATGGGGTCAGGATGGATGCCACACATGGACTCAACAGCCTAACTGCATGGCTGCCTTTGCCAAGATATATGTGGCCACCATTGCTGCTGAGCGCCCAAACTTCCAACAACGGAGGAATATACTGAGCCTCCACTCTGGAACCATCCCTGGGAGGACCAGCTGGTTACTTGGTAGCAGGTGAATTACATTGGACCCCTCGCTTTATAGAGGAGACAAGTCTTTGTCTTCATAGGGTAGCACAAATTCCAAGTGTGAGTTTTCTTTTCCTGCCCTCAGCACTTCTGCCAGTCTCACCATTAATGGATTTACAGAATGCCAGAATCCCTGAACAAGCACCCTGGTGTCCCACATAACATCAACTAGGGGACACTTAAAGGAAGTGACTCAGTGGGATCATGCCTATAGAATCCCCTGGGTTTACCTATTGCCCAGAATCAGCTGGCTCGAGAGATGATGGGATGGTCTGCTCAAAGCCCAATTACAGTTCCAGTTGGAAGCAAACATCCTATAAGGTTGTAGGGTAGAATGTCTGCCTTAAAGTTTAAGGATTAAACCAATGATCAACATATGGTGCAATCTTCCCCCACAGCCAGGAGCACAGGCCAAAGAAACAAGGGGTGGAGGTACAAGTGTTTACTGTTCTAGCTCTTAACACACCAGAAGTTTCACTTCCCATGCCCATGACCTTGGGTTTAGTGGATTTGGAGGTCCATGACCAAAGCAGAAAACAATCATGTTTCTGATCCACTGGAAGCTGAGACACCTTCCCCTTTCCCCCCTCCACCTTCCAGTGAACCAACAGCCAGGTAGGGGTCCAGTGGAAAAGACGGTATCAAGTATTTACAGCCTACAGGATTTGTTGGGGTACTTCTTTGTTCTCCCTTGCCAAGAAAAAAAAAACTGCAGAAAAGTCACCAAGATCTCACACCCTGCAAGAATGAAAGTGGGGGTCATCTCACCAGTAAAGAATCCATCCAGCATGGGCTTGTACATGGCAGGGAGACTAAAGTATGGGTGGTGGGAAAAGATGTCTCTCTAGGCCCCGTGACCTACCAAGCTGGGAAGCACAGCAGCTGCGGTGATAAGCCAAGCTGCTGATCCCTGCCCCATGTCTATTTCCTTAAATGAAGGACACAGGCTTGGCTGACAATTTAGATTTCACATGGAAACATGACCAAATTAATATCACTTTGCAGTGAGAGTAGCTGGTGGGACTTCACACATTCCCTCTGCTGGGGACATGAGCTCTTCATGCAAAGGACAGGAATGGATGCTGAGGGCAAAGGAGTCGCCTGTCCCAGATCCCTCCATTTGCTTTTCTGGGTCTGTCTCCACCCTTCTCCACCCTGGTCCCTGCCCCAGGACTCTGGACTGATTAAACTCTACAAGAGGCTCCCAAAGAAATTGGCTTCCAGTTGGGTTCATCTAGCAAGAGCCCCAGCAGGAGAGGGAGGGAGGGAGGAGAGTAAATCAGGCTGTTTATTCTCTGGTTCCTCCATGGAGGTGACACCGGTCTGCTAACTCCATCCAAAGACTGTCACTGTTCCTCTCAAGGTGGCTTGTTCCAGCCACTCTCTCTTCTTCTGGGTTTCAGTAACCTGTCCCTTCCCTCTTCCTAGGATGGCAACTGCTCCACCATTGCTAGCCCTGGTTCCCGCGCTATGCCATGGTTTCCCGATACCTGCCATACCTTTGTAATGAGTTCCTTTAAAAATAAGACCTCCTCGGGCTTCCCTGGTGGCGCAGTGGTTGAGAGTCCGCCTCCCGGTGCAGAGGACGCGGGTTCGTGCCCCGGTCCGGGAAGATCCCACATGCCACGGCGCGGCTGGGCCCATGAGCCATGGCCGCTGAGCCTACGCGTCCGGAGCCTGTGCTCCACAACGGGAGAGGCCACAGCAGTGAGAGGCCCACGCACCGCAAAAAATAAATAAATAAATAAGACCTCCTCAATTTATCCTAACAGAACATGCCATCTGTTACCCCTGGGGACTCTAATAAGCACAAAAGTTTAAATACCATGCCCAGGATCATGGATCTGGGAGATGGTAGGAAGAGGCAATGTCTTGAGAGTAGACTCTGTACAGCCTTGCGGGAAGTGCACTTGGGTCATGTCTGGGCCCCTCACCCCTCCAGAACTGTGAGATAATAAATGCTGAGCATGGGGTCATCTGTTATGGCAGCAAAAGAACACATAGGATGCTGAAAATTTCTCTCCCACGCACCCTTTCTTAGAAAACTACCCAAAGATGTGCTCTAGCAAAATTAGGGAGTAAACAAAGAAAGGGGGAGGATAGACTCCAGGAAATAGAGTCTTACACCAAGGACAGTGGAGAGGGAAAGGCCCCGGGGACCGTTGGTGGCACACCTGGAGAGGAAGGCATGGTTGGAGCAGGGGGTCAGAGCCTCCAGGAGGGCAACGGGCAAGGGAGGCTGAGCTCGCTGCCCAGGAGGGAACCATCAGCCATGCGCCTCTGGCAGCCATAAGTGCAGGACACGCCCAAAGCTGGGAGTGTCTGGAGAGGGGCCCTGAAAGTGGAAAGAAATAAGGCCCCAAAAGACCAAGCTGGGAGGAAAACCCCAGGAAAGCAGAGGCTGCCTTCCTATTACAGCTGGTGGCCGGGGGCACCTCCACTGTAAATCACAGTGGAAGGAGTGACACTAGGCAGGGGTCCTTGTAGAGGAGTTTGTACATAGACAGTTTTGATCTTCCTTTTGAATCCAGATAATGAAACATCGGTGTGGGGAAAGAAAAAGAGAGAAAGGGAGGGAGAGACAGTGTGTGTTTTTCTCAAGCTGAAGTAACAAGAATTAGATGTTTAAATATATTATTTAGAGTTACACAGTTAAACAAAGGCGCAATGAAATAAGTGATGTAGCTATTGGGATGGGGAAGGAAGGAGGGGGTTGGGGGCCGAAGCCTCATCTCTCTCAGCAGGAAGCCAGTAGATGGTGTTTGGAGTTGATAAATCAGGAGAGAGCCAGGTAAGAGCTTTAGCTTAGAGACATGGAGGAACGGCCAGGAGATGGAAACACAGAAACCCTTCAAAGCAGGTCTGTCTGAAGCCCTCAGCTGGGCTGAGGGCGCAGAGCAAAGCACTGTCCCTTTTCATTATATGGCCCCCTGTACTATTTGGTTTCCTAATCCTGTGCTTGAAACCTTTTTTATACACCAGAGCAGATGGGGGGAGAGAGGGTGGGGAAGGAGGGAGGCATAGAAGGAAGGGAGGGGGGTGGGGAAGGGAAAGACGGAGGAATGGAAGAAGGGAGGGATAGAGGCGGGAGCGGGGTTGGGGGAAGGCCCCCCGGACCTGCAGTCACTAAAGCCGGAACCCGCGGCTTCTACTCCAGGCCGTCGCAAGGAGCCCCTGGCACTGCTGCACCACCAGGTGTGCAGGAGAGGCTCAGGGGCAATCCACCCCCCCAACAGGGATGGGAACATGTGACACTGGGCAGTCCCCCAGACACTCCAGTGGGCCCCAGCTCCAGCTGCCCCGGGGGTGACCTGCCCATGGACACACCCTTCACTTGCTTCCCTACTTCCCCTCCCCTCCTCACCCCTTCCTGTCCCTGGGTCACCTCCCAATAACCCATCATACCCAAACCCTTGTCTGAGCTTCTGAGGAGACCCCAGCTGACATCGGCACCATGGCCTGCAGCGTTCTCCATGCCTGCAGCGTCCTCTGTGCCTATAGCATCCTCTGTGCCTGCAGCACAGAGGATGGATCCAGGCTCCGTACCCCGTGCAGCATCTCCCTGCCCTAGGCTCAGGGTAAGCTCTCCAGCCACGGGAGAAAGGCCTAGGCGGAGGACATGGGGCTGGAGGCAGCAGGTGTGGGCCTGTGTGGGACTGTCCTCCAAGCTGCAGGAGCCTCCTGGGCCGGATGAGGGGCAGGGGTGGGAGCCCAGTGCACTCCCTGCAGGGCTGTACGCAGCCTGACCCCATGTCACCGCCTGTTCCTAGGTCCACAATCCTGGGCATGGCATTTAAGCTCTGCCTGTTGGTCAGGCTGGATCCAGGCTCCAGCAGTGCCAGCAGGCCTCCCTGTGTGTCACCCCACTACCCCACCGCATGCTTTGCCCTCTTGCTGGTGGTCGTCTTCCCTGGGCAACCTCTGGAAGCTCCAGGCAAATATCCCACTAGCCTTCCACCTGGTAGAAAGAGCAGGGCATGGAGAAGAGTCGGGGTGGGATCTCGTGGACTGACTTGGGTCACCAGCCCACCTTGATTCAAACACTGAGTCACGAGATGGAGATGCCCTGGGAGCTGGCTGCGGGGGACGGGGGGTCAGGCCCTTCTAACTAAACACAGGACCTGAGAGTGGGGAGCCCATGTGGTTCCCAGAGGAAAATTGAGGTGCTATGTCCGAAGAACAGAGAAGCTCTATGTCCACCCCAGGTGTCACAGGACGGCAATGCAGAACTCACCTCCACCAGCCGGGGCCCAGCTGATTTCTAAGCACCACCAGCACACGCCAGCTACCAGGACATGCTCGGTCACAGACACTGACGCAGACACTCGAAAAGACCAGTCCCACGTTTGATGAGACGTGTGGTTGTGACACTCAGACACTCAGCCAAGAGGATGTTGACACAAAGAACAAATTTTGTCATGAATATAATCCACATGTTTGTGGGCTGGGTGACCCAGGAGCTCACTTTTCCTTTAATATGTAACTAGAATGGTTTAAGCCTCTTTACCCCAAAGTGGACAGACCCCACCCTCCCTGTATGTTTCGGGGTTCTCTGGGGCCCATAGGTCCTCCAGTCCCCTTTTCCTCTTTCTTCCTTCACAGATTCCATAATCTCCATGCAGATAACCCTGGACTTGAATCTTCTAGCTCCCCTTGCTATAAACCACCCACAAAATGCAGATCTTTTCCTTTATTTCTCCAAACACATCTCCCTCAACGTAGCAGACTTCTACTAAAGACCCAGGGTGATGATGAGGGGTTATATCACGGAAAATAAATTAAATAGCAGACATTTCTGGTTTTAAAAGGAGAGCCATTATTTGAGGAACTAACTTGAAAGCCAAATTTCTTCCCCGATCCCCCAGGTCATCCATTGCAATTCTGTCCCTATCTCTTTTGAGGCCTTTTCCTGTCACTATTGCTATGCAACAAACCACCCCAAACTAAAAAGTGAAAAACATTTTCCACTACGCACCTACTAGAAAGGCAATCCAGAACACTGACAACACTAAATGCTGGTGAGGGTGTGGAGAAACGGGAACCCTCATTCACTGCTGGTGGGAATGCAAAATGGTGCAGCCACTTGGGAAGACAGTTTGATGGGTTCTTACAGAATTCAGTATAATCTTACTGTACCATTCAGCAATCACGCTCCTTGGTATTTACCCAGAGGAGCTGAAAACTTATGTCCACACAAAAACCTGCACACAGATGTTTATGGAAGCCTTATTCATAATTGCCCAAACTTGGAAGCAACCAAGATGTCCTTCAGTAGTTGAATGGATAAATATAGCATGGTGCATGCAGACAATGCAGTATCATTCAGCACTAAAAAGAAATGAGCTGACAAGCCATGAAAAGACATAGAGGAATGTCTAGACGTAGAGGAAAGAAGCCAATCTGAAAAGGCTAAATACTGTATGATTCCAACTATATAACATTCTGAAAAAATCAAGTAAAAAGTGGTTTCCAGGGGTTGGGTGGGGGTGAGAGGGGTGGGAAGGGATGAGTAGGTAGACCGCAGAGGATTTTTCAGGCAGTGAAAATATGGGAAATCTCTTTACCCTCCTATCAATTTTTTTTTTTTTTTTTTTGGCTGCAGTGTGCTGCATTGCATGCAGGATCTTAGTTCCCCAACCAGGAATCGAACCCATGCCCCCTGCATGGGGAGCTCAGAATCTTAACCACTGAATCACCAGGGAAGGCCCTACCTTCCTCTCAATTTTGCCATGAACCTAGATCCGTTCTTCAAATCTTTAAAAATATTTTTAATGTATTATGCTGACACATTCTAGGGATCAGGACTTAGACAGGGCACAAAAGGAAAAACTTACTTCTGCTCCATGATTTCTGGGACCTCCTCTGGGAGGACTCAAAGGCTGAGTGTGATTTAATAGCTGGGGGCTGAAATTTTCTTCTCTCATATGTCTGGTGGTTAAGGCCAATTGTTGGCTGAGAACTTGAGCAGACTGTGGACCATAATGTCCACACATGTTGTCTCTCCACCTGGGCTCTCTTGGGTTTCCTCACAACATGGCCGCCAGGCCCCAAGAGCAAGCATCCCAGGAGAACAGGGTAGAAGTTCACAGCACTTTTATGACCTAGGCTTGGAAGTCATATGGTGCAACTTCTGCTGTATTCCATTGATTGAGGCAATCACAAAGGCCTACCCAGGGTCCAGGGGAAGAGGACATGCCTCCACCTCTTGATGGAAGAGGCTGTGGGAGGGGAGATGTTTCCATCTTTGGAAAATACAATCTCTCATAAAACCTCTTCACATTTCTGATATCCTCTCTTCCATACTCCTCAGCATCTCAGAAACCTCAAAATCCCTCTAACTTGATTACACAAAGCAATTCATTGCTCCCTTTGTCTCTCCTGGCTATGCCCTGGGAAACTTCCCCTTTTACACCAGAGTATTTTCCTAAATGCCAGAGTATTTTCCTAAACAGTCAGCACTATTTAACAGCATGCAGGTGCTCAGATTTATGTATTATTATGAAATACCTAGACAAAAAGAATTATCTTCCAAAAGATCGATTGTGTGTTACTCAGGCATAGAAATACTGTTTCACCATAATGTATGGAAGCCACATCTGCAAAGCTGTATTAATATAGTTTACCCATAGTAGGGGGGCAAAAATATTTAGTGAGTAGATAAATAAATGAATGAATCAAATATGAACTATCAGCCAAGACATGGAAATAACCTCATTACTTGGAATTGAGTGTTTTAATGTAATTCATTAAAATAGACACTGTCTGTATTTGTGATATATGTGTGCTTAAAATTCATGGAGAGAATGAGCATTTTAATTACAAAATGCTAAAAATCATTAACAATTTAAAGATCATCAAGTAAGCAAGTCTGCTACGCCCTTATAGACAAACCAGACAAGTGCAAGGGCACAGCTAAAGGGCAGGTGCAAGAGGAGGGAGGAAGGGGCAGGGCCAGTTGCCCCCTACTCATGGACCCAGAAGAATTTAACCCAACCTACCAAAATGTAAGAGGCCCAGGGATGCTGTGGGAGAAGGGGAAGGACCGGGGGTTGCATGGGGACTATGACCCCCTGGGGGATCTCAGCCTCTGCTGAGAGACCAGGGCCACATCCACCCCTCCCCCACTGCAACCCCCAGTCTAGACAGCCTCCCACGTCCCACTGCCGAAGGCAGCCTGCCTTCTCCACCTTGATTCCTTCGTCTGCTTTCCCTCCACTTCCAGGAAGTCACCTCTCCTCAATTCCTATCAACTAAATCAAGCCCACCCTTTAGCACCCAGTCAAATGCCACGGTCCCTAAGAAGCAAAAACATCCCCATCACCCAGCCCAGCGCTGATTTCATACCCTCTGTGCCCCCCTGTTCTCTGTGTTCTCTGCTACTGTACTTACCTTACACGAAGGCCCAGCATTCAGGCTGCACTCACTTGATGAGCTGACTCCATGTTGGCTCCATTTCATCTACTCAGCAGCCCCAGGAAGTACTGTGACTGACTGTCCTCATTTTATGGAACTGAGGCCAGAGAGTAAGTGACTTGTTCAAGGCCACATGACCAGTTTGAAATACAGATGAACCCTGGGGTGCCTACGGGGTCCATGTGATGGCCAATCCCAAGGTCTCCTGGAGTGAGGGGAGGGGGATGGACATGCTGGGGAGTTCATGGTGGTGCCCTCACGTCAGGGTTCCTGTTCAGGGTCTGGTGGTACAATGCAGTCACATCTGCCTAGTTAGAGACCTGCAGATTACACTCCTTGTAAGAGCAGAATATGCAATGAAATAAGGAACCACAAGTATCTCTTATTACCTCACAAAGATTTATTAGTGAAGGCAAAGTGCTTATAACAGTTGTCAAATATAAAGAGGTTAGTTGCACCAAAAAAAATAAGTTTTCCCAACTGGCTTGACTTTTGTTTAAGACAACTAGTAAGTAGTCAGCTATCATAAAAATACTTTTGAAAAAACAGACACACTCCATCTGTCCCTTCAAAGTAAAAGTAACATTTTAAAATGAGTATGAAAGAAAGAGTAATGTTATACGAGAGCTTCTGAATATGGATATATGGAAATGTTTTCATTATTATATGACTTTGCTGGCCCAAACAAGGTAATACATCATCCACTAAACTCTCTTATCTGCACACTTAAAACAGAATTTTCTAAGCTGTTTAAAAGGTTTCCAAATGAATATTTTGAATGGATTTTGATTCCATATGTTTTAAATTGCATAACTGGTGGCTGTGATTTTTAAAATGAGTTTCATCGAAGACGTGAACTCAATTTCCAGAATTTATTGTAAAATGAGATTTTTATGAATCTTGCCAAACTTATCCATTAACATCTTAATCATGATTGTTCCATCTTCACGTGATTAAATGATAAGGAGGTATTCTTCAACTACAAATGAAAATAGATGAACAAAGCTGCCTATATTGGGAATTGCATATAAATACGACAAGACCAGATTTTGAAAACATCATTGACAAATTTGCAGAAGTTACAGCTTAAGAACAGAAAATTTAATACTATTTGCCACTGCAAAAAAAAAAAACTAGTAGGTACATACAAGCTTTTTTTTCTTTTTCCTACAAGTATATTAATGGAAATTTTAAAATATGAATCTATAACTTTTTCCTTTTTATTGTAATTTTTTAATTTTCATTTTTTAACAAAGGTCCTGGTTGGGCTTCCCTGGTGGCACAGTGGTTGAGAGTCTGCCTGCTGATGCAGGGGACACGGGTTCGCGCCCTGGTCCAGGAAGATCCCACATGCCGTGGAGCGGCTGGGCCTGTGAGCCATGGCCGCTGAGCCTGCACGTCCGGAGCCTGTTCTCCGCAGTGGGAGAGGCCACAACAGTGAGAGGCCCGCATACCGCAAAAAAAAAAAAAAAAAAAGGTCCTGGTATGATTATATAGACAAAATCAATAAAGGAAAAATTTCACAGTCAAGAAAAAAAATGAATTTTAGTAAGCACAGCCATTTGAATCTACATATATTTGCAAAGTCTCACTCTCAGTTAAGATGATATTAAAACACATATCAAAGGAAACTGAACTTAAAATCTGGCCTTCAGATCACTGTACCACAATAAAGTAAACAAGATTTTTTAATAATGCTATTTGATTATATTACTATTATTAAAAGTGCTTAATGTACTCTAAAGAGAACAGAAAGAAATGGTATAGAAAATTTCAGTACCATTAATAAAGAGGAATAAGTTATTATTTAAATATTACATACTTTAGCTCATTTAAAAATTCTATTTCATATATTTTATCTATGTGTATTGTCAACGCCCTCCAGCCAAAACCACCAGAAGTACACTTGTGAATTTCTGGTGAACAAGTTGCAGTTATTACTCATTGTGAGGAGAGAGACTGCGCACCATGGGAAACTTGGGGGGGGATGGTGGTCAGTAAGATGGTGTTAGATAGTGGTGATTGGTGATTTGGATGAGGATCTAAGGGAGGGGTTCTCTCTAGATTGGATGCTATCAGAGAGAGGGGGCAAGCCTATGAGGGGGTATCTCAGTGCATCTTATCCCTGGGGACAGCCGACTAGAGCAAAGATGAAGCTGTAACTGGTGAAACACGGATCACTCATGTTGGCCAGGAGGGGCGTGTTAGGTGTTCTGTGGGTGGCACAGTGATCTTGTTGTCATCTGTGCTTAGACAAATTGATGAGGGGGCTTTGCTTGGTCTCACTTTATCACGGGCTCAGAGTAACCTTATCTGAGGTAGGTGTTCTGCGAGATTGTCTACATCCAACAGATTAACATGCCTGTCTGTGAATGCCCAGCCACTGCTGGATGTCAGGACTGCTCTTTCCACTTTCCTGGCATAGTATTACAAAACTACAGACACACCTCACAGATATGGTAGGATCGGTTCCAGACCGCCGCAATAAAATGAATATCGCCGTAAATTGAGTCACACGCATTTTTTGGTTTCCCAATGCATATAAAAGTTATGTTTACACTATACGGTAGTCAGTTAAGTGTGCAATAGCATTACATCTAAAAAAGCAATGTACATACCTTAATTAAAAAATACTTTGTTGCTAAAAAATGCTAACCATCATCTGACAATGCAGGGTTGCCACAAACCTCCAATTTGTAAAAAAAAAAAAAAAGCAATACCTGTGAAACTCAATAAAACAAAGTGCTATAAAACAAGGTATGCCTGTACACTGTACAGTAGTATTGTAGTTCACATGTCAGCACCCCGAAAAGAACCTGTACCCCTTTCGCAATCACTCCACATCCCTTCTCTCCCCAGCCCATGGCAACCACTCAAAATTTGCCAATTCTGGACATTTCATATAAGTGGCTGCGATAGTTAATTTTATGTGTCCGCTTGGGTAGGTCATGGTACCCAAATATTTGGTCAAATAGTATTCTAAATGTTTCTGTAAAGGGATTTTTAGATGAGATTAACATTTAAATCAGTAGACTTTGAATAAAACGGATCGCTCTCCATAATGTGGGTGCGACTCATCCAATCAGTTGAAGCCCTTAATGGAAAAAGACAACCTCCTCAAGCAAGAAGGAATTCTCCCAGCAGATTGCCTTTGCACTCAAAGTGCGACTCTCTCCCGGCTCACCAGCCTACCTGGACAATTTTGGACTAGTCAAGACGCTACAATCACGTGCACTAAATCCATGAAATAAATACATTTATATGTATACAGTTGACCCTTGAACAATACAAGGGTTAAGGGTGCTAACCCTTTACACAGTCCAAAATCCAAATATAATAAATATAACCTAGAGTCGGCCCTTTGTATATACTCATTTCTTCCATGTCCTCCACTCTGCATCTGTGGATTCAGCCAAACTTGGACACAGAGCCATACAGGACTGTGGTATTTACTATTGAAAAACATGCACAAATAAGTGGACCTGCACAGTTCAAACCTTTGTTATTCAAGGGTCAGCTGTGTACAGACACACACACACACACACACACTCACACTCACATCCCATTGGTTCTGTCCCTCTGGAGAACCCTAACACAATGGTATTATAGAATATGTGAGATTTTCTGACTGACTCCTTTCACTCACCATATTTATATGACTTCTCATTTAATCCTCAAACCCTACCATGTGAGAAGCATCTACATCAGCGGTAAAGTGGAGTGGATCCTTCTAGCCAGAATGATTACAGTAGGAATAATGGGCATACGATTCTGGCTTCATGGTGACCATCTTAACACTCAGAATGCACCATTCTGATGTTTGAGAAGCCCTCCTGCAAACTCAGTGGAGAGGGCCCCTCTTGCAGGAAGCCTTCCTGGATCTGTCCTCCACTCCAGGCCAGCATCTCTCCATCACATCCCTCTGCTCTGCTTGTCAGACTATAACAGTCTGTGAACTCAAATGGCTTCTTGCTAAGACTGAAAACCTTGAATGCTAAGGGCTATGTCTATCCACCACCAAACTCCCATCCCCCATCTCATCCTAGTTCCCAGAATGTTCCATACAGAAGCCTCACCCTAGAGCCCGCCTCTCCTCTGTCCCCGAGGGAAGGTTCTGCTCCTAGTCCCTCAGCCCCGCCAGAAACTCTGGCCTGGTTGAACCCATGGACTGCAACTCAATGGGCCTCGTCCGCAACCGGCAGCCAGGCCTGGCACCGACCCTCAGCATCTTATTTTCTGTCAAATAAAATGAGTTTTAAGTACACAGGCTTCTGTTGTGTCCAGCTTCTAACTGACAGGCCTGCCCGCCAGGAGCTGCTGCCTCCTGGCTTCCCTCAGCATGAAGTGGGGCAAGCCCTTCCAGAACTTTCCCTCCAGCGGCTTGCTTGCCTTTTGGCTACATGCTTCTCTTTCTGCTCTGTGACAGGGACCACCTTCCCTACCCCCAAATCTTCCCCACGCACACACACCCAGAGACTAGCCTTAGCTCTGAGTGTTTTTTAATAAAGCTTTCTGAATTCCTGTAGGGTAAATTGGCAACTCCCTTTTGAACCAAAATCCATTATCTACCATGAACATGGTCCCAGCAGCCCATAAATAATGGAAATTTGTCAGTATTACCCCCAGAGTGACCCAATCTTCCTTCACTTCTGGACATTATTATCCAAGGGCGAGGGATCCTTTCAGTAGCAGAGAATGAGGCAAAAGTCAGCATTCTTTTATCTAGGGCCTGACTTTGAGCTCGTCCCTTGGGCAATTTGCAAGAAGTTTCCTGGTACCTCAACAGAGCACTGGCCCATCTGTTCAGTCTTCAACAGCTCTGTGGAGAGCAGTCCACGGTACAAGCCAGAGCCCGGCTGCAGAAGACAGTGGAACACAATCCCCTGAAGCCCCCAGCCCACCAAGGAGCAGGCTGCAGCCATGACAGCTGAGCATTGTCATGCTGGCTGGAAAGACACAGATTCTTCCCAAATCAGAGAAGTGACTCATAATCTGAAGAATCCATACTGCTGTGTTGAATTGCATCCTCCAAGAGAGATACATTCAAGTCCTAACCCCTGTACCTGTGAATGAGACCTTATATGAAAATAGGGTCCAGGACTTCCCTGGTGGTGCAGTGGGTTATAATCCGGGTTTGAGCCCTGGTCCAGAAGATCCCACATACTGCGGAGCAACTAAGCCCGTGCGCCACAACTACTAAGCCTGCGCTCTAGAGCCCGCCAGCCACAACTACCTAGCCCACGTGCCACAACTACTGAAGCCCGTGCACCTAGAGCCCATGCTCTGCAACGAGAGAAACCACCGCAATGAGAAGCCCGCGCACCTCAACGAAGAGTAGGCCTGCTTGCAGCAACTAGAGAAAGCCCGCGTGAAAGACCCAACGCAGCAAAAAAAATTAATTAATTAAATCTTAAAAAAAAAATTTAGCCAAATTTTCCATTAAAAAAAAAGAAAGAAAGAAAGAAAATAGGGTCCTTGCAGGTGATCAAGTTAAGATGAGGTCATTAGGGTGGGCCCTAGTCCAACATGACCAGGTCCTTATCTAAAGTGGAAATTTGACCACAGACATGTCACAGGCAGAGAGAAGACGATGTGAAGAAGGCCAGGTGATGACAGAGGCAGAGATTGAAGTGATGGAGCTACAAGCCAGGGACACCAGACTGTTGGTCCCGCCAGCAGCTGGAAGAGGCCAGGAAGTGTTCTCCCCAGTGTCAGAGGGAGACGGCCCGGCTAACACCCTGATTCCTGACTTCCAGCCTCCAGAACTGTGAGACAGTAACTACCTGTTGTTTTCACTGCCCAGTATGCGGTGCTTTGTCACAACAACACGGAGAAACCAACACACTTACCTCAAAGCAGAAGCATTGTATCTATTCGTTATTGGGTTAGCCATTGCTAGGTACTTTCTACACATCAAGAAAACTTTTCTAAACACCAAGTCATATGCAGGAGATAGATAATGAACAAAGAAATATATAAGAAAATGTTAACACTACACAGAGAATTAGTAGGGAAAGTGTCCAGTGGCTGCACTGGGTGGTCAGAGACTGGTCCCTGAGGAAGGGAGGCTGAGAGGTGAACAGCTAAGCAAAGCCCTGAAGTGGAAACGGCAGTGGCATTTCTGAGGAGCAGAGGGGACAAGTCAGGGTCAGAGAGATGGGGCAGAACTGGAACCAGAGTGTCTTCATTCTAAAAGTCTTGTGTGCAGGGACATCTCCAAACACTAACTGTATCAGTTCCCTGTGGCTTCAGTAAAAAAGACTACATACTAGGTACCCAAATACAGGGAAATTTATTTCCGCAGTTCAAGAGGCCAGATGTCCAAAATCTAGGTGTTTAAGCAGGGTTTGTTCCTTTTAGAGACTCTGAAGGAGGGTCTGTTCCTTGCTTCTTCTGCCTTCTGGTGGTGGTTGGTGCTCTTTGATGCCCCTCACCTTGCAGATGCAGGACTCCAATCTCTGTCTCCATCTTCATCTGTGTCCAGATTTCCTTCTTACAAGAACACCAGTCATCAGGGCTTCCCTGGTGGTGCAGTGGTTGAGAGTCCTCCTGCCGATGCAGGGGACACGGGTTTGTGCCCCAGTCTGGGAAGATCCCACATGCCGTGGAGCAGCTGGGCCCGTGAGCCATGGCTGCTGAGCCTGCGCGTCCGGAGCCTGTGCTCCGCAATGGGAGAGGCCACAACAGTGAGAGGCCCGCATACCGCAAAAAAAAAAAAGAACACCAGTCATCAGATTAAGGCCTCCCCCCCATCCCAGTATGACCTCAACTTAACTCAATTACATCTGCAAAGACCCTGTTTCCAAACAAGTTCCCTGGTACCTGGGGTTAGGACTTGAACTTGTCTCTGGGAGCACAACCCAACCCATACCAGTACCAAAGGCTTACTGTCTCTGGCAGGGGATGGGAACAGCTGGACGCCCTGACACATGGCTAAGGGTAGCCCAGTTTTGGCCCAGACACAGTGCCAACATGGCCCAGATGGCCTACAGATATAAAGATACTTCATGTGCAGGGAGAAGAGTGAAACTAGACACACAGCAGCTGGCGATGAAGACCCGGCAAGAGGAAGGATGCTCAAGTGGGTGCCAGGAGGAAGATGGCTGATAATTTATCCCCCACCCAGCGCTCCCCAACACACACACTCATGCACACACATCCATGGTGCCTCAGCACAATGCACGTCCCCTGGAACTGACACACAGCCCCAGAGAAAGGGGAGGAATACCCCAAACCTACTGAAATCACACACCTGGCACCTGGCAGAGGGGGGACCTAGGACAGACATTAGAGGTGGCCCCGCTCTGCACACCTGGCCTTGGGGGAGGTTTTGGTCCATGTCATAGGAAACCTTCTGCAGCCACGAGGCCCAGGCCACAGCCTTCTGGGAGTAAGGCTTGTCCAGGCTGTCCAGTGCTGGGGTGGACACTCCTGTGTGGTGGTCCGCCTTAGGAACCAGAGGGCCAAGCAGACAAGCCTGGTCCAGTGATACAGCCCAGTATAACAGCCCCATCCCAGATTGCACCATGTCCCAGATCCCCAAGGCATGATGGAGGAGAGGCCTGAGGGGGGTGCACAGAGCTCTGCTATTAAAACCTGTGGGGGACACAGAAGCAGAAGCACCACGGCCCTGCTCCCTGTGACCAAGGGGATGCAGGGGAGAGAGGCTTTCTCCCAACCTGGGACCTCAGGAGCGCGGAGCCTTGTGGGCACCCCAAGAGCTCTGGCATTTGCATGGCAGTGAGGCCCCCGGGGGTGGCAGTGCCTAAGGGGTGGTGATGCTGCAGCAGCATCAGCCCTGAGGACCCTCCACATGGTCAGTGCATGAAGTCGGCAGCTCCGGGGGCTCCAGGAGGACAGGGGGAGCGGGCCACAGGGAAGATGATGGGATCACTTCATGAGGACCCATGAGACCAGCCCTGGGGACTCCCAGCACCAGAGGGACCCTCAGAGCCCTCTGGCACAGCAGGAGGGGACATGGTCAGAAAGCAGCAGTCTTCACCGTGAAGACATAGCCTGGGGAAGCTCTTGTTCTCAAAGCATAGGGTGGCCCATGGGAGTTTGTCTGTTTTTAGGATGGTGAAGTAGCCAATTTCCAAAATCCTACCTACCTGTTCTGTGATTCCCAACAGTATCATGACAAATTAAACAGTACTCAGCCACTTGACTGTCATTCTGTGCTGACGAGGATGCCAACAAGATCTGTGGTTAGAAACTGAGTGTATGTGTCCCCCCCAGGATTCATATGTTGAAGCCCTAACTCCCAGTGTGGCTGTATTTGAATATAGGCTCTCTGAGCAAGTAATTAAGGTTAAATGAGGTCATAAGGGTGGGGTCCTGACCCAAAAGGATTCATGTCCTTATAAGAGAAAACTCCAGAGAGCTCATTCTCTCTCTCCCTCCCCACGCACACACTGAGAATAGCCATGTGAGGACACAGCAGGAAGGTGGCCATCTACAAGCCGGGAAGAGAGCCCCGAATGAACTTTTTGGCCAACCCAATAGTACAGCTCTCCTTTCATTTAGGCTATCTTTTATACCTACTATGAAATTTTATAGATTTCTTCATTTAGGTTTTAACATTTCTTTGTTAGATTTTGCATCAGTTAAAGATGTGTTCACTTGTGAGCTAGAGAAAATCTAAACAGCAGTGACTGTAACAAGTAAGGTTCTCCCTCCCTTCCTCCCTCTTCCTCCCTCTCTCCCCTCCCCTTGCCTCCCCTTCCTCTTTTTCCCCTCTCTCCAAGAAGCCCAAGGTAAGGCGGTCCAGGGCCAGAGATTATCTGGGAACAGAGCATCTTCTAGTCGTTTCTTCCACCATCCTCAGCAGGAAGCTTTCACGCTGTGATCACAAGAAGACTGCTATACCTCCTGGCATCTTGTCTGTATCCTAGGCAGGAAGAAGGTGGTGTTCTCTTCTTATCTGGTGAGGAATGCCCTCCCATGGAATTCTGCCTATGTTTCCTGAAGCATGTGACCTTCATCACATGGCCAACCGTAGCTGCAAAGGATGCTGGGAGATCATGTATTTTTAGGTGAGTATATTGCCAACACAAACAAAATTTCAGGGTCTTTTAGTAAAGAAGAAAAGAGAGTGGCTATGCTCCTGGCATGGTGGCCACAGGTCTGCTCTCAGGTACCTAACAGATTTTGTTGCTATTATGAAGGGGATTGTTTTTTTTCTATTGCAATCTCTAATCAGTTATTGGTAGCTAAAGAAAAATTAAAGATCTTTCTATGTTTAACTTACATTCAGCACTCCTGCTAAACTAATTTATTGGTTCTAGTCATTCATCAGGTGATTCCTTTGGTTTTTCAAACTGAACATCTGAACATAATCACAGTTTTATTTCTTCCTTTAAATTTTTTATTTCTTTCCTTGAAATGTGGCTAAGATGTATAATATAGGAGCAGTGACTAGATTTCAATTTTGTTACATCATTAAGTAAGTCGGCCCCTATGGTTTTCTGGTATATATTCTTTAGTAGTTCAAGGAGCTTCATTCTATTCCATTTTCTCCATGTTTATGTGGTGAATGAACATCTATTGCGGGTTGGGGGAGGGAGGTTAGCATCTATTATGAAAACCATGGAAGCTTGGTGTTTTTTTTTTTTCTCATTTAATTTCAGGCAGTTAACCACATCAATAAATATTCTTTGTTGAAGCAACCCTAACTGGCTCAAGATGTACTACCCTATTAATAAACTAAAATACAATTTGCTAATATTTTTTTTTGGTTTTTGCATGCACATTCATAATGAGCCTTTGGAGTTTTTTTATTCTTTCCTTGTGTGGTTTTGATAATGTGTTTTCTACTAACTTCATAAAATGGGTTGGTTAGCATTCCATCTTTTTCTACACTCTAGAATAGCTTCTCCAAATCTAAGTTGTCTTCTTGACTATTTGGTAGAACTCATCTATTAAACTGTATGGCATTGGTGGCGCTTGCTTATTGATCTTTGTCTATCATTTCCATTGACTTTATGATTGTTTCTCTACTTGTTCTTGGGCTATCTTGATTATTTGTATCTTAGGAACGTTTCAATATCAGCTACTTTCTTAATATATTAGTATAAAGATATTTAATTCTTTAAAAATTTTTAAAGGTCAAATATAGCTACAGCTATGGATCCTTTTTTGTTTCCTCATGATATTTATTTATGCTTTCGTTTTTTTATTGATTATATTGGGTTGGCCCAAAAGTTCATTTGGGGTTTCCTGAATGAACTTTTTGGCCGACCCAATACCTGCACGAAGCTTGCCAATTTTATTTGTCACTTTAAAGAACTTGCTTTTGGTTTGTTGATTAACTCTACTGGACTTTCTGGCTTTCTATTTCATTATTCTCTGCTCTAATCTTTATTATTTCCTTCCTTCCACTTTCTTCAGGTTTGTTTTGTTGTCCTTTTTTTAAGTTTTTTTTTTTTACAGCTAAGAAAACTTAGCTCATTTCTTTCTTGTTTTCTAATAAACACATTTCTGGCTCTAAATTCTCCTTTGAGTAATACTGTGGCTTCATCTCACAACTTTATATGCACAACTTTTAGAGTCATTTGGTTTTAAGTAGTATAACTTCCATTTTGATTTTCTTGTTAAAACATGAATTTTTTAGAAGGTATTTTTTTAATCTCCCAATGCATGCAGGGGATATTCTGTCTATCTTTTTGCTGGTGGTTGCTGTTTTCATTGCACCGCCTCCAAAGAATAAGGACTCGTGACTTCAATCTTGAGAAATTGCACATTTTCTTTGTAGCCTAGGACATGGTTAATATTAATAACTTTTCCTATATATTTTTTAAATGAGCACACTCAGTTGGGTGCAGAGTTAATTTTTTCAAATCCTTGATAGTCTTATTAATTATTCTTTTACTTGATCGATCCATTTTTGAGAATTGTTATTTGTTTCCTGTGGCTGCCATAACAAATTGCTACAAACTTAGTGGCCTAAAAACAACAGAAATTTATTTTCTCACAGTGCTGGAGACCAGAAGTCTGAAATCAAGGTGTCAGCAGGGCCGTGCTCCCTCCTGAGACCCTAAGAGATAATCCATTGTCTGCCTCTTCTAGCTTCTGGGGGCTGCCCACACTCCTTGACTGGAGGCCACCTCACTCCAATCTCTCCCTCCATCTTCATAAGTCTCCTCCTCTGTGTGTGTCTAATCGCCCTCTGCTTCTCTCTTATAAGAACACTTGTGATGGCATTTAGAGCCCACCTGGGTAATCCAGGATGATCTCATCTCAAGATTCTTAAGTAATTACATTTGCAAAGACTCTTTACAAGCAAGGTAGTATTTAGAGGTTCTAGGGATTAGTATGTAAACATATCTTAGGGCCACAATTCAGCCCAGTGCAACAGGGCTGTGTTAAAATCTCTTCAATTCTAAGTTGGTCAATTTCTCCTTACAATTCAAAGAAATTTAGCTGTAAATATTTCAAAGATGTTGTCTTAGGTATAAACAATGTCAAAACTATTGTATCTCCTTGATGCATTTTCACTTTTATTAATATGAAATATCTGTCTCTGTCCTTCTTAAACTTCTCATTTCAAGTCCTAATTTATCTGTATGAATATTGCTACATTTTCTTTTTAGTTAATTCTAAAACTTTCAGAGTCATTTTGTTTCAGCCTGATTTTTATTTCATCTTTATATCATCACAGCTAATAAATGTGGGCTTATCTCTGCCATTACAACATATTTTTTCCCTTCACCCTGCTTTCTCTAGGCTCCTTTTGACCCTATGCTCCCAAATCTGACTTCTCTTTACCCCTCTGCACACCTGAAACCTTAGCCTCAGCTATTTTCAAGTTCAATTACAACTTCTGGGGTAAGTTTAGGTTCTATGAAGAATGCCATAACTGCCCCCAAAGTGCACAGGTCACACTTCTTTCAAGCACAAGTTCTGAGAACTGTGTGAGTGACCAGTTACTTTTCCACTTTGCCAGAACTCCACCAATATTTCCACGCTCCCAGCAAAGAAACCTCTGGCTCGATATTTCAAGTGCACTCGCTATTTTAAAATGCATCCGGTCACACTCTTCTTTAGTTGAGAAATAATGGGTTTCAAAGCATCCTGTAGACACAGCCAAAGCACACACTTTGACAGTTACTTAGGAGAGGGGCTCCGTTTTAAGGGCAGCTAATGAAAGGTGAACAAACCCCGTCATTTGTCATTCACTGACTTTTTTTTTTAACCAAGCTCCGGCAGAGTTGATTCTGAAAAGGACAGAGTTACATAAGGGCACCAGTGTGCCAGGGAGAGCAGGACCACGGGGGCAGAGTGAGTGCACCTCTTCACCACCCAGAGCAAACATTCTTGGCTCAATTGAGCTGCAGCTGCTGAGCTAGTAAAATCCCAGAAAAGAAGGAACACAGTGAATCAAGAGACAGAAGTGAAAGAAGAAAGCGCAGGCAAGAGGACCTCCAGATAAGGCAGAGGCATTGGAGAGAACAGGAATTTATAACCCAGAGAACACACTTAGCTGAGGCTTCTCACGTGTCTACTATCTGTGTTAGAATCCTCTGGGTTCAAGTAAAAGAATGCTCTGTCCCAGTCATCATTCATGTTTCTTTTAAAGGCACAAATTCCAGCATAGGCAATTTCGATGAGAACTGAACTATTTATTTACTGGAGTCTTACTTATGACTGTTGTATTCAGGCAAGAGAAAAGATCCGGCTCACACAGAAAGCGGGACTGGCTTCCTCTCTCCTACGACTCCAGAGGGGGCTTCCGTCTGACCCAGAACGAGAGCCAGTTATAAAATCTCGGCAAGGCCAAGGGCAGCACCGCTCAGCGAGGGAAGCCATAAACCAGATGGAAAGACATCCTCGCCCCGTACTTTCCCAGAACGTATCCTCAGGTCTGGGGTTTAAATCACTCTATGGACCAGTTTCCACGTCTGTAAACAGGTGACCGGGCATCCACAAATTCAGAACTGCCAGGAGGAAAAATAGGTAAGGTGATTAGACACACTGGCCACAGGAAGTGCTGGGTAGGAACCTAACAGCCCGCACACAGAGGCCAGGTGTCTCTGCCAGGGATGAGAAGGGCCCCGGGGAGAGGACGGGGCCTGGGAGAACTCTGGTCCCCACCTGTCACCCCAGCTCCCTGAGCGGCCTGGGCAGGACCTTTCTCGGGATCAGTATCTCCGGCTGTGAGAGCTGTGAGACCAAGGGGCAGCCCACCTGTGTCATCAGACCACAGGGAGCAGAGCAAGTGCTTCTTGCCATGGACTGTCCATCTCACCCCGGAAACTGTCAGCAAGGGACAGAAGGGGAGCCAGGTAAGGGCTTCTAGCCGCCTCCACCTTCAAGGAGCTGGGAGCTAAAGCCGCTGCTCCCTCCAGGGCACTAGGTCCTTCCCGCATGTTCTCCAAACCTCTGTGGGAGGTGAGGCTGTCTCTGGGGTCTCCTATTCCTTCTACATGTCCACACCCTTCTCCTCCCCTAACCCCAGCCAGGCACTCAGGCCCCAGGTGTGGTCACCTGCTGCCCCGAGTAGCCCTCTGGCTCTGCCTATCCAGGGAAGCCATGCCCTTCCATGCCCAGGAACTTATCATCTACCTCCTTCCACCGGGACTCACGTCCAGGGACCCTGGAAGGAACACGTGTCATTGGAACCAACTAAGCATTCATCCCCTTTCTAGCAGAACTCAGGTCTGCTTCCGAGGAAGGGCTTCTCCCACCCCCAGCCTCACCATGTGCGGTACTGGTGGGACAGTAAACACACGTGCTGGCAGGTCCCTGGCACCTCCTCCAGGAGGGCACTCCCCCAGGGCCCTGGGGACCCTGGGGAGGGCAAGGGGCCTCGTTCTGGCCAGCCATGCAGGAGCTAAGAGGCCCTTCTCTTTCCTTTTGCCCTCCCGTCCCCCGTCTGGATGCAAATGCAGCCGAGCCCTTGGACCCCACAAAGGGAGGAGCCTGGGCTCCTGAATCGCCACATGGACCTTGCTCAGCAGCCAGGACACCCTCACTGGACTTTTACAAGAAAGCAGCTTCCACGGGGCTCAGTCACTGAAATGTGAGGTCTTGTTACACGAGCTAAAGCCTCCCTGAGGACCGAGGTAAATGGCAAAGACACTGAAACATCGCGCATGGAAGGGTGGATGGTTCCAAAAGACAAGACTTGTCTGACATCATGTTCTGTTTCGCTCTGAGTGTCCACACTGATCCGTCTCCCAGCCCCCAACCTGAAACCCAGTCCCAGTTTTATTTGAAGTCACAAACCCCCTACGACTGTGTCCTGCAGTCCTGGACTGCAGTCTCCAGGACTCAATCCTCGCCCTCGGACTTCCCTTCCTGCTGGCCCTCATCCCGCCTCTTCCCAGGCTTCAGGCTTCGTGACACCTGCACTGACTTTTTCTCAAAAGGCCCTGGGGGGGCGGGGACCTTGGGGAAGTTTGGGGAGGAACTCTATGGAGACACGCCCAGACAGCTGGGTGGGCTGATTCACTGCAGAGAATCATCAAGGGCGGAAGCATCACCCATCGCCCCCAGAGCCAGCAGGACTGGTTGGCTGTCTTCTTCTCTCCAGGTTTCATGACGCTTAAAAGTCTAGCATTGCTCAGGTCCGTTTCTTTGCAAACATCGCTTTGCGGGTGCTTTCCCCCGCGAACTCTGAGTGTCAGTGCTACCCTTCAGCTCAGCTAAGCCTCTCTCCCGGGTCCTCCAGGTGAGCGGGCGGCACCGCCTTCCTGCCCCCCGGCCGTGTGGGAAGGCTACTCCCTGCCCTCCTGCACTCCCTCTCCAGCTGGCCCTGCGTCCCGTCTCTTCTTTGAGGGACTCCTCCTGCCCCACGTCCATGCAGACCAAGAGGACGGATGTGTGGTGCTTCCAGAAACCTCCCTCCTCTCAATGGCAGATCTGCCGGGTTCTGCCATCCCCCTCCCCCAGTCTCACCGTTCTCAGCACGCTCACAGGACCTGATACCCTAACACAGGTGGCGGGCACGGCACTGGAAGGGAGATCAGTGTGTCCGGTGGCCCTTCAGTCCACGTTCACTGAGCGCCTGCTGTGAGCCCAGTAGAGAGCAGGAACCCAGCCTCAAGGATGGGGAAGCAGGCTCCACCCTGCCCTGGGGGAGCCACCGTCACCAAGGTGGCAGTCATGGCATGAGGCAGCCGGGGTTTTCCAGAGCCTCACATGGGGTGGGAAAGGGCTGGAAGGGGTCAACGGTAGTGGGGAGGGAACCCAAGACTCCCACATACAAAGCCAGTCCCTCCTCGAGTCCAGGGTGCCCTGGGCTGGCCAGCTGTCAGCCTTCTGCCCTGCTTTGCAAGGTGGATTCAGTCCAGCAATACACCACTTGATGTGACGCAACGCTTGGCTTGGCCAGGGTCCGTGGATGAGGCCTCTAGGTCCTTTCCAAACTCAGCCACCTCAGGTCCCCAAGCTGGAGACCCTTCCACTCCTGGGCCACCCAAAGGGCTGGGTCTCCCCAGGCCCCTCACTTTCTGGGGCTCCCTATGGTAAGCAGCGCCTTCTTACGTAGGAGGGTGTCTTGCCCAGACCAAAGTCTCTCAAACCCTCTGTGGGCAAAGGTCACGTTTTTATTTCGATTCTGCCGCCCAGGGACACTTGTGTGAAATTAACAGTAAGAAGTTCCTAGAAAAGTGGAAGGAAGAGAAGGACATACAAAATATACACCTAAATTTTTCATAATTAGCCTCCATAGACATAAAATTACTCTATGAAATTGCCATGGAATTTTGTAAACACCCTCCATCTATCCTTCTCTCACTGCAGAGGGTAACACGTAGTTGTGTCTGGCACGACCCACAGAGCACCCTGGAGCGATGCTGCCCCAGACCAGGGGTGAGCACACGACCCCCCAGGCCGGCCAAAACATCTCATCATCTACGTGCTCTCTGTGACTGCCCTCATGCTCGGGAAGCAGAGCTGAGTAACTGAGATGAGCACTGCCTATCTGGCCTTTTACAGAGAAATGTTTGCCGACCCCGCCCTAGGCCATTTCAGGGGACGCCGTCCATCCATCCATCTCAACACCGCTGGTCTGCTCGAATCTATGACTACTCACCTTCTCTTTTCTTATTTTCCATGAGAAAATTACATCGGTAATAACGATGAGATGATATTCACTGAGGATATTAGTCTCCTAGGGCTGCTCTAACTAATTACCACAAACTGGGTGGCTTAAAAGCACAGGAGTGGATTCTCTCACAGTCCTGAAAGCTGGAAGTCTGAAATCAAGGTGCCTCCAGGGCCAGGCTCCCTCCAGAGGCCCTAGGAGAGGATTCTTCCTTGTCTCTTCCAGCCTCCGCCAGCCTCTCGGGGCTGCCGGCGTTCCTTGGCTTCTGGCTATGTCACTCCAGCCTCTGTCTCCTCTCTGTCTCCTCACGGCTTTCTTCCCTATGCATCTACCTTTTCCTGTTCTGCCTTTTTCAGGGGCATCTGTCGCTGGACTTAGGGACTATCCGCATATCCGGATGATCTTGTCTCAAGATCTGCAACTTAATGACATCTGTCATGACCCTTTTTCCAAATAACCCTGGGGTTCAGTCACAGTCACCGGTCCCTGGAGTTACAACCTGGATTATCTTTACCTTTCGGGGAGGCCACCATTCAGCCCACGACACCCAGTGTTTGTGCCAGGCGGTTCTCAATTGAATATCATCCTCCCAACAGGTTTATGACCTAGGGACTGTTGTCCCATTTAATAAATGAGTAAATCACATCCCCAAGGGAGCACAGAAGGGGCAGACCCAGGATTCAGGTCCAAGCAGCCTGGTCCGGAGCCCACACCTGTAACCACTGAGAACACCCCAGCCCCGGGCATCACGGGGGCCACTCACTGAGGGCCTTTGTTCCCCGCACTGTGTGTGTGTCGTGCCCTTTATTTCTCACAACAACCGTGGAGGGGGTGGACCGCAGGCCAAGCCCTGCAGCTGGGCCTCCCCCAGGCCTCGGAGTCTCGGGCATCTGCCCCAGATGGGAAGTGGGGCGGGAGCGGCACCCACCTCTCAACTGCGTGGCCCGGAGCGGCACTTCCTGTTCACAGCCCGCAGGTCAGCACCAGACACACCCAAGGGGGCCTGGACCACCTCCCCACAGGTACTGAAACTACTTACAAAACGTCCAAAATGCTCAGGGTTTCGGCACACAGTTAGCATTGAGTCATTTTCAATGAGTAAATGAATGTATGAATGAATGAACAAATGAATGAAGTTAACCAGGGGAAACGAAGGTGCCTGCACAGCTTGGTCAGCTGAGGGAGTGGACAGGTGTAGCCCAAGGCACTGCTAGCCCATATTGGTGATTTCCTGCAAATTCTTAAAAGGCACCCCCTTCTTCAAGACTTCCATTTATCAAAAAATCATCATAATAGACCAATCTTTGTAGAACAAGACAGTTTACTGCCATCTACTGTAGTAAAATATACAAAGCTGCACCCTCTGTGATGTCAGTGGTGCCCCCTGGATACGGGCACCACTGTGCAATGCACAACCTGCACAACTGTACAGAGCAGCTCTGAGTGTTGATGGTGAGACCAGATGAGCAGCAGTGGCCAGGCCAGTCAGCAAAGTGGAGTCCAAAGGTGTGAGGGGATCTCAGGAAGGACCTAATGCTGCTGGTATTCGCCCCCCATATTTTAACTGCTGGTGGAGAAAAGATATGGGGAGTGAAGCACAGGCTTCTTGCACCCGCAAAGGGCAAACATGTCTAATTTCCAGACCCCGTGGTCCGGAAATGGGTCAACCAGATGCCCCAAGGAGCAATCAGACGCATGCCTGTGGGGCTGTCTTGAGCCCTGGCTGGGCTCTGGTTTTGGAAGGGCAGCCTGGCCAGTGGATGACTCCAACCGATGGCAGTGTCATATTGGTTTCAAAGGTCTGTGTGACACCAGGCTGCCAGAATGGTGCTGACATGCTGATTTTGGAGATTCTCACTCATGTCAGACACAGGACAATTTCAGGGTTCTGAGCTCCTGAAAAGCCACTGCTGACCCGTGGACCTGAGCCAAGTGTGCAGGTCTGTGGATTGGTTCTTGCGCATCTGTGTTCCACCCACAGTGCTGCCTCTGGTCCCCAGCACCCAGGGACAGCTGGGGTGTTAGCAGGTGTCCTTTACCCTGGCAGGCGGGGTGGGGGGGTTCGCCCCAAATCTTCTGCAGTCTCCACGCCACATGGCAGGCGGTCCTAAGGCGGCTGCACCCATCTCCTCTTAAGACTTCCCCAACCATTGCCTCACAACACCGTGGGGCTTTGAAGACATCCTCTTCCAGCTCCAATCAACATGGTGACATCACACTCTTCCAGGCCAGCCTTTTTTATTTGATGTTTTTTTCCTGTTAAACAGGGTGTGTTGTTTTAGCAGTTTTAGGTTCACAGCAAAATTGAGCTAAAAGTACAGAGCATTCCCACATACTCCCTGCCCCACACACACAGCCTCCCTCACCATCAACATCCTTTCGAAAAGTTTTATGTCTATTATACTTTTTCACAAAGGAAAAATAAAATCAACATCAAGGCACACTTCACAAATGGGTGCAGAAAATTATGAGAACCACTGAGCACTTATAAGAGTTCACGTGCACACACACACACAATGGCCGGGACATACAGAATGCTATTTTTACAAAGTCTTCAGCTCTTGGATAATTCAGGATTTGTCAGGCTTCCTGGTTATCTGAGAATACCTCGTGCATTGTCTCTGGGATCACTCAAGAGACTGTCTGCAAACCTTCAGGTTGACATTTTTACAGAAATGACAGTAAATCTAGTGGGACTCCTTTATGGTTGTACTTCCCTAGGTACAGGATGAGGGAGGAATACTCCCTGAACCAATGGACCACTCTTCTCACCCCGTCCTACCCCTGGGTTGTGGAGTGTAAAGCTGTGATCAACACTGAGAGAGAGCACATCCTAAGAATGCAGTGATGAGCATCTAAAGAGTTAAAAGACGCAGTTGGAAGATGTGCTCTTCTACCTTTATGCTACAAAATTAGTATACTGAACATGACCACAAAGAAGTTATCATCCAAGTGTTACTGCATTCTCTGGGGCAGGGTTGCATTTGTAATCATCACTGACAAAGCACAGTAACACCCTAGAGATTGTCCCTGGAAGCTAGTGTTCCTGGACAGCTCGAGGGACGATGTACATCGTGAATAATATAGTGTAACCAGCCCTCAGTAAGTGGTCCGGGGAGCTGCACAGGCAAGATGAGCTGTACTGTTTCAACACAAGCAGGTTCCAAAGAGCCATGTGTTGTGAGTGACCACAAGGTGAAGGATGTGGAATAATCAGGGACTGATGCCTTTGGCCATAAACACAACGAAGAGATGGTGCCTAGACTTGAACAGGAAGAGAGGGTGCCTGAAGAGGAGGAAGCACCTTCACACGCACTGGTTGGAGAATAAGTAAGTACGTAAGTATCTCTTCTCTACCGTGATTCCAAATCTTCGTTGATAAATCAATACACCTCAATGGGCCCAAGCATTTTTAACATGTTTCAGTCAAATTGTTAATATGGCCAGAGGCCCCACGAAAGAATATTTGCCCAGGATCCCACACAACCTATGGGAGGCCCTGGTAAACACCACAGTAAACACTTCTTGATGGGCCTAAGGAAAAGGAACTAATAGGCTCACAGATGAGAGCTGGGAGAAGCCAAGAGTACATCAGAGGAAAATGGAGAATGTGATAATAGGATGGAGATTTTTAACAATAATAATAATAAAGGATTGATAGTATGGTTTGCATTTAAGAACAGTTATGTTGTCCCTATGTCTTATACTTTGGACAGAAGAGAAGAAAATCAGCTCTACACCTTGTCAGAAAATAAATACATTGAGATTTAGAAAGTATACACGCAACCCGGGACATTTTCTTCTCCAATAATATATCACTAACCTAGCCAACAGAACCAATAGAGACATTAATATAGGTTTAAACAAGTATATCTCCTAGGCAGATCCTTAAATTCCTTTAATGTTACATTAGGATATAAAATCGCTCATTTTAATGGGTTAGTAAATGCATAGTCCTTCAGAAGCCCCATTGACAAAAACACAACATAGGCAGAGGGAAATATACTGTTATTTCTGCTCTGGCTGTATTTCCATTTCCTAATAGCAATAATGAACTTGAAGCATTGCTTTTGCATACAGATAGGCCTAGATTCCTGTTTCGCTGCGGCTGTACAGTTAAGCACGTCATTAATGTGCACTTCCCAGCCTCAAAACACAATTTAAAGGCCATTTTATGAAGAGCCAAATTACAGCAATGTACTTAAAGCATTAGTGCTGAGGCTTTTCCCAAAATTGTTGCCAACAGGGCAAGGTTCTATGGCACATAAAAGTCAATCACAAAGTTTTGAGCTGTTACAGCTCATGGATCCTGGCTGTTCTCTACATTTCTTAATGCCCACCCCCCATCCATGGCATACTGCCACCCATTCCATTTCCCAAGCCTTGCCACTGTCCCTTCCTCCATCCCCCCTCCTTGCTCAATGACCACTGGGGCCATGCACAGCACTGAGCACCTGTACAAATACAGGAATGCACAGGACCTACCCTCCAGCAGCTCAGAGGCTACTTAGGCCACCTGGGAGGCAAGTAAGCGCAACACAATGTGAGTATCACTGCCTTCCTGTCACCGTGAAGACAGAGAGAAAAGAACGTCTGCCAGGGCCCCTTTGAACCAAGCCTTGGTGAACATGAGTTCAACAAGCAAACGAAGGCACGGGGTGTGAGAAGTGGCATCCCCAGCAAGTGTCAAAGCACAAAGGTACGTTTAAAAACAAAACAAACTCACAAATGCACAGCTTTCTCAGGAAACAGAGGCACAGTGGCAGGTGGTGTGGCTGAATTGTAACACAGGGGAAGGGGTTGGAAAGTCAGGGCCAAGTGATGAACATCCTTTACTGTGAATCCAGTTCACCCTGCCGGCAACTGAGGGCCACCAAGGAGGTTTTACGTGTTTTGTTGGTTGCTTGCTTGCTGCTGCTATTGTTTCCTTGCGTAGGAAGAAGAGATGATAAGTATTCTGTAGAGCAGCAGTGTGGAGCATGACTGTGATGGCGTTAGAAAAGAGGAAGAACAGAGGCAGGGAGACCAGCTAAAGGCCATCCCTGTACTTGGGCACCAACCCAAGTTCTGAGTGGAACTGATGGACAGAGATCCGGGGCTGTGAGTGATATTTAAGAAGAGGATTCACCTCGGGCTTGGTGTCCAAAAAGGAGAGAGGGACAAGTTTCTACCTTGAGTAAACAGACAAAAGCTAACGCCATTTTTAAAACTTCAAGAACGTCAAAGAAAACACAGATTTGAGGGGTCAATAATTTTGACTTTGGCCATGACTTTTGTCTATCCACATGGAGAGGTCCAAAGGTCAAACTGAGGCAATTTGCAGGTGTGGAATTTGCATGGGTCCCAAGGGAGGGGTGAGGAGGACACAAGAATGGGGCAGTGGTCTTGCCAAAGGAAGCCAAAGCTGAGACCCTTCCCCCCAAAGGGGGAGACTGGTTTAAAGACCTTAAGGAACACCTAGAGATAAAGTCTATGAAAGTCAAGTGCTGTTGGCAAGGGCTGAACCCAGGAGAAAGCATCAGGGGTCACAGGCCTTGGAGGAACTGGACTTTCTGCCAGGTCACAGAGCAGGGTCATAAGTGAAGGGAGGAGGTGCTGGGGGCTGTCACACGTGGGGAGGAAGGGCCAGGGGTTGGTCTTATCAAGTCGGGTATGGGTGGGACGAGTTCAACTGAAGATGCATCCACAAGATGGACCCCTAAAGGGCAAATGGAAACGTGGGTCTAGAATTCAGGAGAAAAGTCAGAGACACAGGGATGACTCCAGTAGTTCACACAGTAACTCACCATGTGCAGCTGGGCCCCCAGGAAAGCCCATGGGTGGCATTTACCTTGGTGAATTCTCTGCGGTCTGGGGCTGGCCTCCAGCTGGGCAGCCCAGATCTGTGCAGTGTCAGAGGGTGCGGGGCTGGGATGCTGACTCACACTAACGAAGCAATGCCATGTTCAACTACACCCAGACTTACCAGTTCACAGTGTGAAACATAACTGTCGAGTGGCCTAAAGCCCCTGTTTAGTGTAGCCATTGCGTTCTCTGTCTGTGAGTAACCTGGAGAGAAGGTTACTATGAGCGGTCACTTGGTGAGCAGGGAGTCAGGCCCTGTGAGCTACGTGGTCTCCCATGAGGTGGGAACAGCCTGGTGGCCTGATGTGCCAAAGGCCCCCAGGTGCCCCTACCTGGGTGTGCCTGACAGGCACGGGGAGCATTAGTCCCGCTCTTGTCTCCTTTCTCTTTGTTCCCCTCCTCCAGACGAGGTCTCTGTTGTGTCTCCATCAAATCACTCCCTAAATCCTACCCTATCACTCCAGCCTCAAGAACCTTCCATGCTCCCTAGTACCAAAGAATGGAGCCCAAATGCTGTCCCAAGGCTGCCCAGGGTCGGGCCACATGCCGCCTTTCCAGACTCACCGCCTCCAATATGATCGCACACATCCATTCACTACAGAAGGCAGTTAGTTGCTGCATCCCTGTCTCCTGCTCGCTCCGTGAGCCCCGAGTCCTCCTTTCGGTGGTACTAGTGATGACAGTCCACATCAGCTGAGCCTCTTCTCTGCTCCAGGCACTGTGCGAAGGCCCGCTGAATACCTCTGGGTCCATCTAGTCCTCCATCCTGGGACATTAGACAAGCCTTTGAACCCAGCCCTGAGCCTGGAGTCTACACTCTCAAAGATTCCACCACAAGTAACTTACATGTCTGCACGGCACTTACGTGGTCCACACGGCACGATGTTTATTTAATCAACAAGCGAATAGTTTAGATCTGTACTACGAGAAACCATGGATTAGAATCATGAAAGTGAGACACTTAAAATTAAATGCTTTGTTATTTTAAAACCAACTATTTTCCTTTACAATAAAATGAGATTGTCAAGACTGCTTCCCTAATTTTATTTATTTACTGAATTTTTTGGCCATGCCACGCAGCTTGTGGGATCTTAGTTCCCCAACCAGGGATTGAACCTGAGCCCACAGCAGTGAAAGAGCTGAGTCCTAACCACTGGACAACCAGGGAACTCCCTGCTTGCCTAATTTTAAAACCCATATTAATTTATTCTGTACACATCTCCTTGGAGGTGTAAGATTGCATTTCTTTTCACACATTCTGTCATTCAGACAGCTCCTCCCCCAGATCTCCAATGTAATCTGAAGTGACGAGGTTTTACTGTGGGAAGTGATCTCCTGCTGTCATGCGGCATCATATAGGAGTTAAGCATCTTGACCTGAGACCTTGCCTTCTTGAGTGTAAAAGTTGGCTCTACCACAAAATTGCTGGGTGATCTTAGGCAAGTTAATTAACCTCTCTGACCCACATTTCTGCATCAGTCAAATGGGGGTATTCATCATGATCCAACCACCCCTCACTAGTGAGGTCCGCAGATAACCTGGGTATGGGATGGCATAGAGTAATCACTCAATAAACACCAGCAGTTGCTATTCTACACTATGTTCTAAAGACCTTGTTGAATATTTTATTTGTATTTTAAAATGGGATGAAAAGCTGTCTTTGCTCAATTCTATGCAAGAAACTCTTGCGAAAATTATTAAAATAAATAAATAAATATAAAATTAAATTGGGGGTGGTGGTGGTGTGATGAACTGGGAGATTGGGATTGACATATCTGCACTAATATGTGCAAAGCAGATAACTAATAAGAACCTGCTGTATAAAAAATAAACAAATAAAATATAATTTTATAAAAGTTAATTGTAAAATTACTTGGTGATCATAGGCTGTGCACTACACCATTTTTCAACTTTTCTTTAGGTTACACAGTCTTATCAAAAAAAATGCTAAAAATATTTAAAATATTAAAGTGTGTTAAAAAGCAAAAATTAAAGTAAAGTAAAATAAAATAAGGTAAAACCACACACTTATTTTGGACCGATGGCCAATCTCTTTGTTTTCTCCTGCGTGGCCCTGTTGGAAGAGGGAGCACCGTGCATCTGTGCCATAATCAGCAGCACTGACTCATTGCTAAAAGAGAGGAAAGCTCAGGAGTCTAAATTCTCAATCTTTCAGACAGTCTCACCATTTTCTAAGCATTGCACCAACATCATGAAAATCTTTAAAATCAATAAAAACAGATCTGGCTGCAGAAGGCAATTATTCATACATTATCTAAAAACAATAAGGTAAAATATACTTTCCACTCAACTTTCAGGATTATATGTGTTACAGGTGAGTTTTTATTTTTAGCTAACTTTCCCCCCTTTCTTCTCTTTTTGCTCCAGTTGTTAGTTTCAGAGGGTCAGAGAGAGTTCAGTTGTAGAGAGAAAGTATTAAGTGCTGAATGGTTCTGTCAGGCTCCTGTATTTAAGGAGACAGAATTGCATATTACAAGAAAATGATTGTTCAGCTACCTTTTCATTAACAATTTGTCTAAAAGGAGACAGAGTTAACTGCTTCTATTGAAGTTGGGAAGCAACAAATTGAATGTGTTCCATAAGGATTATGTCATACTTCAAACATACGGTGAGCTACAAACACCAAGACAGCACATTTGGAAATAGTGGTGGGTTCCAGGTTGTTTGGTGGCTGTTTAACTGAATAGCCATAAATTCTTCCAAAAAAAAAAAAAAAAAAGGAACTTATCATTATCTGCACAATCTCAAGTGAAATACTGTAATGATTTTCTTTTATATATATTTTTGGTCCCTGACACATCACAGAAAAATTTCTTTGGGGGACCTATATGGAAGTTTACTAAGGAAACATTAGCTACAAAATACATCCCAGGTCACTCCTTGTAACGGGTTTCCACGTTAGAGCACAGAGGAGACCACCAAAGGTGAGGCGGGGAAAACTTCTGAATGAGCCCAGGGTTAATGCATAAAAGGCTTCATAAAGTACACCTCGAGACTGAGGTCCTGGGGCAAACAGTCCAACCAAGTTGCTTCCACATCCGTCTATAGAACAGGATGTCCATTTATTACCCATCTTTACCCCATAATGTTCTAAATGAAATACTCTACCTTTCAACACTCCCAATGATAACATTAACTTGCATTGTCATAACTTATATGGCCAACAAGTATACAGCAGGTGAAAACCCCAGAACCCCAACTGCGGTTTATTCTGTTGTGTCTCTGAGACATGTTTCCACCAGGAAATCCACGCTTGGTCAGTCATGGAAACATTACTCATTAATGTTGTATGTAAGTTCAAGTGCTCCATGCCAAAACAGCAATTCTGGTTTCCTACTTAATAGAAAGAGATCACTAATTACTGCAGAGGGGGAAAAAACATACTGAAAAATGCCTAATTCCGCACAAAACAAAGGAAAACCACAGAGGCCACACTAGACCAAGCTGGTGCCAAGGGTCAGCTATGGGAAAAGAAGAGCATCATTAGAGAGGAGGAAGGGATAGTTGTTTTCTAACGAATTTTCAAAGATACTGTTGTAGGTTAACAAGACTGTTGTCTTGTCATGCAGAAAAACACTAGAGCAGCTGTCCTCAAACCCTTTTGATAGCAAGCATTTTTTAACTATCCCTTTACTATCTTAAAATAGAATACATATAAAATATAGTCTATAAAAACACTCATTAAGGTGGCTCCTATCAAAAAAAAAAAGACCAGAAAATATTAAGTGCTGGCGAGGGTGTGGAGAAATTGGAACCCTTGTGCACTGTTGGTGGGAATGTAAAATGGTGCAGCCACTATGAAAGATAGCATGGAGGTTCCTCAAAAAACTTAAGTATAATTACCATATTATGCAGCAATCCCACCCTGGGTATACATCCAAAGGAAATGAAAGCAGGAGCTCGTGTTCATAGCAGCGTTATTCACAATAGGCAAGAGGTGGAAATAACCCAAACGTCCATTGATGATGAATGGAAAAACAAAATGTGGTCTGTACATACTGTGGAATATTATTCTGCCTTAAAAAGGAAGGATGTCCTGTCACATGTTACAACACAGATGACCCTTGAGGACACTAAGTGAAATAAAAAACTCACAAAAAGACAAATTCCTCATGATTCCACTTATAGGAGGTACATAAAGTAGTCAAATTCATAGAAACAGAAAGTAGAATGGTGGTTAACAGGGGGTGTTTTTTAATGGGTATAGAGTTTCAGTTTTGCAAGGTGAAAAAGTTTCAAAGATGATATAAAATATATATAATATATATACATCCTAACGCAAACTTAATTTTAAAAATAATTGTCACAGCGCCCTAAAACTGTAATAAAAAGGGGAAAATAAATTTGCAATAAAATGTACATATATTTCAACACAGAAAATCTCAGAGAAGGCAATACTGGAGTATGTAATGCAGTAGTCAGATGCTTGCCCCTGTCCTTAGAGACTTCATGAACACGAAAGCCATAGAGGTGAGTGGACAAGGTGACTACACTGGTAAGTCAAACCCCACAAGTGACTTTCCAGCTCTAACTCAGTCAAGTTCCAAGCAAAATGATTTATATGGTGGCTGCCTTCAGAAAATTTAGAGTAGCTCACACCTGTGCACGTGGAAAACAGAGAGTATTTTCACCCGTATGCAAGTCCCATGGCAGGAAACAACATGAGACTACGAATGTGCATCGCTCACCAGCTCTGAGTGTCGACGTGGCATGTGTGATACAACTCAATAATTATTTTGTTTCATGAACAAGTAAATGAAAGAAAAGGAATCTGGGATTTCTACTCTCTGTTTCCTTGCTTTTCATAATCCCAATGCACTCCATGCAAAGGAAAACCCTTCCAAATGTAAAAGACAAGATATAATCTTTGTCCTTCTTATGCAGCTTCTTAGAGACTGTCATTGAAGACACAGGCGGGCTTGGAGAAACTCCTCGGGAATGAATGGCATGCTAAATGCTGTGGTTTAACCCAAAGTATCATGGGTTAGAATTCTCTTCCTGTGGATGACATGTTCAAAGGATGGTGATGACAAAAAGGATATTAGGAAGCTCTTTCTGCAGAACATATGGCCTAATTTTGCCACATTCTTTCCCCTTGAACAGGGCAATGGTGTCCTTGGTCAGTAACTCTGTGTGTTTCCTTAAGCAGTGCTGGGCATGGCCTTTGTCAATGTTCACTGGTAGAAACTATGTAATGTGTGGTTGTAATTGCTCAAATTGTAAGTATTATAAACGCAAACATCTACTGCATTATTTTTGTTGTTTTTAGGTCATTCTTCCCAAGATTTCAAGGCTTATGTAAATTTCAAGATGAACCATTACATTCCCTGCGAGTAAATTTTGAAATTCTGGAGGCTTCTTGGGTTGCGGTGTCTACTTGGCTGTACACTTGCAAAGGCATCAGTGAAAAGACCCCAGGAGCACCAAACATAATTAGAAACCTGATCTATGCTCAAAAAGGAAAGAAATAGTCACAGAAACTTAAATATTCAGGGTAATCACCTTTTAGTAAATAAATATTTAATTTTAAAAATTAAAACAAACAAACGAAAAAGAAAGCCCCATGGGACATTTGAAAGTCCGGCAGGACCCAGGGCAATCCATCCATGGGCAGTACTACCTCATGCACTGCAGGATGCAGGGTCCCTAGGCCATGCTCATTAAATACCAGCAGAGCCCTCTGAACCTTGTCACATGCAAAAATGCCCCTCCAGTTTCCATAATGTAGCACCCCCCAGGGAAAACCACCTCAACAGGAAGCAGTGAGAATTGCCTGACTAAACCATGAGACCCAGAGAGAAAATCAAGGGGGTCCTCTTACCCCAGATTCTGTACCCTGCCAGTCAAACAGCTCAGGCCCCACCCCTAGGCCCTTGCCCAGGGGAGAGCCACACAAGTCTCAGAATGCAAGCAAAGGATCCTCTCTGCAAAGCCATCTCAGGACAAAATTCAGATTTCGTGTTTTAATTTCTTTGACACACAGTTTATGCCCTCTCCACACAAGTCCCTGACGTGGAGTTTTATTTTACTTAAGACTCTTGAAAAAAAAAGGTTTCAGCCTCAAAGGAGCAAAGCACTGATGGTGAAAACCTATGTGCTGTTAGACCACTGAGGGAAGCATCCTTGATCTTCCTGATGGTCCCCAAATAATCCCCTGCTTGGAGACACCCAATCTGCCAACAACTGGCACTGATCCTGTATGGAACCTGAGTGTCCTTGCATTTTCACTTTGTGATTGGCATCTTCCTTCCTGCTCTGTGAAATTGTATGGCCGCCTGGAGACTGAACAGAACTGGCATGGCTGCAATGGCACAACCAGCCTCTGCAGCTTCCTCTAGCCCCAGCATCTACCAGTGTTTAGAGGAAACAGAGACAAAGGGCGTAATGAGGAGTTACATCAAGGAGAAAACTATACTTAAACGCCAATCAGACACAAGTTAGCATCTTACCCACGTGCCGTACACAGAAGGAGAGGGGCAATGGGCTTCCTTCCAGGGCTAAGTCCACGTGAGAAGGATCTTTAGAGGTTCTAATGCCAGCCAGTTCTCCCTGCCCTCATGCATTTAACATACATTTATCGCACAATGATGTGTGCTGCTACTAATACTAAACACTTACTGCAAAAATGAGACCTAGTCCCTACACCCAAGCAGTTCCAACTGAGGGTGCTGATACTGCAACAGAGATAAACACAGCATCCTCGAGAATACTGTGGGGTAGGGCAGGGATAGGAGTTGGCAGTAAAAAGTGATAACTTCCCCCTCAGTAAAATGCCTGAGATCCTGAAATGATGAGGGCAAACGGTTTCACATGCCTGAATGACTGAGAACATTAAAAACTGGAAGCAAGCTTTGTATCTAGACACAGCTGAGTCCAGGAACCTATTTGATATGCAATTTTCTACTTAGCAGAGCAGGTACGCAGAATTCAATTTGGGGGTGATCTGTATTCTATTCAGTTTCCACAATATCATTCAAATGTAGGCAGGGACGGGGAATTTATCTTCCTGCAAATTCACTCCCTAGGGGTCCGCTGGCTCACAGCATGTTTCAGTGCAAGCTAGGTGGGAGGCAGAACAGACAACAGCAAGAAATTACAGCCACAAATCGCCCTGCGGGAGCCTCAGTGCTAAAACCACTGGCTTTTGCCCGCTCCTATAATTGCAGACCAAAAACCACTGCCAGAAAAGGGATAACTAACCTGAAAAAACGGAAGCCTCTGCAGCTACCCAAGGAGCTGGTTTTGCTGTAGTCTGGAGCAGAAACATATTCTTTTCTAACATATTTCCTTGAGCTAAAATATTACCATTTTATCACGTTTTATCACTTCTAAAATTTGGAATGTGTTTTGCAGTCAAACTGCACATTTTGTTTTTTTTTTTTTTTTGTGGTACGCGGGCGTCTCACTGTTGTGGCCTCTCCCGTTGCGGAGCACAGGCTCCGGATGCGCAGGCCCAGCGGCCATGGCTCACAGGCCTAGCCGCTCCGCGGCATGTGGGATCTTCCCAGACCGGGGCATGAACCCGCGTCCCCTGCATCAGCAGGTGGACTCTCAACCGCTGCGCCACCAGGGAATCCCCAAACTGCACATTTTAAACAGGAGTATTTTGTTCTCCTCCTCAACACACCAAAAATACTGCTATTAAATTGATAGTGTTTTACAATCAGTGATATCTTAGAATCTAGGAAATTCAGTAATTACCATGATGTAAGAATTATAGAACGACTAGAAACATAATACAGAGAGGCTAAGCATTGCTTTCCACACATATCCATTTCATCAAATGTGTTTTGTTTGCATCCCAGCGACCCAGAGGTTCAACTTTGGGAATTTCCAGAGAGATGTTAGACCTACCTCACACCTAAGGTCTTGCAAGGTGAACCTCCTGACCAAGGTCTCCCTGGGCAGGAGCCACCCACCTCTCACCAGTCTGAGGGTACACCAAGCCGAGACAGAGGAGTGGATTAAACCTCTGAGCTCAGCCCAATGTCAAGTCCTCAATTTTAAGAAAGGAGTGGCCCTGGCCACCATTGCCTTCTGCCTCTGGTGGGGCCAGTGTGGGTAGTGAGTCAAATCTGCAATGGCCAGTGTTTGTCCCAGAGTCCCTGCACTGCGGCAGGGCGCCTCTTCATTCAGCAGTCAAGTTTTGTGAATAACCAGGCAAAATGGTACATTTCTTGGAAGCGCGTGACTAACAATGATAGTCTTGGAGAAAAGGTATCCAGAGAATAAATATGACGCTGACACAGTCCTGGGATAAAGCTAATTGGCAGGGAATAGCTCACTACATAGTGGGGTTACCTTTAACCTTTCATCCTCTTGTTCATTCTTCCTCCCTGGCTATCAAATCTCAAGCCCCTCATCTTGGGCACCAGAGTAACACACTGAGAAAGAATCAAAAATGATACACTATAGACATTTCCTTTCAAATTCTCGATCCCAGGACTAGGGAGAAATTTTTTTTTCCCCTAACCGGTCTAGGGTTTTCATAAGAAACAGCTAAATGTGGAACAAGGTTCAGAGAGCTTTAGGAAGGGCTAGAAATACCCCCACCTGTGGCTGACAAACTTGAAAAGGCCAGCGGTGACTTGAAAGCTGACTGTGGTGAATCCATTTAAGGAGCTGTTAATAGCCTGAACAGTAACACACAAGAGCCAAGAAATATCCATTCTCCATGGGAGCCTGTTTGAGCCAGGCATCTGTCAAAACACCTACAGAAGCAACCCTTGAGGTGGGAAATGCGAAGGGGAGCAATGCAAAAAAAATCCCAGACATTGTCAAGAAATGCAGTTTTGCTGAAAAAAAAGCTAAAGGGAAATATGAGGCTAATATTTGAGAGTGAGAAAAATATATGGCTTCTCTACTATTGTTTGGAAATTAAAAACTGGGAGGCAAAAAAGGCCTACATTAAGGTTTACAAACTTTGTTTTTAAAATGCTGGTAATGGCATAGTTTACCAAGACGATACAAAAATATAAAAGTCACCAAATGCGAGTGTATGTGTGACACTGTATATTCATGAGAAAAGACGGGATTCCAGAATAATGAAAAGACCTGAGTTTGGGTGGAAGCCAGCTGGATGCTGAGTGCTCCAAGGTCCCAGAGAATAGCAGAACCACAAGACAGAAGGAGCCAGGGGGGGGACTTCCCTGGTGGTCCAGTGGGTAAGACTCTGCACTCCCAATACAGGGGGCCCAGTTTCGATCCCTGGTTGGGGAACTAGATCCCGCATGCATGCCACAAGTAAGAAGCCCACATGCTGCAGCTAAGAGTCTGTATGCTGTAACTAAGACCAGGTGCAGCCAAAATAAATAAATAAATATTAAAAAAAAAAAAAGAAGGAGCCAGGGGACAAAAGTCACCCACCACCTGGGAACCCCCAGTTGGGCTATCCCATGAGTAAGAAACAAATGTCTGAAATTTAGAGGTTTGCTTGTTCAGTAACTGGTGTGACCCTAACAAACACACAGCTCTATCTCTACTGATGCACGATCTTGACGTTTCCTAAGTTCTCCGTGTCCATGTCTGTAAAATGGAAATATTAACAGCCCTTTACAGGTTTGTTGTGGTAATTAAGTTGGGAGGGGGATGGAAATCTGAACCTACAACATTATAAATCTCCAGTACAAGCTTGGATTTGTTTTTTTCCAAGGAATAGAGACAAAGAATGACCAGAACTGCAATGAGGTAAATAAAATTTAACATCATCACTAACAATAAGAAATAACTGGGCTTCCCTGGTGGCGCAGTGGTTGAGAGTCCGCCTGCCAATGCAGGGGACATGGGTTCGTGCCCCGCTCCGGGAGGATCCCACATGCCATGGAGCGGCTGGGCCCATGAGCCATGGCCACTGAGCCTGCACGTCTGGAGCCTATGCTCCACAACGGGAGAGACCACAACACTGAGAGGCCCGCGTACCGAAAAAAAAAAAAAAAGAAATAACTAATTAGAAACAGATATAAGGGGGAAATAAAAATTTTAAAATATGACCTTGTTGCATGTGTTAGGCTGCAATGGGTTTCCATCTTAGAGTTCTTCCCTTTTGAGTCGTTCCTAACGTTGGGACAATTTGGAATTGTAAAATGTAGGATGTGAGGTAGAAAACTACTGCTTAAGACCTGCTCTTCCTCTGCCTTTGATTCACATGCTGATCTTCCCCATTAAATTAAGTGTGTCCTCATAGGGCAGGTAGGAACTTTCCAGAAGAAAGGAATGTGAGCAGAAGTGATGAGAGCTATTTCCAAGCCTGGTTTCTGTATTCCACCCCAACCCCCAGCCCCCACCAACAATCCTTCCCCTCTTCCTGCTGGTTGGAGTGCCAAGGATGAGGGTGACCTTGAAAGCCATGTGTTGAAAACTGCAAAGCCCAGCATCAGCCAAAGTCCCTGAATGAGCAGAGCCACCTGCCAACCTGCAGGGCGCCCCTCAGAACTCTCACAAATGGCTGATACTTTCGGCTTCTCTGATTTGAGGTCTTGTGTTACAGCAGCTCGTGTTACCCCAATTAATAGAGACTTTCCCTTCTCTGTATCTCCGGTGCTTACAGCAGAACATGGCTCAGCTATTCACTGAATAATCCAAATGAAACATCTATACCTGTGAGCAGAGCTATCCACAATTGCTCCCAGGTCTCAGAAAAGCAAAATAAGACTTATACTTCCCAACACCCATCCTTCTCAAACTCTTCTAAAATAGAGCAGAGGGAGGAACACTCCTAAACTCATTCTACGAGGCCACTATCACCCTGATATCAAAACCTTGCAAAGACGTCACAAACAAAGAAAGCTACAGGCCAATATCATTGATGAACATAGATGTAAAAATCCTCAACAAAATACTAGCAAACAGAATCCAACAGCACATTAAAAGGATCATACACCATGATCAAGTGGAGTTTATCCCAGGAATGCAAGGATTCTTCAATATATGCAAATCAATCAATGTGATAAACCATATTAAAAAATTGAAGGAGAAAAACCATATGATTATCTCAATAGATGCAGAAAAAGCTTTTGACAAAATTCAACACCCATTTATGATAAAAACCCTCCAGAAAGGAGGCATAGAGGGAACTTACCTCAACATTATAAAGGCCATATATGAAAAAACCCACAGCCAACATCATTCTCAATGGTGAAAAACTGAAACCATTTCCACTAAGATCAGGAACAAGACAAGGTTGTCCACTCTCACCACTGTTATTTAACATAGTTTTGGAAGTTTTAGCCACAGCAATCAGAGAAGAAAAAGAAATAAAAGGAATCCAAATTGGAAAAGAAGAAGTAAAGCTGTCACTGTTTGCAGATGACATGATCCTATACATAGAGAATCCTAAAGATGCTACCAGAAAACTAGTAGAGCTAATACATGAATTTGGTAAAGTTGCAGGATACAAAATTAATACACAGAAATCTCTTGCATTCCTATACACTAATGATGAAAAATCTGAAAGTGAAATCAAGAAAACACTCCCATTTACCATTGCAACCAAAAGAATAAAATATCTAGGAATAAACCTACCTAAGGAGACAAAAGACCTGTATGCAGAAAATTATAAGACACTGATGAAAGAAATTAAAGATGATACAAATAGATGGAGAGTTATATCATGTTCTTGGATTGGAAGAATCAACATTGTGAAAATGACTCTACTACCCAAAGCAATCTACAGATTCAATGCAATCCCCATCAAACCACCAATGGCATCTCTCACAGAACGAGAACAAAATATTTCACAATTTGTATGGAAACAGAAAAGACCCCGAATAGCAAAAGCAATCTTGAGAATGAAAAACAGAGCTGGAGGAATCAGGATCCCTGACTTCAGACTATACTACAAAGTTACAGTAATCAAGACAGTACGGTACTGGCACAAAAACAGAAAGATAGATCAATGGAACAGGATAGAAAGCCCAGAGATACACCCACGCACATATGGTCACCTTATCTTTGATAAAGGAGGCAGGAATGTACAGTGGAGAAAGGACAGCCTCTTCAATAAGTGGTGCTGGGAAAATTGGACAGCTACATGTAAAACACTGAAATTAGAACAATTCCTAATGCCATGCACAAAAATAAACTCAAAATGGATTAAATGTAAGGCCAGACACTATAAAACTCTTAGAGGAAAACATAGGCACAACACTCTATGACATAAATCACAGCAAGATCTTTTTGACCCACCTCCTAGAGAAATGGATATAAAAACAAACAAATGGGACCTAATGAAACTTAAAAGTTTTTGCACAGCACAGGAAAACATAAACAAGACGAAAAGACAGCCCTCAAAATGGGAGAAAATATGTTCAAATGAAGTAACTGACAAAGGATTAATCTCCAAAATTTACAAGCAGCTCATGCAGCTCCATATCAAAAAAACAAACAACCCAATCCAATAATGGGCAGAAGACCTAAACAGGCATTTCTCCAAAGAAGATATACTGATTGTCAACAACACATGAAAGGATGCTCAACATCACTAATCATTAGAGAAATGCAAATCAAAACTACAATGAGGTATCACCTCACACCAGTCAGAATGGTCATCATCAAAAAATCTAGAAACAATAAATGCTGGAGAGGGTGTGGAGAAAAGGGAACCCTCCTGCACTGTTGGTGGGAATGGGAATTGGTACAGCCACTATGGAGAACAGTATGGAGGTTCCTTAAAAAACTAAAAATAGAACTACCATACAACCCAGCAATCTCACTGCTGGGCATATACCCTGAGAAAACCATAAATCCAAAAGAGTCATGTACCACAATGTTCATCGCAGCTCTCTTTACAATAGCCAGGACATGGAAGCAACCTAAGTGTCCATCAACAGATGAATGGATAAAGAAGATGTGGCACATATATACAATGGTATGTTACTCAGCCATAAAAAGAAACAAAACTGAGTTATCTGTAGTGAGGTGGATGGACTTGGACACTGTCATACAGAGTGAAGTAAAGAGGAAAACAAATACCATATGCTAACACATATATATGGAATCTAAAAAAAAAAAATGGTTCTCAAGAACCTAGGTGCAGGACAGGAATAAAGACACAGACATAAAGAATGGACTTGAGGACACGGGGAGGGGGAAGGGTAAGCTGGGACGAAGTGAGAGAGTGGCATGGACATATATACACTACCGAATGTAAAATAGCTAGTGGGAAGCAGCCGCATAGCACAGGGAGATCAGCTTGGTGCTTTGTGACCACCTAGAGGGGTGGGATAGGGAGGGTGGGAGGGAGACGCAAGAGGGAGGGGATATGGGGATATATGTATATGTATAGCTGATTCACTTTGTTATACAGCAGAAACTAACACACTATTGTAAAGCAATTATACTCCAATAAAAATGTTAAAAAAAAAAAAAAGAACATGGAGCTACAGCAGCATAAAATAAAGGAGAAATGTTATTTGCCAGGAAAAAAAAAAAGACTTATACTTCTCACTATGAAGAAAAAGGTCATCAAGAAATGAAAACACTGAAATCTGCGAGTATCTGGTCAGGGCATGTAAAGAGTACATACAATCTAGAAAACACCCATGAATGAAGTAGCCATCTGCTACTTCCTCCAGCATTACCTCCCTTTATTCAAGGCATAGAATTCCAAACGTACAAACTTCCCATACCACTCAGCTCTGTGGTTGAGAGACTGACTCCACCGTCCCCTCCCCACCCCATGCAAGGTTCAAGCCAGATGGGCTAAAATCAGATAGATTATTCCATCCCCCAGCCATGGAGGTTGATTCGGGCATGGTTTGGGAGTCGGGTCAGACCACAGAGTCTAAAACAGACCGGAATTAAAAATGTGAATTCAGTCCCCTTCAGTATGCCACTGAGTAGCAAACAGTGCAAAAGATATTCCTGAGATAAGGTTAAACGTAAGGGAACAAAACACCCGTGGCTTTCCTATATGCTCAAAGAGGCAGGTCCAAAATTTAATAGTCAGTGCAGCCTTCATGGAGGAGTAATCCACCAGGTCAGAGAAGCTCAGAGCCGAGAATTCATCATTTTATACTACGAGGATGGGCTGGGGGCACATCAGCAGACAAGGGTCTAAGCAGTACTGTGTAAGGAAACTACAACTAAGTGACATGTTCCATGTTCCATGTCTCATGTCCTAGGAGTCATTGGGCCTGCAGTAGTTCTGGCCATGACCCACCACAATCCAGCCCCTTGTGGGGATATAGGTGGGCAACTGTCACAGCCCACCATGTCTAGTGACCCTCAGTGACACAATGAGTGTTCCCAGGACACAGCAGGGCATTACAATAACAACAACAATAATAATAACCCAACACTAAATTGGCATGTCCTATTAGCCGTAGTGTAAACCTCCGCTTTGAGCAGGTGAGATGTGCAAATCCATCAGTTGAGCATTTCTACTCCTGTGCCTGTTGGAGCCTGTGAGGTTGCAGCTCTGTGGCTTGACTTGCAAGACTGTTCTTTGAGTTTTCCAAGTCATACTTCTCTCGGTAGGACCCACTTTCCAAAGCGTTCTTTGGAAACCCATGGAGGCTGCGCTTCTAAAATGCCTGGGGTCAGCAATACATTCCGGGAGCAGTGGGCTCAAGTGCGTTTGGCTAGGCCAGCCCCTCCATCCCGACATCCTCTGTTTTCTGAGGACACAGCTGGTGGAACTCATTACCCCCATGACAAAAGGCTACCATGAGAACTCTACTTCATGATCCTGCCTTCTCTCTGCCATCCAGAATGCAGTGGGTTGACGGTGTCCCTCAAAACTCATGTCTACTCCAAAACTCAGAATGTGACCTTATTTGGAAATAAGGTCTTTGCCGATGTAGTTAGTTAAGGATCTCAGGATGAGATCATCCTGGATTGGGGGCAATCCCTAAATCCAATGACTGGTGTCCTTATGTGAAGAAGAGGACACAGAGAAACACAAGGAAAAGACCATGTGAAGATGGAGGCAGAGGGCTTCCCTGGTGGCACAGTGGTTAAGAATCTGCCTGCCAACACAGAGGATTTGGGTTCGAGCCCTGGTCCAGGAAGATCCCACATGCCGCGGAGTAACTAAGCCCACGAGCCACAACTATTGAAGCCCACACGCCTAGAGCCCGTGCTCTGCAACAAGAGAAGCCACCGCAATGAGAAGCCCGTGCATCGCGACGAAGAGTAGCCCCCCCTGCTCGCCGCAATTAGAGAAATGCCGCGAGCAGCAGCGAAGACCCAACGCAGCCAAAAATAAACAAATAAATTTATTTAAAAAAAAAAACAAAGATGGAGGCAGAGATTGGAGTGATGCAGCCACAGGCCAGCCACGCCCTGAAGGACAGGAGTGTCTCCTGAATGCTGTGGTGTCACTGGCCTGGGTGCTCGTCTGAGCGAGATGGAGCACGGTACCTTCTGGGTGATGACGAGTGATGCTGCTTCTGGTCCCAGAAGACAGATCTCACTGTCCAGGGGTGAGGGACGGTCCTAAAATCCGCCACTTCCAGGAAGTCTCTTCTTCCTCTATTGAAAGAGTGCACAAAGTCGTGGGAGCATACACCGCGATGCCCAACAGCCCAGCTTGGAACTGGGAAACAAGAGCCTGCACTGGACGCTGAGGATCTGATGGGGGCAGGGTCTCAGGGAGACACCGCAGTGCCCCGCAGGGAGGCAGGGGCTCACTCCGGAAACCTCGCACCCTCCCCTGTGCTGACACAGCGGCAGTCTCCAGCTAGGTGTCCAATTCTAGCCACCCTTAGTTGACCCCATGAATATAAACTCTCTTCTAGAAAATACACTCTATACATTTTTTTCTTAATTTCATGCCACATGTAACTGAGCCTGGAGCCCAGTGTGTGCTGAAGAGAAGACGGAATGTCTGGATTCCGGCACCAACTCCATCGCTGATTAGGTATAACTTTGGTTGAGTTGCCTAACATCTGTTCTGAGGTTTCCTCACTTGTAAAGTGGGAATAAAATCCTTCTCTCAGAGAGTCTTTATTAAAATAAAAGCAAAAATACACTTTTTGAAACACAGGAGAAAAAAATGGAATAAAACCACGTGTAAAGCTGAGGAGATGCTCAGTAAATGGTAGCTAATTCCAAGATGAAAGCACTTCCAGGGAAACCAGGCACAGGAGTGCAGGGGCCACAGATCTTCCAGGGGAGGCAGCCATGCAAGAAGGGAGGCACCTAGTGGCCTGAGGTGAGGGGGGCCCTCCAGAGCTGGCCAGCCCCGGGTTCAAGTCCCCTCCCTACAGCCCAGCCACTCCCCAGCTGTGCAACCCTCAGCCAGCAGCTGAGCCTCTCCAAGCCTCGGGTCCCCATCTGTAAAAGGAATATTGACAGTACCCACCCCTAGGGTACCTACAGCAATTATATCAGGCTATGCATTTCAGTGGCTAAGAACAATTAGCAAAATGTTGATAATGATTGGAGCTGTGTGATATGCACATGGAGAATCATTTTAATGCTTTCCCTACTTTTGTACATTTGCAATTACCCATAATAATATTTTAACCGAGTGCTCAGGTCAGTTATTGCACATAATCATATACATTATTATTAATAATGTGCTTAATACCCATTAGCCCTTTTGTAATAGCCAAAATAATTTCTAAAATAGTCTTTGGTAAAAGAGAGAAGTTGTTACACTCCGTTCTTGGCATTTGGAAGATCATGGACCCCTTTAAGAATGTGATGAAAGATGTAGACCCACTTCCCATAAATATACACATAACCCATGCCCTGCACCCTGTCCACAAAGCCAGCCCAGGGAACCCCGGAGACTCCAGGCATCCCAGGTCAGGAGCTGCTGCCTTTCAGTTATGGGGAAGGGGCAGAACTGCAGTGATTCTCTGCCATCCTACACATAGTTTCCTGACTCCCCTTGGGTGACAGTGTACTGTGGGAAATCACTGAAGGAAGACTCAAATGATGAAACAGCTCTCAGCAGGAGAGCAGCCAATCTAACACAGATAACAAGCAAGACTTGTTTCATCTGTATGGTTGGTATTTATTTTTCTACCTCAGGACATTTATCTGAACATATTTTCCTTTTCATTTCCAGTCAGCATATGAAAGTTTTAGCGTCATAATTTTAGAGGTTTGAAAATTTGGTATAACTGTATTAGCCATCCTACTCTTGGGTTGAATCTTCTCCACAGCAATAAATCTCAGAAAACAATAAAAGTAAGGTGATACAGTGTATCATTTCTGATTCCAATACTATTCCTGGTTTAACGTATGACTTTTATGACTTTGTTAACATTTTTATCTAGCTTTGTGAAAACAGATGGAAAAATATTTAACATGGTACAAAATGTAACCGTGAAATAAAAGCTCTAGGTAAAGCCATAAGCAAGAATAATCAGCTACAAAAATACCTCTCAAGTTGAATAAAATAAAGTTTCAACTGAACTATGAATTTTGAATACAATTACAGCCCGGTAGTTAGCAAATCATTCAGAAATAGATATTTTAGTGTTCTACTTTTCAAATTACAATGTGGAACTTCAAGCAATAAAGGGCAGTTTGAAGAAGTGAAAAGTCATAAAATGGGAAATGTAACATATCTAGCACGAGCAAGGGGAAATGGGAAGTGTGCAGAGCATCAAATGGGACTGGAATCAGTGTAAAATCCGAGGAGTAGTAATACCACTGATCTGAAAGTCCCAAGAGAGTGTATAATAAGGAAGGCTAGATGAGTTATGTTTTTTAAAAAATAGAGTAAGTACTCTGAAATAAACGTTGAGGAAAAATATAGACAATATCTGCAAAAATTAAAATCAATGTTGTTAAATGGAATTATCAATAGTAAACTGCTATGGCAACAAATGCAACTCCAGGATTAATTACATTACCATGAAACGTGATTAAATACTCCAGAAAACTTCATTAAAGTGATTATTTATCTACAACTGGTAAACCTCCTGTCTAAATAGTACTCACTATGCTCCAAGAAAAAAAAAAAAAAAAAAGGCAAAGCTGGGCTCAAAACATCTCCCACAACAAACAGGAAAAAAATCTCAGTGCACCAAGAAGAGCTGAAGACCCTGAGGAGAGGCTCTCTCAGCTCCCAAGGCTCTAAGCAAGCCTACCCCTTGTTCCAGAAGGAGACATCATCTCCACCTTCCGGGGCTGTTTGTTCTACAAACCTCCTTAAAAAGATAGTCCAGAACAAAGGCTGCCAGTTCCTCCTTTACAAGACGGTCAGAAACACAAAGGGCAATTACAGTGACACAGACTTCTCTTCAACAACGTTAGATGTTGGAAGACAATGGAATAATATCATTGAGGTAATGACAAAAATCATAGTCTAGAATTTCATCCTCTCAAGAGGAAGGGCAAAATAAAAGATTCTCAGATGAATGTCATCATGAAGATGAACTTTCCAAAGTCTGGGATATAATCATAAAGCAAATGAAACTTATTAACATCCACTTTCGACTCACTTTCCCTTTAAAACTGCTAATGGACAAGTTCTTCTACTTCTGGATAAAAACTCATCCCCATGAATTTTCTGGTCACTGTTAAATTTAAAACTTTAAAAAGACCTAAATCACGAAACAAAAGTTCAATTCCACACTTTAAATATCCAGTCCCACAGAAGCATTCAAACTTCAAACCTTGATTCTAAGTTCATATTTCTTTCCTTCCCCAGGTCAGGCTTTTGCAGTTAGGAGGGGAGCTGCCTCTTCTCTTTTCCTTAGCTTATGTTTCTGCTCCTGTTTGCTAGATCCAGCTCTGACCCCTCCAGCTCAGGCAGGAAGCGGGAGGCAAGGAGATCAGGAAAGTTCTTACTGACAAGTACGAGAGGTAAGCCAGCATCAGTGCTCTGTGGGTTCAGCAATATCCACACTTTATCTCATGATGTGTTATGGACTGAACGTTTGTGTCCCCCCAGAATTCATATGTTGAAATCCTAACCCCCAAGCGATGGTATTAGGAGGTGGGGCCTTTGGTAGATGATTTAGTCCTGAGGGTGGAGCCCTCATGAATGGGATTAGCATCCTTATAAGAAGAGACACAAGAGCTTTTGCACTCTCTCTCTGCCATATGAAGATATGCTAGGAAGATGTCCACCAGATTGCTGGAAGTAAGATGTATAAACTCCAGTCATGCGACAAGGACATCCCAGGAAAAGTGTGGCACAATAGCAAGATGTGCAGACACTACATTTGGAGTCTCCCCATCAAACATCTATGTCCCCTCACAGTCACTATATAATCCACAAGCCCCATCTACACACACAGGGTCTTGGGCCCGTCTTCAGTGCTCCATTCTTAAAAGTGAGCCATCAGCCAAGGATCTCTAGACATATGAGGAAAGCCTCTTTATCATTCAGCTATTGCTATTTCCTGCATGGAAAAATAACCACAAAATCTCAAGACTGACAATTAGCAAGAAAAAAGAAATAAAATACATCCAAATCAGGAAAGAAAAAGTAAAATTGTCTCTATTTTCGGATGATATGATCTTATATATAGATAATCCTAAAGACCACCAAAAAACTATTAGGATTAATAAATAAATTCAGTAAAGTCACAGGATACAAAATCAACAAATCAGTAATCAGTTGCATTTCTATATACTAACAACAAAATATCTGAAAAAGAATCAACAAAACAATATTATTTATAATAACATCAAAAACAATAAAACCATTAGGAATAAACTTAGCCAAGAAGGTGTACACTGAAAACTACAAGACTTTAATGAAAGAAATTGAAGGAGACACAAATAAATAGAAAGATATCCTGTGTTCATGGATTGGAATAATTAATAATGTTAAAATAGCCATACTACCCAAAGCAATCTACAGATTCAATGCAATCCCTATCAAAATGCCAATGATATTTTTCACAGAAATAGAAAAAGCAATCCTAAAGTTCATATGGAACCATGAAAGACCCCAAATAGCCAAAGCAATCTTGAAAAAGAAGAACAAAGCTGGAGGCTTCACACTTCCTAATTTCAAACTTTATTACAAAGCCATAGTAATCAAAACAGTATGATGGTGGCATAAAAATACACACATATTTGGAACAGAATCAAGAGCCCAGAAATACACCTGTACATATACAGTCAACTAATACTTGACAAGCGAGCCAAGAACACTCAGTGAGGAAAGGATAGTCTCTCCAATAAATGGTATTGGGAAAACTGGATAATCCCATGCAGAAGAGTGAAACCGGACCCCTACCTTTCACCACTCACAAAAATTAACTCAAACTGGATTAAAGATTTAAACATAAAACTGAAACTGTAAGACTCCTAGAAGAGTGTTGGCGAGGGTGTGGAGGAAATGGGAACCCTTGTGCACTACTGGTAGTACTGTAAGTTGGTACAGCCATTATGTAAAACATTATGGAGTTTCCTCAATTAAAAATAGAACTACCAAGACTTCCCTGGTGGCTCAGTGGTTAAGACTCCGTGCTCCCAATGCAGGGTGCCCGGGTTTGATCCCTGGTCAGGGAGCTAGATCCCATATGCATGCCACAACTAAGAGTGTGCATGCCACAACTAAGGAGCCCACGAGCCGCAATAATAGATAAATAAATAAATATTTTAAAAAATAGAACTACCATATGATCCAGCAATCCGACTTCTCAGTGTATATACATAGAAAATGAAATCAATATCTTTTTTTTTTTTTTTTTTTGGCCATGCCATGCAGCTTGCCGGATCCCAGTTCCCCGACCAGGGATCAAACCCGGGCCCCAGCAGTGAAAGCACCAAGTCCTAACCACTGGACTGCCAGGGAATTCCCTAAATCAGTATTTTCATGGGATAGGATATCTGCACCCCCATGTTCATTGCAGCATTATTCACAATAGCCAAGATACAGAAACAACCTAAGTGTCCATCTATGGATGAATAAAGAAGATGTGAGACAGATATATACACACACAATGGAATGTTATTCATCTGTTAAAAGAAAAGAAAAAAATTCCGCCTTTTGCTACAAAATTAATGGATGGGTGGATGGATGGACCTTGAGGGCATTATGAGAAATGAAATAAGTCAGACGGAGAAAGACAAATACTGTATGATCTCATATGTGGAATCTAAAAAAAAGCAGAACTCACAAACACAGAGAGTAGAATGGTGGTTGCCAGGGGGTGGGGTGAGAGAAATGAGAAGGTGTTGATCAAAGGGTACAAACTTCCAGTTATAAGATGAGTAAGTTCTGGGGACCTAATGTACAGCATGATGACTATAGTCAACTACAGTTGATATTATATACTTGAAATTTGATAAGAAAGATCTTAAACATTCTCACCACCAAAACAAATGGCAATTATGTGAGGTGATAGAGGTATTAATGAACCCTCTTGTGGGAATCATTTTGCAACATATAAGTGTATCAAATCATCATATTGTGCACCTTAAACTTACACAATGTGATATGTCAATTGTAACTCAATAAAGCTGGGGAAAAAAACATAAAATCTCAGTAGCTTATCCAAACAAATATCTGAGAAGTTATCTGAGAGGTTTGTTGGGAAAAAAAAACTGGTTGAGAATGTGAAAAGATAATGTCAGAAAGAGATATGAAGAAAGACAGGATGGGGCGAAGAAGAAAACAATTCCCAATAGAAGGAACCAGAAAAAATGCACAGGAAATGAAATATAATCACTAAGATATAATTTGTCTCATTTGTAAGCAAGATTTACACAGATAAAATAACGAAAACACTAGATATATAAACCCACCCACCCCTGAATGTGGAGAAAAGGGAATTACACACACACACACACACACACACACACACACACACACACACACAATATTTGTTCAGACTTTTAAGGGGAGATCTGAGAAAGGGAAATATCTTTGTGTGAGGGTTACGTAATCATGAAACACAGCTAAATCCTGATTTTTCATAATATAAATTTAATACTAATAAAACTGTAATCTAAAACTAAAAGTCAAGAAATAGCAGTAAAAGCATCATACTTAGAGTTATGGAGGGAAATACATGAGAAAACAACGAAAAGGTGTGGAAAGTGTTTGCTGACGGCAGTGGGGAAGGATGGGGAGAGGACTGCAAATTTCATTATAGCCTGTTATGCTTGGTTTTATGTATCGACCTGACTGGACTAAGGGATGCCCAGAGAGCCAGGAAAACATTATTTCTGATGTGTCTGTGAGGGTATCTCCAGAACAGAGTAGCATTTGAATCAGTAGATAGAGTAAAGATCGCCCTGGCCACGGCGGGCGGGGTTCACCCAAGCCACTGAGATCCTGAATGAAACGAAAAGGTGGAGGAAAGGTGAATTCACTCTCTCTGCTTGAGCTGAGACATCGGTCTTCTCCTGCCCTTGGACAATGGCTCTCCTGGTGCTTGGGTTTTCGGACTCAGACTGAATTACACCATCAGCTTTCCTGGTTTTCCAGTTTGCAGAGGCAGACTGTGGAATTTTTTAATATACATATATATATACCCTATTCGTTCTATTTCTCTGGAGAACCCTGACTGATAGAGCAAGCAAAACAGTCTCACATTTTCTACATCCCATTGGTCAAATCAAGTCACATGGCCAAGCCCAGCTTCAGAGTTGGGGGAGTTTAAAAGCTAGGGGGCTGGGGGTAGAGCCATTCATTGGGCCCATTCACATGATCAACCTACCCCAGTACCCTGCTTTCTGGGGTTGTTAGGAGAACTGAATGAAGCAATACAATGACAAGATTGAAAAAGTAGATACTCAGGAAGAACTGAGGAATCTATAGTGGGTGTCTAACCTGCCATGTCCAAGGACAGAGTCAGCCTGCTCTGGACTCTTCTCTCCATTTCCTTTGGTCAGCTGAACAGTGCCCTTGAACTATTTTAATATTTGGCAATACATTTTACCATAGAGAATTTTTCATTCTTCTTGTAATTTTTGTGTTCTGAGCTGGAATGCTTCAGATTGAAGTAAGCTTAGATTTTTGACAAACATTGGTAGGACCATACATGGATCTAGGCCAGGAGTTTGTAAACTTTTCTCTATAGCACTCTAGAGGTAAGAGGGAAGGTAGGTATGAAGAAGGAGATGCAGCAGTTGAGGCATCTCTGCTTCAACAAGCACAAGTTTATGTCTTATCTCCTGGACTTCTGCAAATGATTTAACATGAACCAGATTCAAAACCCACTCCCCTAAGTGCTCTCTTTGGTGCCAGGCTGTCAGGCGAAACAGGATCCACCTGGAAATTCTCTCAGTATTAATGGACTATATATTACAAGGTACGAAGAGCCCCAGGCAGACAGGCTCACAGAATTCTTGGAGGATAAACAACTGAGAGTTTGGAGCAAAGGTCCTAGTTGCAAGCTTAGTTCTCCCATTTCTCTCAACAACAGCTCTGCTGCTTTAATTGTGGGTTGTGGATTGTTACAGCAAGGAAGAGGGCAGAAAGTTTGCAGAGGTGCCTGTAGAAAGATGCCAGGTGGCATCCTACATAAAACCTTACCAAATTTGCTCCTTGCACCTGGGGCTCCCACATTTTATCACCTACCCTTAAGATGCAGGACGTCACTGGAGGTCAATAAAGTATTCTATCCCAAGTTTCTACAAGTGTCCCTAACCATGTTATTTCAGGCAGGATCGTGTACCTAATTTGCAGGACCCAGTGCAAAAAGAAAATGCAAGGTCCCTTGTGCAAAAACTATTAAGAATTTTAAGACAGCGACCGTGGTGCATTAAACAAAACACAGAGCCCTTCTAAGCAGGCGACGCTGTACAACAGCCCGGGTGGTGGTGCCCCTGTAGGCAGCCGTGATTTCTGGACTACAGGAAGCCCACTGCTAGTGAAAAGGAGAGTCACAGCCTGCTGAGAAAGTGCTTAGAGACTGTTTGTTCCCTCCCTTTCACAGTAACACGGTCAATCCTATAACTTTGGTTTTCTTATCAAATAATTACACAAAAATAGCGAGTGAATGTGAAGGATAAACATTACTTTAAAGGCCACCTTTTCTCCTCCCTTATTCTAGAAAAAAATAATTAAATCTCTGCTTCAGGTGCCCTGCAGAGAATGTGAAGGGCACAGAGGAACAGACAGCAGCCCAGCCTTTAGTTTAAACCTTATCTCTCAGGAAAGCCCTTGTCTCCCTCTGAGGAACACCAGGCATCTGTGAGAAGCTGGGACAAGTAATTTGGGAAGAAGGGGATGTCTTCCCCAATGAAGTTCTTAGAATCTATGTAGGTATCTACCTGATCACACTAGAAGGTATGTCAACAATTCAGAATTACTTTCTTGTACATCCCAATGTGTAAGTACATTTTTAATTACAATGGAAGAGTTTATATGTGTACATGAATCTTTGCCCTTTGCTCATAACCAAGAGCAGAGAAAAGTTTTGCTGACCCTGAGTCACAGAGGTAACTTCAGAGCAATTAAGAGCTCAGTTCTGGAGTCAGAGAGACTCTTCTCAGGACCAGCGCCACCATTTTCAATCCCTGTGACCTTGAGTGAGTTAAGCCTCAGTTTCCCAATCTATAAAATGGGGATGGTAGCAGGTGAGGATTAAATGAGATGGTAGGTATAGAGCTCACCTACACCCTGGCACAGTGCAAACTCCTCACCCTCTCTATTAAGTCTCATTATTGAGCCATGGATCCCACAAGGACGCTTGGTCTGATGTGAAGCTCTCTGGGGTTGAGTCAGGAGCAGAAGCAGAACCCCAGGTCTCCAGGCTGCCTGGGGACCCTCCGATCTGACTCCAGGGATGCCCCTGAGAGTCCTGGTTTGAAACTTGCCCCTTGTCTGTAGGCAGTTCCTCTGCCTCAGCCGCCCACCCAGCCCTGGGGAATGAGTCCTGAGTGGGCTCAGCCTGGGGCTGGGACAGCACATCCACTCAGGTTCCCCTGCTGTGTCATCTGCCCTCCCTCCCACCAATCCTCAGCCAGGCCAGACTTCCCAAAATGCGGTGACTGCAGCTCTCTACTCACAGCTCTGTTCCTTACCACCTTGGCCTGATACTGAGGCGCATCCGTAGCATGGCTCCCTCCAGGTGGACCCATCTTCTCTCTTCCACGTCACATCACCAGCCCATCCTAGGCTAGTCTCATTCCCAGCTGTGAACGTGCCAAGCTCACATCTGCCTCCAGCTTTGTCCCAGCCCGAAGTCTTTCCCAGTCCTCTGCCTGCTCAACCTGACCTGGGGTTGCTCGAGCCTACAGGTGGAATGTCTGCAATGTATAACCTCTAGAAGGAATACAGTTTAATCTAGAACTCTCTGCTTTCCTTTGATTCATGTGGAAAGTATCAAGTTGGATCCCTATGACACTCATCATATCAAAATAAATCACAAATGGGTCAAACATTTAAATTTTTAAAAATCCATAAATATTGTTGAAGAAACTAAGGGCAAATTCCCTGATGTTCTCAAAGTAGGGAAGGACTTTCATGTATGATACAAAATCCAAAAGCTATAAATAGAAGATTTTTCAAATCTGAATAAAGAGCATTAAAATTTTATGCATGGCAAAAAAAAGACCAGAACTGGTATATGTTTGTAGCACTATGACAAAGGGCTCCTATAAATCAATAAGAAAAAGTGCAGCAACATCATATAAAAATGGACAAAGGACATGAACAGACTAGTCACGGCGGGGTTGGGGGGGAATGTCTTTTAAAACTGAAAAACACTCAGTCTCATCATTTAAAAATACAAATTAGAAACTACAATAGAATATTCTTTTCCATTACTGGTTTTGCAAAGTTAAAAATTTTTTATAATTCATTGTGTAGACAAGAGTGTAAGGAAAGAGGCATTCTTATAAATACTCTTTTACACTCTTGGCTGGAGATGCAAACTGGTACAGCCTCTCTGAGCAGCAATTAGGAAGTATCAGTTGAAATTTAAAGTTTACATACCCATCAACCCAGCACTTCTCTACACATGGCTTGCACTGGATTGTCTGCTGTCAACCCTTCATCACTACCCACCCCTTCTAAAGTCTCTGAATCAGAAAAGAAAAGGGAGGAGCTATATTCCCCAGAAGCCGGTCGCAGGTTTGTTCTGAGTTAGTCCTCCAATAAGAAGCCCTTGCAGATGAGAAACAGGAGAGGAGCCACCGCTGTTTTGCATATAGAGGTGGAGCCAGGCATGGAAGCCGGGAGTCTGATGCTTGCTCCTGGTAAGCTCTTGAGAGCCACGACCTTGCACTGCACAGTGAGGTCCTTGGTGAGAGCTTCCTGGAGCTACAGCAATTTCGCAGTGAGCTTCTAAGGACCCCCGACTCAGAGGCTTCGACCTGAGATTGCCGTTTGCATCTTCCCTAACCTTTGCTGACCTGGATCTGACAAGGATGTGTAAGCCCTCACTGCCTTTATTCAAATCTTTAACACCAGAACTACATGGACTGGCTTCTGTTTTCCTGACTGACCCCTGTCTGACACATTTATCCTTGGGGGAATGTATTCTACAGGTATACTCGCACCTGTATGAAATCATGTATATGCACAAAAAACTTCATTATTTCTAATAGCAAAAGGTTGTAAACGACTTAAAAGTATATCAATGGCGGACGATTAAAAATATCATGAACCGGGCTTCCCTGGTGGCGCAGTGGTTGAGAGTCCACCTGCCGATGCAGGGGACGCGGTTCGTGCCCCGGTCCGGGAGGATCCCACATGCCGCGGAGCAGCTGGGCCCGTGAGCCATGGCCGCTGAGCCTGCACGTCCGGAGCCTGTGCTCTGCAACGGGAGAGGCCACAGCAGTGAGAGGCCCGTGTACCGCAAAAAAAAAAAAAAATATATATATATATATATATATATATATCATGAACCTAGAGATTGTCATACTGAGTGAAGTCAGGGAAAGAGAAATATGATATTGCTTCAACTTGGAATCTAAAAAGAAATGATACAAATGAACTTACTTACAAAACAGAAACAGACTCACAGACTTAGAGAAGGAATTTATGGTTACCGGGGGGAAGGGTGGGGAGAAGGGATAGTTAGGGAGTTTGGGTTGACATATACACACTGCTATATTTAAAATGGATAACCAACAAGGACCTACTGTATAGCACAGGGAGCTCTGCTCAATATTATGTAACAACCTAAACGGGAAAAGAATTTGAAAAAGAAGAGATACATGTATTTATATAACAGAATCACTCTGCCGGACACCTGAAACTATCACAGCATTGTTAATCAACTATACCCCAATATAAAATAAAAAGTTTTAAAAAATTTTAAAAATTAATGTAATTCATCAGACAAATATAGCTGGTATTTTAACTCCTCCAGGAAACCTTTTCTGTCTATTTCAGTAAAAAGCCGCCTTCTTTCTTTAGAAAAAAGAAAGAATGTTATGTATAGTTTAAGTAATTATTGTAGAGTCATATTTAGTTTAAAAATTGGCCATTCAATAATGTATTCAAATACAGCTGGGTACTCATTTTTTAAATATTATTATTGGTATTATTAATTTTTAGACATAATAACAAGATATTTCCTGGCTCTTTTTGATATTTCCACGTAAAAGAGCAACAGTTATACTTTATTCTGCTTTATATATAACATCTCCTCTCTTCCCAGTTACATGTGTCAGTAATTCCACCTCCCTTTTTTTTTTTTAATTAATTAATTTATTTATTTTTGGCTTGTTGGGTCTTCATTTCTGTGCGAGGGCTTTCTCTAGTTGCGGCGAGCGGGGGCCACTCTTCATCGCGGTGCACGGGCCTCTCACTATCGTGGCCTCTCTTGTTGCAGAGCACAGGCTCCAGATGCGCAGGCTCAGTAGTTATGGAACATGGGCCTAGTTGCTCCACGGCATGTGGGATCCTCCCAGACCAGGGCCCGAACCCGTGTCCCTGCATTAGCAGGCAGATTCTCAACCACCGCGCCATCAGGGAAGCCACCCCTTTCTTTTTTTTTACTTAAGCAGTTTTGAGCTGGATTTCTGTCTTCCAAAGGCAAGAGTCCCAACGGCTCTAACCCTGGTTGTCCTCTCCTGAGCCAAGAGTCTATGCAGCCTCACACACCTCGCCTTTGAGTCATTCTATTAATTCAGCTCCTAATCCAGTATCCCCTCCCAACACCGATGGATACTTGTACAGCTCTCTTCAGTGCTCCTTCCCTCACACCCACTCTGTCTTCAGGGCCTCAAGTTCTGCCTCAGGTGCCCTCCCCACAAATCCAAGCGAAAGTGCAAGAGACAGAGGTCATTTCCAGGAAGCTTAAGGGAAAAGATACATACAAGGTGTTATGGTTTGAATTATGTCCTCTGCAGAAGATGTGTTCAAGTTTTAACCCCAGCACCTATAAATGTGACCTTATTTGGAAATAGGGTCTTGGAAGGTGTGATCAAGTTAAGATGAGGTCATTACAGTGGCCCTCATCCAGTATGACTGGTGTCCTTACAAAAAGAGGAGAAGAGACATAGAGACAGACACACAGAGAGAAGACAATGCAAAGAGAGGTGGACAGCATGCGTGTAACAGCAGAGGCACAGATTGGAGTGCCACATCTCCACATCAGGGAATGCCAGGAACAGCCACCCATCCCCAGGAGCAAGCAGAGGGCTCTGGACAGTTTCCCTCCCTCAGAGCCCTTGAAGGGAACCAGCCATGCCAACACCTTGATCTTGGTCTTCTGGCCTCCAGAACTTTGAAAGAATACATTTCTGTTATTTTAAGCCCACCTAGGTTGTGGGAATTTGTTACAGCAGCCATAGGAAACTAATACATAAGGATACTGGGTTGTCTTGTGCTAGTCAAGGACAGGACAAGATGAAGCCAGGCCCTGGAACCCTGACAGTCTTGGTCTCCAGCCATCCCCTCTACAACCTGCTTTATTCTCCTGTCTCTCACCACAGGCCTTCTAGAGGGGCAAGACCACTCTGCCAGCAATTCCACTCTGTCAGCTTCATCTCTTATGACTTCTGTCACTAGAGCGACTCTAGGCTCTTGGTCAAAAAGCCCAGGGAAGGGCCCACTTTGGGTCAAGAGGCCCCTCGGGCAAATAGTTGTGAGGAGGGACCACACTGCACGGAATGACTGCTTGAGCAAATGTGGCAGAAGATAGTTTCTGGAAGACAGGGACGATGGTTTGATTGAAGACTAAAATTCTACCTTCTCCCTCATATGCAGTCTTTCCCAAAAGTTTACTCTTCAAGATTCCTCCCTTTCTCTCTCTCTCTCTCTCTCTCTCTCTCTCTCTCTCTCTCTCTCTCTCACACACACACACACACACACACACACCCTTGAGATTCTCTGCTTTCTGAAGCACTGTTAAGAGAATAAACAACAAACCACACAACAGACAACCATGCATTCTACTCCATAGAATGTTTTCAGCTTCTCTTAACTCCCTATTATAACAACGCAGCAGCCTACCTTCTTAGAATTTTATCGATAAGTTATTGGCATTGCACATGGTGAAACTTTCTTGCAAACTCATTATTCATGAAGGTATACAACAGTTGTTCCTCAGGTCACTACGCCTCGATCGTACAAATGTCTTTAATCTGTGGTGGCCATTCCTTGTTCCTGGTTTGTGGTTCATGTTTAAGCTAAACTATGACCTGAAGATTCCCTGGTGACTCTGCCTTGCTGCTGTCAACTGTTCGTGCGCACTTATTGCAGCACAGAGTGAATGGAACTGACGTGGCGGGTTTGAGGCCCCGCCTGGCTCCGATTGATGATTACATATAACCCTCGCCTTCCTAGAGGCAGCTGAGTGGAGAAGAGTGAATAGTTTTAAGAGAATCCATTACAACTGCTGACAAATTAACTTAAAACATGTTCTTCCGACAGTGATTCAATAGCATCACCTTTGAAGACAAAGGACAGTGTAGTGACTGATGGGTATCTTCCAATATCAGCTTTACTTCTTTATCTAATGAAGGACAAGCTCCAATATATTGATTTAATCGTATTACACAATCAAATTTTCTATAAGAATTTTGGAAATTTTCCCAACCCATATTATTGATTAGATCCATTGAGGTAGACTAGGTTATGCCACATTTACAAACACCCCCCAAAATCTCAATGGCTGTAAACATTATTTCTCACCCTGCTCAATAGATTGGCTGGGACTGCTCCGTGTAATCTGCATTCAGGGACACCGGTTGACAGACACTCTACCATCTGGAACATCACAAATGCTGTGGCAGAGGGGAGGGGAGATGACAAATGGTGCATTAGCTCTTAAAGGATTCTGCCTAGACGAACACCTGTCACTTCTGCTCACATCTCATTGGCCAAGGGAGCCACGTGACCACGCCGCTCTTCAAGGGGTCATGGAAATATAACGTTAACGGCTGAAGAGTACTAATGATAACCAGAATCCACCGCAATCCACCTCTCTCGTGGAGAGTCAGCTCAGTTTTCTTCCTTTAAACAAAATTCACTTATTCCCTCCCCAGTCATTGATCCAGCACCTCTGGGTAATGTATGTTCGTCCTTTCATCCAGAGGTGTATTAGTTTCCTCAGGCTGGTGTAACAAATTCCAAAGACTGCAGGACTTAAACAACAGAAGTTTATTTCACGCAGTCCTGGAGGCTGGGAGTCCAAGATCGGCAAGGTTGGTTTCCCCTGAGACCTATCTTTTCGGCTTAGGACCTCACGTTATGGCCTCACTTAACCCTAATTTCCTCCTTAAAGTTCCTGTCTCCAAGTGTCGTCTCCTTGGAGGTTAAGCCTTCAGTATTTGATTTGAGGGGACACAATTCAGTCCATGAAAGGAGGTGATACACAGCGACTAAACTGGTCCTGGATGTGCCTCTTCTTGTCCTGGAGACTTACAGAATAAAAAGACAAGTTATCTACCCCACACACACCCAATTTATGAAGATGAAATAAGGAAGAGAAAACTCCAACAAACATTTCTATTTGGAAAGAAGGAAAATGGGAGGTATATAACAGATAGTGGCCTTCAGCAATTCTGCAATCCCCTGGACAAATACTCTGAGGTCTATGCTGGGCGGGCGGGATATTAGTCCCCGAACGTGCTCCCTGCAAGAAGCCTCATATCCATCATCCTCCACAGGGCCTGGCCTCCTGTTACATGATGCTCCTTGACACATCCTGAAGTAGGCATCAGGGTGGATGCTCTGCTCAGGGCCTGCACGGCTTGCTCAGCCTACTTCCAGACCTAAATGTTTGGGGCCCAAGGGCCGTTTTAGGTCTTTAATAGTTATAGTCTCTTTTAGTCCAACCCGGTGATTCTTTTGGAAGTGTACCCCTTGCAAGTGTACCCCTTGTACCCCTTGCAACGATTTAGTCTTTTATCTATTTGATTCCAGAAAACTCCATCTGCCAACAGGCACAACCACAGTTACCTTCAAGACATGTCTTATTTGGATCTTTACTCTGGTGCACCTTAGCCCTTGCAGAGGTTTTAATAATGGTGTGATAGCCAAGGAAATATAATCATTTGAATGGTTTATAACAGTAGGCACAGAGGTCATGCCCTGTGCTGCAAGACTCAGATTTAATGTTTTTTACTACTAAAAGTTTCTCTCAATTTTATCTCCTGCTGCTTGGAATCTAAAATCAGTCAGCCTTTCCAATATTGCAAAGCCTCAAATCTTCCGTGACCTCCTGCTTGGAATCCAGCTAATTCTTTTCTGACCTTGTCTCTTACAATACTTTGTCAAGTGCAGCCAGCAGAAACCAACATGTTACTAATACAGGTGATCCTTGAACATGAATTTGAACTGTGCAGGTCCACTTATACACAGATTTTTTTTCCACAGTAAATACTATGGTACTACTTGATTCATGGTTGTTCAAGAGTCAACCCTATTGTTTTCCTGTCTCTTTCTCTAGAACTGCAAATTCATTAGGCATACAATCTGCCTTCCAAATAACTGTGAACAACAGTTTCACCAAAATTTTTGCACCTGCATAACGAGGATTCTCATCTTTCCAGGCTTTATCACAGTTTCTTCACTGCCTACGACTTGTCCTTCGAGCCAATGACAAATTATAACTTTCTTGCTATGCTAGCATCTGACTCCTGGTAGCAATTTCTGTATCAGTCAGAATAAGCTAAACTATGCTGCAGTAAGTAACAGCCCTACAACTCCCATGGCTAGAAAAAATAAATAATTATTTTTCTCTCATGTTAACTGTTCATTATGCATCAGCCATAAGGGGGCACAGAGCGGGCTCTGCTCCCTGTCATCTTCACTAAGGGACAGAGTCTGACAACAACTCCACCATCTGGAACTGTTATGGCAGGAAGAAGTGAGTGCAGTAATTGATGCACTAAATCATAAAGACTCTGTCCACATCCTATTGACCAGATTAAGTCACATGGCCATGCCTAATTTCAAGGAGTTGGGGAATTCCAATCCTACCAGGCGTGTGAAAAGCAGACCTACCAAAATAATAATCAACAATCCTTATGATTATCACACTCACTTGTTTAGATCAAGTTACCTAAGAATAAGCTCCAATAAATTTTCCAAAAGAAGACACCAATCTTCAACTGTGTTTCTATATGCAGGAGAATATTTTAGGCCACCTCCCAGACTGATCTTTAAAATGTAGGTTCCACTGCCTCTTGCACTGTTGGTGGGAATGTAAATTGACACAGCCACTATGGAAAACAGTATGGAGCTTCCTCAAAAAACTAAAAATAGAACTACCATATGATCCAGCAATCCCACTCCTGGGCATATATCCAGACAAAACTCTAATTCAAAAGGATACAGGCATCCCTATGTTCATAGCAGCACAATTTACAATACATGGAAACAACCTAAATGTCCGTTGACAGATGAAAGGACAAAGGAGATGTGAGATATATATACATATACACACACACACACACACACACACACACAATGGAATACTACTCAGCCATAAAAAAGAATGAAATAATGCCATTTGCAGCAACATGGATGCAACTAGAGATTATCATACTAAGTGAAGTAAGTCAGAAAGAGAAAGACGAATACCATATGATATCACGTACATGTGGAATCTAAAATATGACACAAATGAACTTACCTACAAAACAGAAACAGACTCACAGACATAGAGAACAGACTTGTGGATGCCAAGGGGGAGTAGGGTGAGGGAGGGAAGGATTGGGAGTTTGGGATTAGCAGACGCAAACTAGTATATATAGGATGGATTAAACAACAGGTCCTACTGTAGAGCACAGGGAACTACATTCAGTATCCTGTAATAAACCATAATAGAAAAAAATATGAAAAAAACCTCTAAAAACATAAACCACAAAATCGAGGACAGCAGAAAAAAAGTCCATGTTGAAAATTTAAAAAAAAAAAAAAAAGGGGCTTCCCTGGTGGCGCAGTGGTTGAGAGTCCGCCTGCCGATGCAGGGAACACGGGTTCGTGCCCCGGTCCAGGAAGATCCCACATGCCGCAGAGCGGCTGGGCCTGTGAGCCACGGCCGCTGAGCCTGCGCATCAGGAGCCTGTGCTCCACGACAGGAGAGGCCACGGCAGAGAGAGGCCTGCATACCGCAAAAAAAAAAAAAAAAAAAAAAAAATGCAGGTTCCACTGGATCTTAAGAGATGCTACATGAAAAAAGAATTGTGTGTTCCGATAAAGTTGAAAAAAATGGATAAAACATTTAACGGGTTTCCTCACTGCAGAACTTCTCAGGACCATCCCATGGAACGAGGGGACCTTAAAATACATTTGGGTGGGAGACTGGCTTTCATTTCTAAGAATATAATTCAGTAAGTGAATTATCTGGGTTGTGTTTAAGTTTTGTTTCTCAGGTGAATTAATTCTAGGCTTGGTTATTTTCAAGGATATAAGCGAAGGAATCCAAACAATTACCTGTAACTAGGAAAGGGTGTCTGTGTGTTATGGAACCAACTCTAGCATTCCAGAGTTTCATATTCTGTGCTTCCATGATTTCAGGAAGCTTCCGCCAGGTAGCATGGAAAGATGTTTTCATATAGATCATTCTCCTGTCACAGATTCTCTCTGCTCTCTACTTCTGACCATTAATCAGGCAAGGGGATGGGGTGGGTCCTCTTCTCAAGTTGCCCTTTTTTAGGGGTTCCCTTCCCATAAAGACTACCTTGTCATTCATATTCATGCAATTTTACACACTTAACAGTAGAAGAAAGCTTTACCTAGATTCCATAAGCTTCATGGGCCTGACCCAAACCCACATGTGCAGCTTCATTGATCCCAACCTATTCCATACATCTTACGCAACTATTACTGGACATTACTTTTGACCACAGTGTAATTTCCATGCCCTGGTTTTCTATTTGCAGTACTAGGAGGCTGTGTACCTGTTTCTATCGTTACCATTGCATTTACTACTTTAGCAACGCAAGACTGATTTATCGGGACTTCCCTGGTGGCGCAGTGGTTAAGAATCCGTCTGCCAATGCAGGGGACAGGGGTTCAAGCCCTGGTCCAGGAAGATCCCACATGCCGCAGAGTTACTAAGCCCGTGCACCACAACTACTGAAGCCCGCGTGCCTAGAGCCTGTGCTCCGCAACAAGAGAAGCTACCGCAATGAGAAGCCCGCGCACAGCAATGAAGAGTAGCCTCTGCTCGCCACAAGTAGAGAAAGCCCGCACGCAGCAACGATGACCCGACGCAACCATAAATAAATAAATAAATTTATGATTTAAAAAAAGACTGATTTATCTCCTGACACTAAACTGCATTATGAACAATTTAATGTTTGATACACTCTCAAGAATGAGTTGCTCTCTTGCTGTTCTCTTGCCTTATTTTCTTCAAGAAGGACATTGGGAGCCTGCTCAAGAAGGATGATGCTCCGCGGTTATGTCTTCTCTGGGCGTCGCAAAGAAGATGCCATCCACCTGCCAAGCATATGCAGGGGTGTTCCGATGTGAAACAGAAGCTTTGCTGATCAGTGAACAGGACAAACCACAGCTGCTAGTTTAGCTCTGGCTCCAATCAGAAGTTTCGACTTATCCCATCTCCAAGGGCTGTTTAAAGCTCTGATTCATGCATGAACTACCCAGCCCATATGGGGTGGGCCACTCAGCTCCAGCTGAAACTTTCTATTAAAATTTTATAGAGTTCAGGAAAACAGTGCTTCTGATACCAATCCATTGCTATTTTCCGATCATTACTTGCATAATGCCATTTAAAGTCACACACTCTTCATCTCTGATGATACAATCTGACTTGCTCGTAGGTAAAATTTGTGGAGAGCTGCTAAAAGTGATCCTCCCAACCAGCGTGCCATCTCCATCTCTTTAAATGAAGGCATTCGTCTCTGGAAGCCCCCGCTCCTGGCATTAACACACCCTCGGGAATAACTCCACAAACCACTGCTTCTTTAACTTTCCCACTAAGGTACCCCTAAAGGAAGATAATGAAGGTGTCTGGAAGGGAATGCAGGAGGCATTTCTGAAGAGGTGTCAAATTCCTTTGAAGAAGTTCCTGTTTTTTCTTTTCTTTTCTTTTTTTTGGCTGCATTGGGTCTTAGTTGCGGCACGCGGGATCTTCCTTGAGGCACGTGGGCTTCTCTCTAGTTGTGGCATGCAGGTTTTCTTTCTCTAGTTGTGGTACGTGGGCTCTGCAGTTTGCGGCACACAGGCTCTCTCGTTCAGGTGTGCAAGCTCAATAGTTGTGGCACGCGGGCTTGGCCTGTAACATGTGGGATCTTAGTTCCCCAACCAGGGATCGAACCCACGTCCCCTGCATTGGAAGGTGGACTCTTTACCACTGGACCACCAGGGAAGTCACTGTTTTGTCTTTTAAATGTAATTAAATTCTGTGCTCTACTCCATAGATATTTATGATTATTTTAATATAATCGTAAATACGGATTGAAGTACTTCTATCAGTCAGAGTCTGGACAGGAAACAGAAACCACGCCCACGATTTTAACTGAGAATTTAACATATAAAGTTGATAACCAAGCACTGGTGACCTAAAAAATGGAAATAGGGGACCCCAAGGTTCACAGAGGTTGTAATGCAGAAAGCAACCAACCCCCCAGTGCTGGGAAACAAAAGGAAGCAGTTGGGATCCTTAAACCCTAGAAGCAGAGAGGCGGAGTCCCACAGGGGATGGAGCTCTCTGCGGGAGGAAACATAAACAGCAGTGCGGGTGTTTCTAAGGGGACCAATGAGATGGGTTCTGTACATGTGGGAAAAAGTGCAACCATTGCTACTGGAACATTGGATGCTGCGGGGTAAGAAACTGTCACTGGGCAGTCAGTCCCTGGGTGGTCACTAACAGGAAACAAACAGGAAGAAGGAGGTCCCTTCTTCCCCCTCCAGCCTAGCAGCCACGCTTTAGCGCCCCCTTTAGGCGGCACCCAAAAAGGAGCAGCTCCAAAGTAGAACCGTGTTTGCAGAGTCTCAGCCCAACACCACAACATTGAACACGGAAAGGTAGAGGAAGGTGAGAGACAATAGCTTAACACAGTCTTTCATTTTTTTCCCAATATCAGTTCTAGTTGAATTCATGCTCCAAGAAGATGTACCATACTGATTCATCCAATGGCTCTATATACTTCTGGAAAAAACACTTCAGAGACTTGACAATGTGCCAGCATTGGCTATTACCAGCCTGGTGTGAATTAACTCATCAGGCATTTAGGAAGGTCCAAAGGCATGGTGTTCCCATTCCAGTCCAGCCACTTCTGTGTGATGGGGCGCACACCACTTTCTCAGTTACCTCTCAGTTACCTTTACTTCTTAAAGTCCATTCCAATTTTATAATTACTGGAGATTATTATGGGAAAGCTCATAAGCATGGGTTATGTGCCTGGGGAGTTGAGAACAGTGAGATTTCTAAGACTCTGCTGGGCACTGTGGACAAAGAACGTGGCCTGCCATTTCAGTAAACAACAAACGTTGTGGCCATCACGCCATCAGCCACTGTAGCCACCACACCTTGGGCCCTGAGGGGATTCAGGATGGAGAAAAACAGGATACTGGTCCTAGATAGTTAAGGTGCATATCTAGAGAATAATTTCAATGAGCCCAGACTCTTGCATCTTCCCATACATAGAAAAGCACTAAAATCATTAACTTGAGATGTCTGGTTTTTGTGATCAGCAGTAATCTTTTGATGTTCAACTACGTGTTTTGTTTTGTTTTGTTTTGTTTTGTTTTGTTTTCAGCAAAAACTTCTTTGTATCCTGGCCCCTCCCTTACCTCTTCGGAGCAGTTCCTCTGAGCTATCTGAGAGGCTGCCTCCTGGGCTATAGTCCTCAGAAAGTTCCCCAAATAAAACTTAACTGGCAACTTTTAGGTTGTGAGTTTTTCTTCAGTCGACAGCACCCAGAAGTAACTTAAGGGTACTGGGAGAAGAAGAGCCTTGAAGAAAGGAGACGAGGGAGAAGGAAGTGAAACAGGAATGGAAGATGCTGAAGAGAATGAGGGATGAGGGATGTTAAGGTGGGAGCAGACACTCGGAGCAGGAGAGAACACCTGGCATCTCTGAGATCCTGATGACCTGAATTTTGCATGATGGCTCATCTCAGGCTTGTTGGTGGTTGTAAAATGTAATAGTTGTGTGCTCTACAATCCTGTGTAGAAACAAGATGGAATGAGCACAAGTCCCCTTAGGGGAAAGCCAGCCTTTCTTCTGCAGTAAGGAATTAGAGTCCAAGGTTGGACACTTAATCCTCTCTTCCCTTCACCACTGTAAAAATGGAGGGGGGAGACCTGTACGTACTGCCATCCACCACAAAGCATTTCTTGACATCAAACTCCCTTCATAGAGATGAAATACTTTGTCCTTCTTGGCAGAATGCTGTTATTTCGATGCACTGTATGTGTAACTCACTGCCTTGCAGAGGAAAGAAATGCTTCTAACTGGTTGACAGAAAAGACAGGCGAGTACCAAAGGATAGACCACGTTTGTGGCTAGACTTTGTGTGTGTGTTGCTGATGTCAAGATGCTTACAATTCCCCCTATAACTTTCCCATGAATCGGGTTACAAATCACTTGGTAATTAAATACCCTCTTCAAGATATCATGGCTGATTTAATGAGGGCCAAACCCATCATAACAGATTGTTAATCTGAGCTGGTGAGGTTTTTTTTCCCTTTGTTTCATTTTCAGAGATTTTTATTTGGTAATATTCTTTATTAGGCTGATAAGTTTTGAATTGCTTTTCATTTCATTATCACGTTAGTTCCTTCTTAATGGTTTTACTAGAACTCAGAAGTCTCCTGAGTTTTAATAACCTCTCTTTTTTCAGTACTTATAGTCATGGAATTAATTATATAAAATCATGACCCTTCACTGAATGTGTCACTGAGCCAAAATAAGAAAATTCAATAGGAAGAATTAGACCTTGAAGAGTGATTGACGATTCATCTCACTACAGATTTTTCACTTTGAGACTTTCATTTGCTTTGCTGTAGCACAATTTCCTTTTTTTCCACCTCTAAGAATATCCTTCAGACTGAGGAATGCTTTGGAATTCTCTGAACTGGGGGTAACTAAACTTAAACTTTTTAGACATCAGTTGATTTTTTTAAGTATAGGAAAGGACATGTTTTTATTCACCTAAGAATATTTTCTTTGTAGCTGGCTTTGTTTAAAGGAGAGACAATGATAAGGTGAACTACAAGAAATTATCAAATTAGCAATTAGCAAGTTTACTTAGGATCTTATTTTCATGTTCATCTTCCTTGATTAATAGTGGTAGCAAATCTCTTAAAAACAAATGTCTGTTAGTTAATGTCCTGAGGTCAAATCACCCTTGTTAAATCATAATTAATTACTTAAAGAACAAAATGTCAGATATAACAGACTTGAAAAGAACAGAAATTTTAAATTTTAAATTTTATCTTAGATCTTGGAAACAATGAGGCTATCAAGTGGAAATCGGCAACCAAGTTTTCAAAAAGGAATAAATAATTAAATGCCCAATAATGATATTAAGAGTTGGGCAAATTAACTATGGAGAACAGTATGGAGGTTCCTTAAAAAACTAAAAATAGAACTACCATATGACCCAGCAATCCCACTACTGGGCATATACCCTGAGAAAACCATAATTCAAAAAGAGTCATGTACCACAATGTTCATAGAAGCTCTATTTACAATAGCCAGGACATGGAAGCAACCTAAGTGTCCATCGACAGATGAATGGATAAAGAAAATGTGGCACATATATACAGTGGAATATTACTCAGCCATAAAAAGAAACAACATTGAGTTAGTTGTAGTGAGGTGGATGGACCTGGAGACTGCCATACAGAGTGAAGTCAGAAAGAGAAAAACAAATACCATATGCTAACACGTATATATGGAATCTTAAAAAAAAAAAATGGTTCTGAAGAACCTAGGGCCAAGACAGGAATAAAGACGCAGATGTAGAGAATGGACTTGAGGATACGGGGAGGGAGAAGGGTAAGCTGGGACAAAGTGAGAGAGTGGCATGGACATATATACACTACCAAATGTAAAATAGATAGCTAGTGGGAAGCAGCCGCATAGCACAGGGAGATCAACTCGGTGCTTTGTGACCACCTAGAGGGATGGGATAGGGAGGGGGGGAGGGAGAGGCAAGAGGGAGGAGACATGGGGATATATGTATATGTATAGCTGATTCACTTTGTTATAAAGCAGAAACTAACACACCATTATAAAGCAATTATACTCCAATAAAGATGTTAAAAAAATAAAATAAAATATTTTAAAAAAGAAAACAGTTCCATTTACAATAGCATAGAAAAGAATAAAATATTTAGGAATACTCTTAACAAAAGTAGTGCAAGATTTGAACATGGAAAACTATAAAACATTGTTGAAAGAAATTAAAGATCTAAAGAAATAGAATGCCATCCCAATTTCATGGAAGACAACTTAATATTGTTAAGATGGTAATATTCCACAAATTGGTATTCATATTCAATGAGACATCTATCAAAATCCCAGCCGACTTTTTAACAGAAATTGACAAGCTGATCCTAAAATTCATGTGGAAATGCAAGGGACCCTGAATTGCCAAGACAGTCTTGAAAAAGAAGAAAGTTGGAAGACTCACACTTCACCATTTCAAAACTTACTACAAAGCTACAGCAATCAAGACTATGCAGTACTGGCGTAAGAATAGACTTACAGGGCTTCCCTGGTGGCACAGTGGTTGAGAGTCCGCCTGCCGATGCAGGGGACACGGGTTCGTGCCCCGATCCGGGAAGATCCCACATGCCACGGCGCGGCTGGGCCCGTGAGCCATGGCTGCTGAGCCTGCGCGTCCGGAGCCTGTGCTCCGCAACGGGAGAGGCCACAGCAGTGAGAGGCCCGTGTACCGAAAAAAAAAAAAAATAGACTTACAGGTCAATGAAATAGACTTGAGAGTCCAGAAATTAAACCACTTATGTATGGTCAATTGAGTTTTGACAAAGGTGCATGACAATTCAACAGAGAAAGAATAAGTCTTTTCAACAGAGACTGGGACAACTGGATATCCACATACAAAGGAATGAAGCTGTAGCTCTACCTCGCACCATATACAAAAATTAACTCCAAATGAATCAAAGACTCAAACGTAAGAGCTGAAACTATTAAACTCCTAGAAGAAAACATAAATGTAAATATTCAATTTACATTTAATTATTACAGGCAATTATTTCTTAGATAACACCAAATGCACAAAACAATGAAAGATAAATTAGACTTCATCAAAACTAAAAATGTTTGTGCTTCAAAGGACACTATCAAGAAAGTGAAAAGACAACCCATAGAATGGGAGAAAATACTTAAAAATCATACATCTGGTAAAAGTCTAGTGTCCAGAGTAATTAAAGAACTCTTACAACTCACCAATAAAAAAGATAAATAATTTAATTTATTAAATGGGCAAACGATTTGAATGGACATTTCTCCAAAGAACATATATGTGGCCAATATGCACATGAAAAGATACTCAACATCATTCATCATTAGAGAAATGCAAATCAAAGCCACAATGAGATAACACTTCATACTCATTAGGATGGCTATAATAAAAAATATGGACAATAACAAGTGTTGGTGAGGACGCAGAGAAACTGGAACCCTCATATGTCATTGGTGAGAATGTAAAGTGGCACAGCCACTTTGGAATGTAATTTGGCAGTTCCTCAAAGAGTTAAATATAGAATTACCATAAGACCCAGCAAGAGAATTGAAAATGAATGTTCTCACAAATACTCATACAGAAATGTTCATAACAGCATTATGCATTATAGCCAAAAAGTGGAAACAATCCAGATGTCCATCAACTGATAAATGGATAATAAAATCTGCCCTGTCCATACAGTGGAATATTATTCAGCCATAAAAAGTAATGAAGTACTGTTACATGCTACAACATGGATGAACACTGAAAACATAATGCTAAGTGAAAGAAGGCAGGAGCAAGAGGCCACATATATAGTATGATTCCATTTAGGTGAAATTTCCAGAGTAGACAAATTCATAGAAACAGAAAACAAATTAATGGTTTCCAAGGGCTGGGGAAGTAGAGGTTGGGGGTTACTGCTTGTTGGTACAGGGTCTATTTCTGGGGTGTAGAAAATGCTCTGACGTTAAATGGTGGCAATGATTGCACAATTTGTGAATATACTAAAAATCACTGAACTGTACACTTAAAACAATCAGTGCCCTAACAATAAAGTACTAGTTCCTGTTTAAAAAAAAAAACAAAGCATCAAACAAAATACTGATATTTGAAAATCTGATTATGTCCCAAAAATTATATTAAAAGTTATTACAATTAAGATGAAAATGAAAACACTAAAAATCATAATAATTTTCTTTAAGTGGCATCTATTTTCCTTAAATAGAATTTTATCATTGCTTTTTTTTTTTTTTTTTTTTTTTTGCGGTACGAGGGCCTCTCACTGTTGGGGCCTCTCACTGTTGTTGCCTCTCCTATTGTGGAGCACAGGCTCCAGACGTGCAGGCCCAGTGGCCACGGCTCACGAGCCCAGCCGCTCCGCGGCATGTGGGATCTTCCTGGACCGGGGCACGAACCTGTGTCCCCTGCATCGGCAGGCGGACTCTCATCCACTGCGCCACCAGGGAAGCCCTGTCATTGCTTTTATATATCATAGAGTGTAGATGTAAAAATGTGTCATCAAAGCTACATTTGTATAGGATAATGGCTAATAAAATGGCAAAAAAATCACTCCTTCTTTCTTTTATTAGGATAATTATCATAAAATATTCTGCAATGATTATTTTTCAGTAGGAGGCAAATCACGTCTATTCATTGATTATGCTGCACTTTCTCCCTTTCTTCAACATGCTTACAATTTTACAAAAAAATTGATCAATGAAGTTTAATAAAGTACAGCCATAGTTAAGGCAGGTATTTGCAACTATTGAAGTTTATTCTCTAGTTTTTTCACTTTGCACTGACTATTCATTGACTCATCAAAAATTTCACCATTGTTCCTTTTGAAATACAGTGTGTGTATACGTGTTTTTAATTTTGGAAAAGAAATGGCAACCAGTCCAAGGAAACTAACTATAATCTGATATTCATTAAAACAAGGATCACTCTTAAAAGATAATTATAAAAATATGACAATTATCTCATAACCTCAGATGATATAAATTGACCTACAGCTCTAAAGCTCAATCCGTTATCCTTTAGAAAATGGCAATGTAAAAACCTAGAGAAGCTCCTGAAGGTTTAAAACACTGGAGGATAAAATTTCCATTATGTTTAACATCATTCCAGCACTGTTACTGTGGATATACAATAGATTTTAGAGGGCACTGATCATACTGGATTTGAATTGTAATTATCACATGTATCAATTGCTATCTTAATAGATTTCTTAACTAAAATACATTACAATTATAATGTTTATTACACCTTTCTTACAAGAAGCTTGCTTTTCAGAATTCTCTCACTAATCCATGAAAAAGGAGGGAGAAATCAGAGATTAATATCCCTATTTCATTTTTTAATAAGAGAAAGTGAGAAATGAAAAGCCATCAATAAGATTCTGTACATTAAAAATCCCATTGAGGACACGGGGAGGGGGAAGGGTAAGCTGGGACAAAGTGAGAGAGTGGCATGGACTTATATACACTACCAAATGTAAAACAGATAGCTAGTGGGAAGCAGCCACATAGCACAGGAAGATCAGCTCAGTGCTTTGTGACCACCTAGAGGGGTGGGATAGGGAGGAAGGGAGGGAGACGCAAGAGGGAGGGGACATGGGGGTATATGTATAAGTATAGCTGATTTACTTTGTTATACAGCAGAAACTAACACACCATTGTAAAGCAATTATACTCCAATTAAGATGTTTAAAAAAAAAAATCCCAAAGAACCTACAAAGGAGCTACAAGGACTAATAACTGGGTCCTGATCAACATATAAAAAACAGTTGTACTTTTAGGTACCAGAAATAAAAAATTGGAAATTGACTTTTTTAAACTACTATTTACAATAGAACCCCAAAACATGAACTACTGAGGTACAAATCCAATAAATATGTTCAAGATCTGTATGCTAAAAACTACCAAATGCTGGCAAAAAAAATTTAAATACTTAAATAAACATGAGATATACTGTGTTCATGGATTGGAAGACTCAATATTGTTAAGATGTCAATTCTCCCAAATTAATTTATAGATTTAATGCAAATTCCTTCAAAATCCCAGTAGACATTTTTGTAGAAATTGGCAAGCTTATTCTAAAATTTTCATGGAGAGGCAAAGGAACTGCAATAAGCCAAAACACTTTTTACAAAGAACAAAGCTGAGATTTACCATGAAGCTGTAATACTTAAGACGGTAAGGAACTGAAGAGAGATAGACACATAGATCAGTAGAACAAAACACACAGTCCAGAAGTAGACTCACATATATTTTGTCAACTGATTTTCAACACAAATGCAATGACAATTCAAAAGAGAAAGAACAGTTTTTTCAACAAATGTTGCTAGAATAATTGGATGGCCACATGCAAAGAAATAAACCTTAATTCATACCTTATTCCACAACATTTTACCCAAAATGGATCATAGACCTTAATGTAAAACCTAAAACTGTAACTATAAACCTAAACTACAAAAGTAAACATAGGAGAAAAACTTTGTGACTTGGCAAAATTTCTTAGATATGATATGAAAGTACAACTCATAAAAGATAGATTAAGTTGGACTTCATCAAAATTAAAAACTTCTGCTTTGCGACATAAAGAACAGCTTTGTGGTTGCCAAGGGCGGTGGAGGGAGGGATGGATTGGGAGTTTGGGGTCAGCAGATGCAAACTATTATTTATTGAATGGACAAACAACAAGGTCCTGCTGCAGAGCATAGGGAACATATTCAATATCCTGTGATAAACCATAATGGAAAAGAATATGAAAACGAATGTATATATATGTATAACTGAATCACTTTGCTGTACAGCAGAAATTAACACATTGTAAGTCAACTATACTTGAATAAAATAAATATTTTTTTAAAACTTCGGCTTTGCAAAATACACTGCTAAACGAAGGAAAAAGAGAAGCCACAGACTGGGAGAAAATGTTGGCAAAACGTATGTCTGATAAAACACATGTCTGATATATGTTTGGATCCTAAATTTATAAAGAACTATCAAAACTTAATAATAAGTAAACAAACAACCCAATTTTAAAAACAGGCGAAAGATCTGAACAGACACCTCATTAAAGAACTGATTTGCTATGGGTAGCAAATAAGATTATGAAAAGATGCTCCCCATTACATCATTAGGAAAATACAAAATGATACCCTAATAAGAAACCAGAACAAACCTATTGGAACGAGAGGAGAAAACTCAGAAAACCAAGTGCTGATGAAGATGCCAAGCAAGCAGAATTCCCCCTGCACTGCTGGTGGGAATGCGGATAATACAGCCACAGCCTGGCGATTTCTTATAACATAACGGACACCCAGCAATTCTATTTCTAGGGATTTACCCAACTTCAACAAACACTCGTGTTCACAAAAAAGTAAAAATGAAAAATAAAATAAAGGGCTTCCCTGGTGGCGCAGTGGTTGAGTGTCCGCCTGCCGATGCAGGGGACACGGGTTCGTGCCCTGGTCTGGGAAGATTCCACATGCCGCGGAGTGGCTGGGCCCGTGAGCCATGGCCTCTGAGCCTGCGCGTCCGGAGCCTGTGCTCCGCAACGGGAGAGGCCACAGCAGTGAGAGGCCTGCGTACCGCAAAAAAAAATAAAATAAAATAAACACTATTCAAATGTTTGTAGCGACTTTATTCATAATCATCAAGAGTTGTAGGGAAAAAATCCAAATTTTTTCGACTGGTGAATGATAAAGTCGGGTATATCCATACAGTGGACCCCTACTCAGCTATAAAGATTAATAAACACGAAACAATCTCAAATGCATTTTGCTAAGTGAAAGCAGCCAGACTGGGGCTTCCCTGGTGGCACAGTGTTTGAGAGTCCGTCTGCCGATGCAGGGGACACAGGTTCGTGCCCCAGTCTGGGAAGATCCCACATGCCGTGGAGCGGCTGGGCCCGTGAGCCATGGCCGCTGAGCCTGCACGTCCGGAGTCTGTGCTCCGCAATGGGAGAGGCCACAACAGTGAGAGGCCCGCGTACCACAAAAAAAAAAAAAAAAAAAAAAAAAAGCAGCCAGACTCAAAGGCTTACATTCTCTATGATTCCATCCATACAATATTCTGGAAAATAGAGGGAGAGGAGACAGATGAGTGGCTGTCAGGGAGTGAGGGTGGGGAGAGGGTCTGACCACAAAAGGCACAAGGGAATTTTGTGGGTAACGGGATTATTCTATATCTCGACTGTGTAGTAGTTAGGCGACGGTACGCGTTTGTCTTTCTGTATGTAAATGATACCTCAATTTTTAAAAGCATATAGCTTTCACATTTTACCATTAACACCTTAAAACATTAGGTTAAAACATTCTAAATGGTATTTTTATATGGTATCATTATTGGCCAACACTTGGAAGACATTTCCATTGATATTTCCTTAGGCCAGAATATTGGTTTTTCTGAACAAAGGATTGACAACTGAAAGAAAAAAAACCATATCAAACCCACTTTGAAACTTTGAAGCTTTCTCCCTCTGTGGGAGAAAAACTGTAAATAGCAAATCCCTGTCCTTCATCATTTCCCTCCACAGACAAATGGAGCAGTAAGATCCTCGTTCTTGTTTTAATTCCAGCAACAGTTCCTTTGATTCTGGGACAAAATTCATCATAATCAGTCTGGATTATTTTCACATTTGCTAGCAGTTTGCAGGATTTGACCAACAGTCATATGGATAATTTGAAATATTTGTTTGTTCCTATCACGCTAAACATAATCCATTGCATTCTGTAGCAAAGTAATTCTTTATGCCTGAAAAAAAAAATCAGAACCTTCTGTTTTAATGGAAACTCTTTTTATATAGGATCAAATCCCTGTCTTAAAAAGCATCAAGTAAAAACCTTAACAAATAATCACCAAACTACAGAAGATACAAAACACCAATCTGTGAACCAAACAGTGAAACAGAATAAAATGTCAATCCATCATGTACTTACCTCAGAGAACTGCTGAGCACTCAAGCTTCTTTTCTTCCCTTTGCCTAACTACTAAGTGGGTGGAAATGTTTTCCTTTCATTTACTGGAAACAAAAGTGATGCTGCATCAGCAGATAGGCTACGAAATAAAATAAAAACAAAAAAAAAGACAAGATGATGCCTAGTTAAACGTGAACAGAAAACGACAAGAGGCTTCGTAAGGGTGTGAATTTTTGCGATCAAAAACTGTATTTGTAAAAACTAAAATGTGGAAGGAAAACACCTAACACCTCCTCAAGAACAGAAAGAGGACACAGCACATGCCAGGTCCCAAAATGCAAGAGAGACAGAATGGAAGATAAGATGAAGGTGAGTGTCTGAGAGAGGAGGAGAAAAGTCAGCTGAGCTGAACCGATGGACAGTGGAAAGTGATTTGTAAATTGTAAATACAAGCAGAAACACAGGGTGAGTGTGAAACCCATTGTTCTATTTTGGAACCCACCACCCAAAATACTTAGATTTTGAATTGAGATATTATAAATGAAAAATTGTCAGTAGAGAGAAATGTTATCTCAATTAGTGATTATGCTAAGAAAAACTTCTTCATTAGAAATTGCAAGTTTAGGGACTTCCCTGGCAGTCCAGTAGTTAGACTCCATGCTTCCACTGCCAGGGGCACAGGTTCAATCCCTAGTCAGGGAATTAAGATCCCATGTGCTGAGCAGTGTGGCCAGAAAAAAGAAAAAGAAAAAAATTTCAAATTTAGACTCATTTACTCAGGAAGAAACCAGCACTGCGAGAATTTCATAGTCATCCAAAGGGAAAGAAAGTTTTAAAAAACAGAATGGATAGCAAAATGTATTCCAACTAGGGCTTTTTTAATCTACAGAGAGACAGCTGGGTCAGTTAACTGCTCTTAATGAATCCATGTTGGAATAAAATATTGTCCAGAAATAAGATTATTACTGGGGAGGTTGGAGAAATCATGTACCACAGGAGAAGTAAGGAGATCTCTTAGCAGTGTGCAAACATTAGTCCTGAAAAGGGGAGGAAGGTCAATTCTGGAAACTACAGACTGACAAGACCTGGACCTCAGGAAAGAGTCAGGCTGAGAAGGTTTATGCACAGCAGCAAAAAGGAAGCAGTCTCCTGCTGTATGTGACAACACGGACTAACCCAGATGACACCGTGCTGAGTGAAGTAAGCCTCCACAGAAGGACAAATACTGCATGAGTCCACTTCCACAAGGGATCTAAAATAGTCAAACTCACAGAAGCAGAGAGTGGAATGAGGGTTGCCAAGGGCTTGGTAGACGGATAAAGAGGAGCTGTGTTCAGTGGGTATAAAGTCTCAGTTATACGGGATGAATAAATTCTAGAAGTCTAGGCCTTCCCTGGTGGCCCAGTGGGTAAGAATCCGCCTGCCAATGCAGGGGACACGGGTTCGAGCCCTAGTCCGAGAAGATCCCACATGCCGCAGAGCCACTAAGCCCGTGCGCCACAACTACTGAGCCTGGGCTCTAGAGCCCACGAGCCACAACTACTGAAGCCCGCATGCCACAACTACTGAGCCCGCATGCCACAACTACTGAGTCCACGTGCCACAACTACTGAAGTCCACGTGCCTAGAGCCCGTGCTCCACAGCAAGAGAAGCCACCGCAATGAGAAGCCTGTGCACCACAATGAAGAGTAGCCCCCACTCGCCACAACTAGAGAAAGCCCGTGTGCAGCAGCAAAGACCCAACGCAGCCAAAAATAAATAATTAATTAATTTATATATATATATATATATATATATATATATATTATAGAAGTCTACTGCTCAATACAGTGCCTACAGTGAAGAATTCAATATTGTACACTTCACAATTTGTTAGGAGGGCAGACCTCATGGTAAGTGTTCTTACCACCAAGACAAGAACAACTACAAAACACAAAAGAGTAGGAGGAAACTCTTGGAGGGGATGGATATGTTTATACCTTGACTGTGGTGATGGTTTCACAGGTGTGTGCATATGTCCACTCATCAAACTGTATACATTAAATACATCCAGGATTTTGTTGGGGGGTTTTTTGTGTATCAATTAAACTTCAATAAACCTGTTTTGTTTTGTTTTTTAAGAAAAATGTGAGAAAGCAAATAATAAAAAAAAATGAGTCAAAAAAAATATGTAGGGACTACAGAAGACAGTATGGATGGCTAGGAATGAATCATGGCAGGGTAGCGGGTTTTCTTTTTTAACTAGGAAGCCAACATCACTGGGTGTGGGATAAAGGAAAACAGTGTAGCTGGACTTTAGTAAGACATGTGAACAACTCTCCCCTGACACCCTTCATTCGCCCATTTATTCAACAAATACTATGGACCAACCGCCTAAGACATCCAGGCACTGTCTTCCGAGCTGGGACACAGTGATGAATTCCACGTGGAGGTGACATTCTGGCTACACGCTCATCTACACATCCTTGTAGTCAAGAAAGAGGGACACGCGCTGTAAGAGAGCATCACTGAGTAGAGTATAAGCTCAGTGAACAACAGCCTCCCAGGAGTGCTGCCAGAAGAGCAAAAGTACAGGTTACAGGTGGGGAGGTCTCAGGGTTCTGCCTCATTCTGTGGCTGCTTCCTTCACACAACGTGGATGAGAAGACTGATGGCATGGTGGTTACAGCTGTGGGCGGCACAGGGGCAACCAGATGACTGGATGATGAAATTAGGATCCAGCAGTCCCCTCAAAACCCCTGGCAGTCGGGCAAGTCAAACACAATAAAATTTCAAAAGGAATATATTTAAGGTTCTTTATTTGCTTCAAAAAACTAAAACCCACTTGGGTCAAAAGAAAAAAAAACCTCCATGAATGTGGTTTATATAAGATTGTTATATGGGACAGATGACGACTTAGAAGCATAACTAAAAATTCCATGTGAGTTGAGAGTGTCATGTGTCGTCTAATTTGAAGATGAGGAAGGCGGTCATCCGTTCTCCTCTGTGCTGGTTGGGCCACATCTGGGGCCATGTCTGGGTCCAGGAGTCACACTTTAGAAAGATCATCATACAAACTCTAGCTTCTGTTAAGAGGAGAGTTACCAGCCTGGGGAGGTTAGTTTATATGAAGAACTTGGAGAATAGAAGATTCACTGGGGACAGGAGATGGTCCCTCAAATCTTTGAAATTCTAGCCCATGGAAGAAGAATTAGATTCCTTCAGGGTGATCCCCAGGGGGTAAAATTAGACCAGTGGGTGGGAAGTGCCAGGGAGCCTGGTTTCAGTCACGTTTACAGAAGGCATTTCCAACAGGGGTGCCCAAGGTAAACGGGCTGCCTGAAGGGCTGGGAGTGAACGGCCAGTCCCAGGAAGCGTTCACTCAGGGCTCCCTAGACACAAAGGAAACATTTCAGACAGGAGTTACGGTTATTTAGAATCAATAACCTAAAGGTTCCATTCAGCACTGTCCGTGCATGTCACTTGCTAATCTACGCAGGATGTCCTTTTTTAGGCAGTACAAAAAGCAAAAGAGAATGCATTTTGGCTTTTAACTTGCTGTCAAAATTTAGTGTTGGGCGTGACCCATTCCAAACGTTAGTGGCAATCTCCCAGAGAAGGAGGAGGTAAAGGACACCAAGGGCGAAGGTGGCGGGGGGTGGGCTGGACGTGACCTACAGCGGCTGGGAAGGAGGGCGGCGGAGGGGAAGGTCTGGCCCAGGGAAGGGAATCTCTGCTTAGGGCTGTCCACTTCCCTCCTCACCCACTGAATCCACCACCTCGCTCCACCCACCTCCCATCTTCCAGTCTCTAACTTTGGGGACTGCTGACCTAAATCATACAAATCACGTGTTTCTCTGTTCCATTTGATGATAAAGACACATATCAGGGGAGAAAGAGGGAAAGACCCGAAGATGAAAAGAAAGGACTTCCCTGGTGGTCCAGTGGTTAAGACTCCACATTCCCAAAGCAGGGGGCACAGGTTCAATCCCTGGTCGGGGAACTAAGATCCTGCATGCTGCACGGCAAGGCCAAAAAAAAAAAGATGAAAAAGAAATCACAAACAATATGTAACCAGCACGATGAAAAAGAAATCACAAACAACAAGTAACCAACACAAACCACTGAAATTCAGCTCTCCATCTTCACAAAAGCGCAGTTCTGACTGCCAGTGGATGTGCCCTGAAATACCCAGCTCTCCAATTTTCCACTCATTTACCAACATACATGGTCACAACAGCCCAGCTTTCAGCCCCACAGCATTGCTGAGCAGGTCTCTCTCCGATGTGCTTTATTTTTTATTATTTTTTTAACATCTTTATTGGAGTATAATTGCTTTACAATGGTGTGTTAATTTCTGCTTTATAACAAAGTGAACCAGTTATACATATACATATGTTCCCATATCTCTTCCCTCTTGCGTCTCCCTCCCTCCCACCCTCCCTATCCCACCCCTCTAGGTGGTCATAAACCACCTAGCTGATCTCCCTGTGCTACGCGGCTGCTTCCCACTAGCTATCTGTTTTACGTTTAGTAGTGTATATATGTCCATGCCACTCTCTCACTTTGTCACAGCTTCCCCTTCCCCTTCCCCATATCCTCAAGTCCTTTCTCTAGTAGGTCTGTGTCTTTATTCCCGTCTTACCCCTAGGTACTTCATGACCATTTTTTTTTCTTAGATGCCATATATATGTGTTAGCATATGGTATTTGTTTTTCTCTTTCTGACTTAATTCACTCTGTATGACAGTCTCTAGGTTCATCCACTTCACTACAAATAACTCAGTTTCGTTCCTTTTTATGGCTGAGTAATATTCCATTGTATATATGTGCCACATCTTCTTTATCCATTCATCTGTTGATGGACACTTAGGTTGCTTCCATGTCCTGGCTATTGTAAATAGAGCTACAATGAACATTGTGGTACATGACTCTTTTTGAATTATGGTTTTCTCAGGGTATATGCCCAGTAGTGGGATTGCTGGGTCGTATAGTAGTTCTATTTTTAGTTTTTCAAGGAACCTCCATACTGTTCTCCATAGTGGCTGTATCAATTTACATTCCCACCAACAGTGCAAGAGGGTTCCCTTTTCTCCACACCCTCTCCAGCATTTATTGTTTCTAGATTTTTTGATGATGGCCATTCTGACTGGTGTGAGATGATATCTCATTGTAGTTTTGATTTGCATTTCTCTAACGATTAATGATGTTGAGCATTCTTTCATGTGTCTGTTGGCAATCTGTATATCTTCTTTGGAGAAATGCCTATTTAAGTCTTCTGCCCATTTTTGGATTGGGTTGTTTGTTTTTTTAATATTGAGCTGCATGAGCTGCTTGTAAATTTTGGAGATTAATCCTTTGTCATATTATTTTTTTTTGGCTGCATTGAGTCTTCATTGCTGCGCACAGGCTTCAGTGGTTGCAGCACGTGGGCTCAGTAGTTGTGGCTCATAGGCTCTAGAGCGCAGGCTCAGTAGTTGTGGCACACAGGCTTAGTTGCTCCGCGGCACGTGGGGTCTTCCCGGACCAGGGCTCGAACCCGCATCCCCTGCATTGGCAGGCAGATTCTTAACCACTATGCCACCAGGGAAGTTCCTCAGATGTGCTTTAAAAAGTGGCATCTCATATGTGAATTGGACCTAACCTTCTATCTGAACTTGTAAAAATTAACTTTTCACTGAAAAGTCATATGTATGGTAAAAATGCAAAAAATAATTTTTAAAATATGTAATGAAAGACATCTTCCTCTTACCTCAAGTCCCAAACGCCACCCACCCTCCTGAGACGCAAGAGCTATTACCAGTTTCTCCTATATTCATAGATGACTTCGGGCAGGATGTGTGTGTGTGTGTGTGTGTTAGAAACAGAACACATGTGTGAGCATGTGAATGCCCCGTGATGACATAAACAGATACAAACATCACTGTTCTGCCCCTTGTTCGTTATACCTGACAACATCCCACGCTGCAACAACACCTATTGTTATAACACCAATTAACTCGCAGACCACTGGTGCAGAGAGTAGAGAAAAACCTGTAAGTCATATTGGTTCATGTGTGATTTTCCTGCAAGGGGAGCTTAGCTTTGAATGATGAGAGCAGAATTGGAAGCTTCGGCTGGAAGGGAAGTAGCTCTCAACCTGGGGCCCTTTCTGTTGTACTTTAAGAAATTGTAAAAGGAGGGTCTGCATCGCCCAAGGGCTTGCACAGTCCTGGGCTTGCAGCAAGTGGAAGCCCTAGGAGACTCATCGTTGCTGTGCTGTTCCCCCAAACCAGCATTCCCACGCTATTTGAATAAATTATTATCCCCTGGGGCAGTCTCCAGTGCCACTGAGCTGTCCATCTGGACAGTCCAGGTAATCTCCCCAGGTACCAGTGATTCTTTCTGTTAATGCTCTGATTTCAAGGTTGCACCCATTTTGAATAGCCTCCCATTAACCCAACTTTTCCTTAAGGCAGGTGACGTTTAATGTGCATTGTTGAAGAACACGTGTCACGGCACAGGAACCTCTCTCCGGAAATCACACGTGCATTGGTACGTGTCACTCTGCTGTAGTTTTTTTCACAGCTGCTCCAGACACGCAGACCAGAAGGTACTAACTAGTCTCCAAACGATGCACATTTAGGCTAGGTCCAATTATTTACTTACGAAACTGATGCCATAATTAACTTGGTCAGATGTTCTTATGGACTGATTTGTGTCCTCCCAAAATTCATGTGTTGAAGCCCTAACTTCCAGGCCCTCAAAGACAGGGCCTTTAAAGAGGTGATTAAGTTAACATGAGGCTACTAGGGTGGGGCCCTAATCTGGCAGGACTGGTACCCTTACAGGAAGAGAAAGACACACCAGGGATGCACGTGCGCAGGGGAAAGGCCACGTGAGGACGCAGTGAGAAGGCGGCCATCTGCAAGCCAAGGAGACCAACCCTACTGGCACCTTGATCTTAGATGTCCAGCCTCCAGACTGTGACACATAAACTTCTGTTGTTGAAACCACCCATTTTGTGACATTTTGTCATGGCAACCTGAGCAAACTAATACAGATGGGTACTTTTCACCAGTCGTTTATTTCCCAGCATAGGTGGTCTGTCTGCAGTAACCCATCTGTAGGTGGGGTAGACCTATCAGGCAGGTAGATGGGAATTCAGTTCTGCTTAGAAGGTATTATTATTACTCGAGGACCACCCTGTGCCCGCTACCGTGTGATAGAAACCAGGCTTCAGAGTTTCTCAAGTGTTGCTGATACGTAAGCTAACTGGGTAGACGGGATTGATTCCCGAGCAACAGAATGTCCCCTGCGTCCTGCCCAGGCAGTGAAATGGGGGAAATCGCAGTTTTAATATCAGAGGGCCTGGGTTTGAATACCAGCTCCACTACTTGCCTTGTAGTGCCTGGGCCTTAGCAAACGAATCTCTCTAAATGCCTCCATTTACCCCACTAAGAAATACCATGTCTACACTGCAGAGCTAACATAAGAATTAAAAATAAAGTATGTAAAAGGCTGATCACATGGTAGACAGTCATTACACGAGCACTATCATAGTTTCTGGACTACGAATTTCCATTCATAATTAACATTTTCAAGTCAAGAGAAACTTCCGGCAACCACAGTTTGCCTTTCCGAGCTGTCACGGATGTACCAGTTGAGTAGTATAGACCGGGGTAAGGGCAGGTGGAAGCAAGGAATCTGACACTTCTCCATTACAAATTCATCTCTTTCGGTCTTACTCAAATTCATATTAACACACTCTTTAACGAAATGCAAATGCCTTTGAAAATGTAAGGCTTAATAGCAGAGATGTGAAAAAGGGGCTACAAGATGGGAGGAGGGATAAATTAGGAGTTTGGGATTAACAGATACACACTACTGTATATAAAATAAACAAGAAGGACCTACTGTATAGCACATGGAACTATACTCAATATTTTGTAATAACCTATAAAGGAAAAGAATCTGAAAAATACATATATGTAGAACTAAATCACTTTGCTGTATACCTGAAACTAAAACAACATTGTAAATCAACTATACTTCAATAAAAAATTTTTTTAAATGTTAAAGTGTGAAAAAATGTGCAAAAACCAAAAAGGTAAAGGGGTAAAGGGTAAGAGCCTGGGACTAGGTCAGTGCAGGGGGAGGTAAAGAGAAGATCACTGGAACAGCAACAGCTTCGTGAACTTGCCTTAGGATTTTGCTGACTACCAGCTATGCGGTACGGGCATTCGCCTAATGTCTTGTGACATGCCGCCCCTTCTTCAGCTGTCACGTTCCCCACGGACAATACCGCAAAGCTATATTTATAGCCAACGGTACAAGACCTCGCCAAACGAATGTATCCACGGAATTTGGGATATAGATGGAGTTTTGTGAAATTATTCTGACACAGCTGCCCAGTTGCTCATCCTACAATATTACGGAGAAGAAAACTCACTTGATTCCTCCCTCGAATCCTTGAATTAAACCTAGTGATCGATGAGATACTGTTTTATCCATCCTTCCGGATAACGTTCACACCATAATATTAAATGAGAAAGAGTTAAGACATCTAATCTCCCTCACCTGGAAAAGGCATATGGTTTTTGTTTGTTTGTTTTGCGGTACGCGGGCCTCTCACTGTTGTGGTCTCTCCCATTGCGGAGCATAGGCTCTGGACGTGCAGGCTCAGCGGCCATGGCTCACGGGCCCAGCCACTCCGCGGCATGTGGGATCTTCCCGGACCGTGGCATGAACCCACGTCCCCTGCATCGGCAGGCAGACTCCCAACCACTGCGCCACCAGGGAAGCCCAGGCATATGGTTTTTGTTGCTCATATTCCATTTGCATCAGTCCACTGGGTCACGAGTGCACCAATTCCAATACAACTGTAACACGTCCTTATTACAGCAACACTTCACTCCGAAGGGAGAAGGAGTCCTGCCCGAGAGGATCCTGGACGACTAAAGTTTTCTACCTGAGCGAAAAACTTTATTGTGTTATTTAGATGGAGATTTTCTTACATTTATACAAATACCCATCTTTTTCCATTTAAGTATATGACCTGCACCGTCTTTGGGGAAAAAGAGCTCCTCCTGTTTAATACCTGCTATGATGAGTAGTATTTTCATTCGTCCAAAATAACCTAGTTCCTAAATGGAGCTCTTCAAGGAAGAGGACACTCCTCTGATGAAGAGGCAGCTGAGACGTTCCAGGGACAGTGACAGGTCCTCCTGCCGCCCGGCGGGTGGGGGCAGGCACCTGGCAGGGGGTCCCACCCTCCATGTCCCCAGCACCATGGCCTGGCCCCTGCACGGAGCCCTTGACCCAGAGAGAAACCTGGCTCTCGTCTCTCACACCAAGTTCCTCTGGCCTCAACTTCATAACTTTAACTTCCACTAAGATTTTCCCAATTCTTCTGTTCTCCAGTTAAAATTCTCAACACCGAATCCCGTAGCTCAGCTCGCGTCTATCCGCCAGCCGCACCAGATGTCCAAACCTGGGCCGACAAACTGGAGAAGGGTCGGGGGCTTCTGGTCCTCAGAAGGCTGCTCCGGGGACAAGGTTATGGGTGAGGCAGTGTCAGAAGGGAATGAGGCACCGTTAGTGACCTATTTCCACCAGAGTCTTCAGAAACAGTCCCCTGGTTTAATCAGGACCCAGGGAACACAACTGTGTTCTCTCCAGCTGAGCCCTTGGTGGGGGGATTGTAGATTCCAACTTCCTTCTCTGGTCCTACACATTTCTCAGCTGGAGTCCTGATACGTTTCTCTTCACTCATCTGCACCCCAGTACTTCAACTACCTTGTTAGCAAATCACAGCCTCCTTGTGTTTGGGGATGCCGAGTTCTGCAGTTGTGTGACTCGCCTTCACCGCTGAAGGCTGCTGTGATGCCTCCCAGACCCCCGGAGGTTGGCGGCCCCGCTAAGATGGGAAAACTCATCATCATTTCAAGTCTTAGGACTCAGCCTGCTTGTGGAAGGATCCCTTCGGCAACATCCCCACCAAGTGGCTGTCCAGCCTCTGCTCCAGCATCTCCAGTGACAAGGGACTCACCAGGTCCAGAGGCAACACATTTTGACTTTAAATGACTTTATTAGGACTGTACTTCATCCTGAGGGTGAACGTCACGTCCCTCTGGCACCCACCCAATGACCCCAGTTCACACCCCAGAGCCACAGAACAGGTCGAATTGCAGGGAAGCAGCCAAGTGTAGTAAGACCCTGCGCCTCCGGGTCAGGTTGTAACTGAGCAAGTTAATGATGACACACCACCACCACCACCCCCTTGGTTAAAAAAGGAAAACTAAGTAAAGACGGTGCCACCTCCCTGAGGATGAGAACGGGACAGTTCCAGTGCATGGAAACCCAGGCACACAGCCGTGTTATCACTTTTCTTTCTGCTGATGCTTGGCAGCCCTTCAAAAGCTGAAAGATCTTTCCTCCGAACCGTCTCTCACCCAGGATAAACATCACAACCACTCTGTGCCTCTTAGGATGTCTTTTCAGGACCCTTTACCATCTAGAAGTCACTCTGCTTATCAATGCGGTTTCTTCTGCTCCCTTTTCTAATTCTAGTTTTTTACATCACCCATGTTAGTTTAGGGACAAACTGCCAAAAGCTTCCCCCGTGTGAGCCTGGAAGGGAGACCTGGGGAGGAGACCCCTCCCGGGGAGGCCTCCTTTGCGAGCATGGTCCAACCACACCCTCCAACGGCCCAGTAGAACTTCTGGAGCCTATTCAGTCCTGACCATCAGGTCAGCGGGATGGTTTGCTGCCCTTCACAGCCGGCACATGGGAGAGTCCTCTTGAAGCTTAGCTCCCTTTAACTTCCTTTCCTCATCAGAGCTAAGGGAATGCTGGCTAGGGCCCGGACAAGTCTGGGCAGTGCCAAGCGTGGCTCTCTTAAGTACCAGTTTGTCTTAGCCCGGGCTGCTCTAACTGGGGGGCTTAAACACCAAGCATTTACCTCTCACAGTTCTGGAGGCTGGGGAGTCCAAAGTCAAAGCGCTGGCTGATCCAGAGTCTGGTGGGGGCCTGCGTCCTCGTTCTTGGATGGCCCTTTTCTCGCTGTGTCCTCACGTGGTAGAAGGGGTGAGGGAGCTCTCTGGGGGTCTCTTTTATCAGGGCACTAACCCCGTTGATGAGGGCCCCACCCTCATGACCTAAAGCAAAGGCCCCACCTCCTGATACCATCACACTGTGGGGGGGTGGGGGGGTTAGGATTTCAACACAGGAATTTTGGGGGACTCAAACGTGCAGTCCATAACACAGCTCCTCTACTTGGCAACCCTACCTGTCAAGAAAGGCAGTCCAAGGTGATTTCTTCCTTTTTCTAATTCCTTTCCCATCCTGAGAAATCATCTCTCCCCCTACAGGACTCCCTGGGCGTAGGGATACAGCTGAAGCTCTGCTATTACTCATCCCTGCCTGTGTCCCCAAGGACAGGATGCTCTCCTCAGATGTCACTGTGAAGGCCACGTCCAAGTTCACAGCCCCCTTGACTTGGTAAAGAGTTCCCAAACACCACTCTGGGAGCAGGCTTCCCTGCTCCTGGGAGCTCGCCGTCTCTCTGGGACACTCCAGACATACCTTCCAACCTCGCTAGCAGGTGTTGCCTCCTCCAGGGCCCTCCAGACGGGGGGAGTGGGCTCATTCACACTGCCGGGCACCTCTCACCCCAATGCAGCCTCAACCCTCCTGTCTCCGTCAGGCTGCTGAGGGTGCAAATAACACAGCACCCACGTAAAAACAGCTTAAGAACAACATGGTTTTATCACTTCACCGCACAAGATGTCTTGAAGTCAGAGGCTCCAGGTCGGTTCAGCCACTCAGTGCGTCATCAAAGAAAGACCCAGAGTCTTTCCTTCTTTCTGCTCCTCCAGCCTCAGTATCTTGGGTTTCATCTTCATTTTTTCCCCAGTGGTTGCAAAATGGCTGCTAAAACTTCAGGTGTTACTGCCGCAAAACCTTTCCCGAAGTTGCTAGCGGATGGACCCTCCAACCTCACTGGAGGAAACTGGATTACTTGCCCACAGCCCATCCTGACGCCCAGGCGATGGGATCAGACAACAGGCAGGGCCCACATTCCCTGAACTCATCAACGCCTGACACCTGGATAACTGGTGCCTGTCACCAAGGAGAGGGGAGATGGCTGTTGGGCAGGAGGGAGCAGAGTCTGCACACCCCCTTGGCTGGTCTACTGGCACCCCCTGCTGCCTGGGTCAGCAAACTTTGCTGTCCAGACCAGGTGAGGAATACTCCACCATGGCCCACACGACTCCAACATCTTAATAAAGGGCTGATCACACTAGGGCCACAGTGGGCAACGAGCCACACCACACAGCCAAGGGATGTGCTTCTTGTCTGTCGAGACTTAAGTAGACTCCTGTCGTATGTTCTGCAATGGCTTCAAGGTCTTTTCTGGAATGTGCTCGGCCAGGGCTAAGCTAGGAAATACACATACTAGCACAAGCTTAGGAGACTCCTGGACTTGAGGACACTGAATTCTTCACAGCAGGTCTTTAATAATTTTGGCCATCAGGGAAAGTACTTTGGCAGTGGGGTAGTATCCAGTTGCGTGGTTTAAATATCAGGAATCTTACATTTTTTTTATTCTGGCTATCACCTGTCCTGGTGTATGCCATCTCCCAGCAACGGTGAACAATGTATGTGGAAGAGTCTCATTTCCTACACCTTCTAAACTTGGTTTCATGTGCAGTTGGTGGAGCTAAGCATTTCGAGAAGTCTGAATGCCAGAGTTGGCTGAGGGTCTGATGAGGTGCCCACCTGGCACACCTGGGGAACACAAGCATTGCAAACCTGGGGCCATGCTTCCAGAGAAAGATGCATTCAGATGGAAATGTGCTCAAGTCTTTGAGCACCTGAGTGTTAATGGAACCTCCAGGTCTGTTCACAAAGGCTCCTGTTATGCTACATGACCCCTAAGCTGTATTTCTACTGTTTTATTTAACTTTAAATTTTATCAGGTTAGCACTTGCCTCTGATTTCAATCTGTATAGACATTTTTTGAATCCCATTTTTGACATCAAATATAGCAGCTCTCATTCCCTGCCTCGTGTTGTTTGCAAATTTGATCAGTATCCTTAACCTAGGAACTAAAAGTCAATTAAAGACCCTGCAGATGCCATGAATCACAGAACTTCTATGAAACGGTCCGTTTTTCTCTAAGGTTGCAGGACCAAGCATCATCTAATTCTCAGGAAGTTAAAGGAGGAACCCCCAAAACAGCCAAGTCATACATGACTCTGCAGATAGCCTGATGCCTCTACAAGTCCAGCAGGAATATGTCTAGGAAATTATGGAATACCTCCAAGGTTCCACAAAACCCGGCCTCTGCCCACCCCACCCTCCTGGCAGGGAGCTATGAGAGGTCCCTCTCCAGATGCACCCAGCCAAGTTACAGGTCTGGCTGGAATGGAAGGTGACAGCAAGGGGAAGACACCAAAACTACACACAGCGAGAAAGAATTTGTTCTTCGTAAGGAAATCAGGGACTATTGGGAAACGGATGGATGGTGACAGCTAAAAACCTGACAAATGTCCCCAACATCCCAGCCCCTCACCCCAGACACACAGTTTCTCTCTACACCACCCACTGTTTACCTCTTCCAGAGAATTCACACACAGTGACATTCACTCACCTGTTTGTTTGTCTCTCTTCTAGAACACGAATCCCATAAGATTCAGGAACTTGCATGTCATTAACCATTGAATTGGAAAAGCTTATTATACAGCAGACACTCAATAACCATTTGCTGAATGAATGAATGAGTCCACAGTGGCTTCTCACTAAAATGAAGATTATCAAATTGATCATATTTTTATCAGTTTAGTTAAAGATGCAAACCATCTCACTTTATATCAAATCTCTCTTAAAATGCTTTGGTATTTAGATTTCAGGTATATAATTGGGAGTTTATTTTCCATGATACACAAGGATTATTCAACCCCCATTCAATATTAATTTTTCAGATATGTGAAGCTTGTCTACTCACATTCAGAGGTTTTCCTTAACTTGTCTTTATCTAAATCAGTCAAGTCTCTTCTCATAAATGAGAAATATTAAATAAATGGCTGCTTTCATAAAATAAAGAAGTGACTAGCAGAAATAATCTGCAACTTCTGTGAACAAGCTTTTCTTTAGTGTCTAAAATAATAAATGCCACTTACAGGCCACGGACTTTGTGCCATGAGTTTTACAGATCGGTCCCCAGCCCCCTATTCAGTGTATCATTATCCCAATGACAGGGCTGCTCAGGAAACCAAGGGAAAGCCTCTTGTCCAAGGTCCCTGCTAATGAGGAAGCAGGATCTGAACCCAGGTCTGGCTTACACCAAAGCTCAGGATTGTTTATTTTACTATTAAATCCATACCAACTACTCCACTATACCTTGTGTCTTCTCTGAATACCAGAGTTCATCATATCTGAGATTCTGTCTATGGTGGGTGACATACAACTACATCATGAAGTACAGCACTGCCAATTACAGTGATAAGACACCATCAACTGGAAGGTACATCACAATTTCAGACATGTTAAAATGTGTATTTATAGACACACATTTACACACACATGCACAGCTTAGATTCAACAAAATACAGTAATCCACTAACTTTGGAAAAAAATATTCCTAATAAGTGTTATAAAATATAAATACTGGGCTTCTCTGGTGGAGCAGTGGGTAAGAATCTGCCTGCCAATGCAGGGGACACGGGTTCGATCCCTGGTCCGGGAAGATCCCACATGCCGCGGGGCAACTAAGCCCATGCGCCACAACTACTGAGCCCGTGTTCTAGAGCCCACAAGCCGCAACTACTAAGCTTGCCTGCTGCAACTACTGAAGCCCGCACGCCTACAGCCCATGCTCCACAACAAGGAAAGCCACCGCAATGAGAAGCCCACGCATCACAACGAAGAGTAGCCCCCGCTCACCACAACTAGAGAAAAGCCTGTGTGCAGCAACGAAGACCCAACACAGCCAAAAATAAATAAATAACTTAATTAATTAAATTTTTAAAAAAAGTTTTAAAACTATATATATATATAAATACCTCTCTAAATCCTTCAGAAAATTAATTTTGACCTAGTGCAGAAAAAAAAGAGATAAATCTCAAGTGTGAATAAAGTTACAGGAAATTGCAAACATTTACAAATGCATCCCCTCCTTTTAAATTGTTTCTTCTCATCTGTGGCATTAAAGCATGTTCTTTATAATGTGAAGAGCTGCTGACATCTCTCCCACCCATCAACATGACCATAGCTCATCCATATTTTCACACACCCGAGTGCATGAAAAGCAGTAAGCACATTTGTTTTGAACACACCATGAAAGGAGCTTTAAATCTACCTGCTGTTCTCAACTTCTGTTTATTTTCTCCAAAAGTTAAGGAAAGCAATCATAATTTCTCATTCCATAACAAGGAAAAATATCCTCTTTGCTGAAGACACAGCCTTAAGTCTCTATAAAATCAAAGACCCCCAACACTTCAGAAAATTCTCTGGATAAAGTTTATATTTGAATGACCAACTGGAAATGCACGGATCTTCAGGGCCTTTTCTTACTTCTCCTGAAAGAACTGGCATCGTAGGCCCACACGGTGTCTATCCCCTCCCCTGTGACCTGGGCCGGGGTCCAGTGTGGGAAGGGGAACCGGCAAGCAATGACTCTAGCCTCGTCCTCAAGTTCAAGCTCAAGCTTCTTCTCCAACTGCAGCATCTGTGGAGAACGACAGCCATCATTTCAGTGAGCGGATAGTCGGAGGAAATGATTTCTCAATGTCCTTTTGTATCTGCATCCCTGAAAAAAGCCTGTGCAAAATTACTGATTGTAAAAATACCACTCCTGGGCATAAATACATCATCAAATAATCCATTAAAATACAGAAGTCACATGAACAACAGTTATAAGAATATTCTAGCATCAATTATAAAATTTGCCATTTATAGCAGATGTGTATCACAGAGTTCACTTTCCTGACTAAAATCATGATGTGGCAGTAATTAATGTGAGAAGCAGCCTTAAATTATTTACCTACCTAAACATTTCAATCTACCTGTCTCAATTATTTATCTTTTTCCACATTTTTAACATGTCTGAAATCAGGATACATCGTACAATTGACATTGTCTTAGAACTATAATTGGCAACATTTTTTTTTCTTTCCCAATAGCAATGGTACATCTTAAAATCAACAGCACCTAAAATCAACAAAAAATGGTATAATTAGACCATGAAAAAATATACACATTCTACCAACTTGAAATATGATGAAATATTTCATAGTTTTTTTTTGTTTTTGGGGGGTTTTTCTTTGCAGTACGCAGGCCTCTCACTGTTGTGGCTTCTCCCGTTGTGGAGCACAGGCTCCGGACGTGCAGGCTCAGCAGCCATGGCTCATGGGCCCAGCCGCTCCGCGGCATGTGGGATCTTCCCGGACCGGGGCACGAACCTGTGTCCCCTTCATCAGCAGGCGGACTCTCAACCACTGTGCCACCAGGGAAGCCCGCTATTTCATAGTTTTTAAAAATGCATCCATAATACACTGATAATTAATTTCTTGATAGTCAACATAACTTATAAAAAATAAAATCCTCTTATCACTTTTGCATAATTTTATTACTATCTGTGAAGGAGGAGTTTTACTGCTTGCTAAGAGTACTGACATTGTAATTACGTCAGCAAATTAACAGCTGCTTAAAATTTTATCTTCAGGTCCTAAAATTATATTACCACCTTCACCTCCTAAAAACATCTTTTCTACTTTATTCCTTTGTTATTTTGGAATAATTTCAATTTATAGAAAAGTTGCAAGAATAGAGCAAAGAACTCCTGTATTCCTTTACCCAGGTTCACCAATTTTTAATAGTTTGTCTTATTGCTCTCTTCCCCTCTCTCTGAACATTTTTTCTAAACCACTTGAGAACAGGTCGCATACAACATGGCCCTTTACTCCTTGATACTTCGGTGTTTTCTAAGAAAGAGACCCAGCACAATTATCAAATTCAGGAAATTTAACATTGTATTCCAGTAATAATAATTCCAATAGCATCCCAATTTTGTCAAATGTCCCAGTAATGTCCTTCACATTGTCCCACAGCCGGGCTCCCACACTGCATGGAGCTGTAATGGTTCCTCAGCCTCCTTTAGTCTCTCACAACAATAACCTCCTTTAAGAACACAGGCCAGGGCTTCCCTGGTGGCGCAGTGGTTGAGAGTCTGCCTGCCCATGCAGGGGACACGGGTTCGTGCCCCGGTCCAGGAAGATCCCACATGCCACGGAGCGGCTAGGCCCGTGAGCCATGGCCGCTGAACCTGCGCGTCCGGAGCCTGTGCTCCGCGACGGGAGAGGCCACAACAGTGAGAGGCCCGCATACCGCAAAAAAAAAAAAAAAAAGAAAGAACACAGGCCAGTTATTTACCGGGCGTCCCTCTGACACGGGCTCATGATGACTCGGTGCGCGCGTCCTTGGCAACGCCCCACAAGCGGGGCTGTGGACTTTGCAGGGCTCCACGGTCCCGAGTCCATGGGGTCCTCCTGCTTTGAGGGTGACGTACCACTCAGTCAAGGAGCTTTCTGGTGTCTCCAGTTTGGTTACTACTGCTCCTTTGCAATGGGTAAGCAATTGCGGGGAGACGCCTTGAGAAGATGCAAATGTCCTATTACTCATCCAGCTGCCCCACTCAATGCAGCATTCCTGATGATTCTGCCTGAGTCAAGTTTTACTGTAAGGACTGAAAGTGGCAATTTGCTAATTCCATCCTTCCTCCCAGATAGAGAGTCAAAACGTCGAGGAATAGCTTTCCCTTCTGTCTCTCCATCACTGTAAGTGTGAATTCCTAGATTCTCACTTCGTTTGATGGGTTACAACCCACCATCGTCCTTGTTTACTCTAGCACACAAATTGTCCCAGCTTGGCCACTGGGAACTCCCTCAAGCTGGCTTCTCTCTCCTGTCGATGTGCCCCATCAAACATTCTGAGCACCTCCTGCTATTTGGGCTCAACAAAATGTTCCAGGCTTTTGTGTATTCCCTTCCTCAGCCCCGGAATCAGCCATTTCTCAAACATTCCCGGTTCCTCTGAGTGAGAAACGATATTTAGAAACCAAGATCTGAGCAAAACCTACTCCCTTTAAAAGTAACCAATTAAATCAAGATGAACAAATCAATAGGGCTTCTAGGAAGATTTTATTCCTCACCTATATATCTTTAAAGAAAGGTTTGGAAAAATTCCTCTAACCTGACCTATGGCTGCAGTGAGCCAGAATTCTGATTCTTCATTAGAATCAATACCAAGATACCAAAGAATAAATTCCATTAAGGATGGAATATTTCCATTCTTTTAACAGCTAGTAAAAGATTGCTTTTTTAAAAAATAAAAAAAAGGAAAAGTTTTCTTCCTTGAAGGAAAAAATTAAATAAGCAAAGAATAGGACAATATGTGTTTTTCCAAAATATCAGATGTTTCTTATGGTAATTTTGTTCACAGAAACGACAATTATAAATTTATTCACATTACCATTCTTCTTTTCTTTTTTACAGATCTTTTATTTCCAAATGACTGTCATATGCTAAGTCAAGATAAACGTACAAACGAAAGGCACTATTTCAATCATAAGAAATTAACTGACTAAATTACACATAAATATGCAACAAACCTGGGTCTTGATATCATACACAAAGAGAAGCCATGATGTGCCACGTCCGCCTAATGAAATTCAAAATTATTCATACAATTACACGTTTCAAAGTGACACGAACTCATCGTATTCTAATTACATCTTCAAAGCTTTAAACACAAGTTGAAACCAGCTCAAAGGCGTAAGACACATTAGAGAAGTGCACCTGCAGCTCCAAGCCACTTGGTCACGCCTCCCTGGAACAGGCTTCTCTTGGCTTCTGGAGTAACCCACATACACACCTGCTCTCCCCCTCCCCCTCCCCTCCCCTCCTCCTCCCTCTCCCCTCCTCCCCTCCCCCTCCCCCTCCCCTCGAGTCCTTTGCTGGGGGTCAAGGCTCAGGCCTTACACGGCTCCGGCCCCTCCCCAGGTGACCTCAGCCACTCCTTGGCTTCAACTCCTGGCACTAATGTCCCACGAGCCCTCCCTCCCATGCCCCAGACTCCTGGCATCCACCGCCACCCACCTGACATATCCACACGCGTCCCAGACTGCACAGGCCACGTGGAATTCCTGGTCTCCCCTCCCGTCCCTGCACACTCTGCCTGCACCTTTCCGGGCTCAGCAAACTCCAGCAGCTCAGGCCAAACACCTCGGGCCGCCCTGGGCTCCTTCCTCCCTCGTGCCCCCAACTGGATCTGCCTGCTCACCCTGTTGGTTCTCTCCTCACAACGCATCCAGAATTGGACCACCTCTCACCAGCTGCTCCATCGATGGCCCAGATGCCTGCCAGAGCTCAGACCCCGTCCCCTGGCTCCTCCCCATCTGCTCCCCATGGCAGCCTGTGTCCTTCCCGCCCAAGCCCTGTCTCTTCTCGGACCCCACCTCTCCCCTGCTCCCCTCCTCCTGCCCACCTCCCTGCTGCTCCTGGAACCTGCTCCTGAATGAATGAATGAATGATAAATGATTCGGTCATGAATCATGTTTCTTGATCAGAACATGATGATAGTATTTTCATTCATCAAGTCATAACAGGATTCATAACTAAAATTAAAGGAGTCATCCTCTGAAGTTACGAAACTTAATAGCCCACTGGAAGAGTGTACTTAATGCGTGTATTTATACGATATTCATCCGTTCGTTTGACACACGTTTCCTGGGCCATCACGGGGCCGGGTGCTGCTGAGCTGGAGGTCTGGCAGCGAGGACGACAGGTCCGCCCTGCTCCTGAGCTCACAGTGCGCGGTGCCCATGGCCGACAGCACCAAAGCCATCGCACAAGGAAACGTGCAGCCATGTGTCCTCAGAGAGAGGAAAGGGCTCTGGAAGTCGGGGGTGTTGGGGCTTGTCTCACAGGGCGATCAGGAATGGCTCCTCGAAGGAAAAGACATCCGACCTGCGAGTGCTGAGCAGACGCTCCCTAACCAGGCCCAGAGCTGGGGGCACTGAAGTCAGAGAGAAGGACACACACCACCCCACACAGTACAGTTTAAGGGCCAAGAGAAGGATGGAGCTGGTGTGCAGAGGGCTGGCGGAAGCAGGACCACTCGGGCCATGTGGAGGGCCGGGCCTTACCCTCACTGCTTTCAGGTAGCAAGAAGTCACAGAAGGGTTTTCAACAAGGACACAACCGATCTGTCCCACATTCCAAAAAGACACTCTTGGGGCATGAGCTTGTGTTAAGTGCGGCTGTTTACCATCCTAGCACTGGCCTGCCAGGTCCACTGGCACCCTTACTCCTGCTACGCCGGACACACACCCAGGATCAAAGGTCAGGGCCACTCTCATCTGAGCTACCACTGCACAGAGCTGCTAGGAAGCACCAGCCCGGTACCAGGGGCAGAGTGAGGATGGGTAACACCAGGGTCCGCACCTCTGGAGCTCCCTAAGCATCCTCCGGCTTCTCGCAGCCTCTGTGTGCTTCAGTTGCCATTGGAAACCTTTCCTGCCATGCTGGCTTTGTCCAGCCACCGAGCCACTGCCAGGAAACTGGCCAGGGAAATGCATTCTATTAACAGAAAATGGCATGATGGGGCCCAGACGGGTTGAAGAACTTTCCAGCGCTCACACGACCCGCAGAGGGCCGACCCGGCCCCGTGAGTCCCCTGGGAGCACTCCCCTCCGCTCACTGCCTCCACGTAGGCAAAGCTTGACAAGGGGGAAAGCAGGGCCCTCCACCCGGAAACCAGGGCCCCCAGACCCACAGAAGCCATCTGGGCCCTGCACCCCGATCGATCCCCCTGCATGGAAGACTCCAAGTTGGCTGAATCCCTCTTAACCCAGGGAACGTGGGTGCTTCGTGTATTTCACCTGCTCCCTTTTTCTGGGAACAGTGAAATGCCGCAAGTTCCTTATTTAAGATTTCTCTGTGTACAGAAGAACGGACAATAATCGTAACAGTATTCTTCAAAATTACACACTCTTATTTCCCTTGAGTGAACAGTTCCCAAAACTGACTACAGAAGTGGTTAGAAGCACAAGGAACTAGAGCCCAGCAAAGGCCGCTGCTGCCCCCCACTGGGACACAGCTGCTGCGGCCACCACGGGGCCTCTCTAGACAGCGAGGAATAAACAGCAACTTTCTATTTTTAGAAAGTACAGATTTCAAATTAAAGTTATTTGCCCCAAAATGCTAATTATTCCAAAAGAATGCCTAAACTTCACAATAAGTAGGAAATAACCATCAAATTCCATAGCAATTCTACGATCCTAAATAGTTTTTTTTCTTTTCTTTTAATAACCAGGGATCATGCCTTTCTACCTCTTTTCATTTCTATAACAGAAGTGTAGATGCGGAGGTTTCATCTTAATTTTAGGCTTGCTAAGAATTACGAACATATAAGCTTCTGTCACTTTCAAGAATATCTAACAAAAGCACTTCTAAATAGACTTTTTAAAGAAAATGGCATCGCACTGAAAGTCCTAACAGTAAGACAAAACTTCTCCAGCGTTGAGACATCTTAAACAAAAAGTAAGGTATGAATAAGAAGGCAGAACAACAAAAAAAGTAAATTTCTTTTTTTTTTTAATTAAAAATCATATCAGTCATACAGTGGCATTTCAGCAAACATCCAATTTTACCAAGATTATTATGGCTACAATTATATACTTTGAAAAGTGAAGGGCGATTTCTTACTATGGTCTGTAAACCAACAATTACAATGAAAGCATCCCATTCTGGTCACCTTTCCAAAGGCTAAATTTAGGATCATTTTCAGTCTGATGCGGCAGCATTTTCACTTGTGAAAGTACAGAGTCAGAGTTCAATACAAATCAGTCAACTGAGGTCAGCTGAAACTAGTCAACGCTCATGCACCCTGAAAATCATCTCACTGCAAAATCCAAGGAATGATCAGCTCCAAGGGAACATTCCCTTAACTTTCCCAAGTGATTTCAGCAGAATATAAGTGAGTGAACGTGAAAATATCCACCCATATTAGACACCAGGAGCTCATAAAGCAGTTTTCAGACTGGAATTTTTAGGGCTTAGGTAGATCATTGAGACCTTTATCTGAAGCAAAAGTTTTAAACTACAAGACTGGATCTTTTATGATTAATCTTCTAGGGCCCTGAAGTACTTTGTTAAACCAATGATCTAAAATCCGATGTTCCCTCAGAATCTTGGGAGGCTGTCATTTTGCACATGGGGGAGCAGGCCTGAGATAGGTGGTCTGTTCGGGCTGGAAGCCCCCTCATAACCTAGAACCAAACACGCAGGGGGCAGGAGAGTGCATACTCACCATCTGGGGCACGCCAAAGACAACAACATTTGAGTACTGCGAAAAAGTGACCTAAAGGGGAGGGAAAAAACAATTCACAGATTAATTTTTGAAAGCCATACATTAGCTTAAGTTTTATTTCAAAATGAGTATCAATTTCCCATTTCACCCAACAGTGGGTTTTCGCAAAGAGTGGTCCTTTTTAAGATTTCCCACATTCACACTTTCGCCCGTGTTAGTTCATCTGTTACAGTTTTCCAAAAGTTTCCCGTAAGTTATCTCATCTCATCTTCACAGCCACTCCATGCAGGGCCGCCCGGGGTCAACTGTCAGAAAGGCAGTGACTCATCCAGGGACCACTGGTGCTCATCAAGGTAGCCCGGGCCGTCTGCACCCCTGGCCCACTTTCTACTCCACTCTCTACCAAACGAGCTTAGCAAGAGCTCAAGGGATTTCAGAACCACCTGTTTTTCCTGTTGAGCCATCCTTAGAATTCTAGCCCCCCTCCTCTTCTCTAAAATACTAAGTAAAAGATGCAATGAAATGGTCTTTAGTTGGAAAACTGGGGGAAAAAGTGCTTCGCCAGTCAAAATTCTTAGTGCCCAATAAAAGTTTTATTTACTCTATGGAGAGATCATTTACGTATATACAGAATAAAACTCGAGTGAATTTTTATAAGCTACTGATGACAATATTACAATGGGAAATTGTTATTTAAGAAAAAGCATTTTATGGAGCATTCCTAAAGCAAAATTACAGGGCACTTTTTAGAGAACAAGTAAACTTAGAAATATCTTGTGCTTTATGAAGACATGAAGGAACCATGACAGCATGGTTGGTGGATCCCTTCTTTTCTCCTGCACCATCTCTGTCTCTCTCTAGGTATGTATACACATACACACACACACACACACACATACACACACTCACACACACATATAAACACTCACACACATAAACCACATATACACACTCACACATATACAAACACACATGTACACACACATAAATACACACAGACACACACATACACAAACTCACACATATACAGTCTCACACACATACATACACACACATATACACACACATACACAAACACACATATACATAAACAGTCTCACATATACACACAAACACACATTCACACACACATACATACACATATACACACAAATAAACACACTCACACACATACACACATACAAACACACACACACACACCTACTATTTACCAAGAATGACATTAACAAGTTAATGCCTATATTACGATGCATAAGACTTCCAAAAGAGATCAAAATCTTATCACTGCATAATAAATAGAAATGAGAACTTTTTAAATTGAGTAAATAAAATGTTAGTATTCACATGACCTATAAGTTATAAACCTGAAGTTTCTACTCTAAAGTAGCATTGATTTGTAAAATGTATCAATTTAAAAGCTGTTCACATTTCATTATGCTGAAATATACACTTATATTTCTTCTTTTAATACATCTTCAGTTCTCAGTCATACTAATCATGAATTATAAAGTTTGGGGGTGGAGTTTCCTAGCACCATCCTCTGCCTTACTTACCTTCCACAAGTCTGAGATGTAAAATTTGGCCGATGCCTGCACCCCTTCCCGCCGAGCGCAGTATCTGGAGTACCAGACGAGCCAGGGGTTTAATTCATAACCCACAGCTGTGAATCCTTCCTTTGCAGCTGCTATTACCTGTGGGGAGAGGCCATGTTCAAAATAAGAAAAACATCAACTCACATAGTCAAATGATATGAAAACTTCCTATTTATGGTCTATAATCATAAAACATCCAATCAAAAGGTGTTTGTTCAAGACACCATTTAAAGGTGGGGCTCTGAAGTTACAATAGCTTTGTGGACAACGTAATGCCCGTCCATTTCAACTCAGTTTTCTTATTTTTCTGTCGAAGATTTCACCTTGAGCATCAGAACAGGCTTGCTTTGGACAGCTGCCTAATTCATTCTGGACTGGCCCACCCCAGGAAGGGCTGACGAAAAGTTTCTGAAAACCTGCCTTCTCCTTCCATCACTGACGGAACAGCAGCAGGCGAACTGAGCGAGCCTGGAGACTGTTTTGTGAACTAGCTGTAACATGCAATGAGAACAACCGGTCAGTGAGGAACCTGCAATTAATTACACATTTCCTTGGCATTTAAAGATGGTTCGCTCAAAATCGACAACAGGTAAAAGCAAAATGGAACGAGTCGGGATAAAGTCAAGTGCCGAATGTCCCCGGCCTCCAAAGGTGAGAGGGACGGTGGGCTGGGCTGCGGTCTCTGCTCACCCTGTTTTGCCACCACTGTTCAAGGGAGCAGCCCTGAAGGAACTGTCCCATCTACGGCAATTTCCCAAGTAACTACGGTGTCGCCCCTTTGCCATTTTCTTAGAAACCAGAAAGAGACCATCCAGAGATGTAAAGCGTTCATATCTGGATTTTAAAATGTCCTCCTAGTTAATATATAATCCCCGGATTTCTTCAAAACAAGTCACTCTTGCTGATTATTCCAGGTCACTACCATGAAACTGCAGGGTCCACGTCTGCAGGGGCAGTGAAAGGTGCTGTACCCTGCTGGTTTCCACACTAAATGTTTCCAGAACACGAGCCTATGCTTCTGCTATCCTCACTTTCTGCTCATCATCCGGGGGGAGGCCTAAAGATGGTGCCACCTTGCCCAACGAGGGACACCGTTGGCCAGTCAGTGGCTTTAAGTCTTTATTTATAGGTTCCCAGCTGGGGTCACAATGAGCTGAAGTCACTGAAAGTCTGATTTTTGGATAAGTGGGGCTCAACACATTGGCTCTTCCTTATTTAACTCAATATTACCACACAGGAATTATGATACTTGTATAAATACAGGTAAATGTAGAAGCATTTATGATGCAAAAAATGTAAAACAAACTACATGACTTAACATGTTTCTTCTGGTTATGTCACCTCTACTGCCTAAGTTTTTTAATGGACAACTTCATAATTACAAATTAGTTGTTCCTTTTTACCTGGCAGATCTACAGTGCACTTTCGCCTTTAAGAAAAATTAAATCTGAGAAACATAAATTCCAAAATCCCGCTGGAGGGCTTAGAAGTTCAGCCAAACAAACACAAAATTAAATGACTTTAATTAGGCTGTCAATTTAGCAAGTCTTTGCATAAGCCTTACAAGAAATGTGAAACAGAAATTTTAAACCTTAAAACCTAAAACAACATAAACCTTAAAACATCTTTGCATAACTCACGATACGTCCGTCGCCACTACCGACGTCTACCAGGGGTCCTCTCCTGCATCGCAACATTTTCACAACATTTTCAATCTGCTTTGCAGTTGCAGGTACAAAAGGCAAACAGATTCTTCGGAAGGCTGGTGTTATAAACGGTGTGGCCACAGCATACACGACCACCAGCGTCCCCCCAACAATGCCAGTAAGTAAGAACCCCCAATTGCTTTTCTTCAAACTGTTGCCCTCAAGACTTGTAGATGGAACACATCCTGACTGCCTTTCTTCTTTAAGTGTTTCTGGGGGTGTCCCTGGATTGAGAGCAAGCAGAAAAGATTTATGTAGCACCAAATCAGAAATCCAAGGTAGTGGGTTTTTTTTTTACAATTCTTATTGACAAATAAACTCATGGTTTTTAAAGGATAATTTTGCTCAATACAATTTAAATTACAAATGTAGAATTCCACAATGAGTTCTAGAGTCCAGCAACTAAAGTGTTTTACAGAAAAGTATTCAATACTCATGGAAGACTAAAACCTTTTCTTTCCAACATATTGATTTTTTTTCTAGGCATCTTCCTTAGAAAACAATGTGTTCCAATCTATTTGGTATTTTATGAATCAGTATCCGTTAATTCAAATATTAACTATGTACTCCATATTTTTATGGTTCAGAACAAAGCCCCAAAGAAATAAGCATGAAAATGTCTGATTATTACCCTATTTCAAATAGGATGAAAGTATTCTACATCAAAATTGGTCAGGCATCAATTATCCAGTTGTACAAATTCAATTCTGAAGTACAGAGGAGACAAAACTCAGGTTTTACTAAATATGGTAATAAGGAGATTTTTAAAGCAGATCCACAAAGAACAAAAAATAAAATAAGCATTTCAATGTTATCACAAGTACAGAATATAGCAAACTCTAGTCACTGATTACAGAGGAAACAAATGGTAACTTACATAACCTCCTCTTGAGTTTATCCTTTAGAACAGTACTCCTAATAGGATCTCAAGTTTTTAAAGTTGAAATTGACTTGAAATTAATTTCTAAATGGATTAATGATGAGCACAGCACAAGAGCGAAGGGCACGGCTGCAGAAGCTGCCAAGGTCAGGACCCTGGCTCCGCCCCTCACTAAGAGCTGTGACCCTTCACCTCTCCGAACCTCAGTCTCCTCTGTAAGGTGAGGATCATGGGATACTTGTGAGGATGAAACAAGGGGATACAGGAAGAGCACTCAGAACAGCGCGCAGCACCTGAACCCCACAGGGAACAAGCCCATCGCTGCCCTGAACCAGCTCTCGATCTCACTGAGGCGCTAAGACCAAAACCACAGGAATCTGCAGGAAAAAGGAGAGTGAGAGGAGGGGCGACAACAGAGTCTTATCCATCGAAGGCAGTAGTGTTCATAGTTTTGGCGTTAGTAAGCCATACAAAAGGCCCACTGGGTTAGTCTCCTGCTGCTGCTGTAAGAAATAACCACAAAGTTGGTGGGTTAAAACAACACGCATAGCTGATGCGGATGATTATAATTTTTGTGACTTTCTGTTTGAATTTAAAAAAAAAAATCCCACAAGGACTGAGAGGCAACAAATATATAAATCAATTTTCACTGCAAAGTGAAGGAGCTGTTACAGTGGAGGATTCCTGGAATGAATGTCAATATTATGACACAGTGTGAGTGTGTTTCGTGTTTGGTAATTGCAATCATTGTTGCTTTTGTCGTGGTCATCCATTTACAATGCTTGGTGTCAGTCTATTTATCTCCTGTAAAAATAAAATACAGTGTGTGTGTGTGTGTGTGTGTGTGTGAAAAAATAAATAAAAACATGCATTTATTAACGTACAGTGCTGGAGGTCAGATGTCTGAAATAGGCTGGCTGTGCTGTGTTCCTTCTGGAAGCTCTAGGGTAGGATGGGCCACCCGCATTCCTCGGCCACCGGTCCCACATCGCTCAACCTCTGCATCCATCGCGACACCTCCTCTGACCGCCCTGCCCCCCTTTCCTTTATAGGAAAGGGATCCTCCCCTTGTGAGCACACTGGCCCACCCAGACAAGCCAGGATAATTCCCCCACATCAAGGTCCTTAACTTAACCACATCTGCCAAGTTGCTCCCCAGGTAGCGGCCTCGCAGGGTCCGGGGATTCAAACATGGACCTATTTCCGCCTACCATACCCATGAGATGTGGTCATCTGTCACAGCTGTGGTGAGGTCCAAATGTGAACACAGGACACACCAGAAGCTGGCCCACGGCTGTGAGTCACTGCTTGGGGGGATGGGGGGAGGAGCTGACCCACCTCAGCATCTTTGTTGCAGCTTTGTTGTTGCTGCCCGAGGTGCCCTGAAGTGAGTTTTACAACTAGTGTCACGGAGGAAAACCAGTTCAGACACAACAACAAAAGTCTATTGCTGATGCAGGCGATGGAAGTAAAGTAAAAGTAAAGTTTAGGAAAGTGATTGTGTTTGATAGAAAGCAAGAGTGTTAAATACATTCTCATTTATACTTTTCAGCATTGAATGGAGGAACTCACATGCTAATAGAAGTGCATGTGATTTTTTTTTTTTTAAGTCAAGGCACATGTGTCCTGCCTTGTGTAAAATCCTCCTGCAGGCATTCCAACTGTAGAGGACAGTGGTTAGGAAGATTCCAGCCACACAACTCTGGAGTCTCAGAACTGAACAGGTTGTCTGGCACTAGTTGTTGCTAAGGCTCAGTTTCCTTGCCTGTAACATTCTAAAATAATACTATCCTTACAGAGTTATTGGGTCAGTTAAATAAACAATGCATATAAAGCCCTTAGCACAGCCCGAGAGAGAAAGTGATGACTACTGGCCACTATTATTATTACTCTCAATACTATCACGGGGGGCTCAATAATTTTTAACAGCTTTATTGAGATGTAATTCATATATCATACAATTTGCCCATCTGATGTGTACAATTCAAAGGTTCTTAGTAGATTCAGATATGTGTAACCATCACCATAGTTAAATTCAGAACTTCTTCATTACTTCCAGAAGGAACCCCTTATGCTTTTAGCCATCACCCCCCATCCTCCCCCCTGCCCCTCTGGCCCTAAGCAGCCACAAATCTGCCTTCTGTCTCTAAAGAAAGCAGACTTGCATGAGTGAAATCATACAGTATGTGGTTTCTGTGAGTGACTTTTCACCTAGCATAATGTTCTCAAGATTCATCCATGTTGTACTATGTATCAGCATTTTATTCCTTCTTATGGCCAAATATTTAATATCCCACTGTATAGATAGCCCACATTTTGTTTATCCACTTGTCTGTTGATGGACTGTTTCTCTAGTCAGCATAAGCCAATAGGGAGTTGATTAGACCAACACAAGTCAGATGACCCAAATGGTTTCACCTGTGTACACATGGGCCCTTCAACTTAATCAGCAAAAGATGTGATGAACTCCTGGTCTTCAGGGCCCCCATTAGCCTGAGTGAGTGATGGGGGCCCAGTGGAGACAGTTACAAGGCAGGTTGTGACAGATGCTCTAACGTGTACCAAACGCCATGGGAATACGACAGGAGGTGGAGGAAAGACTGATCCCAATGATGGAACCGGGAAGGTGTCGGCAGAAACAGAATCTGAGCAGGGCGTGAGGGTACAGGTTTCCCCCACTGTCCAAAAGCAGAGTGTTTCCATGAAATCTTTCGTAAGCCAAACGGCTTAAAGCAAAAGAAATCTAGGTGAAGCACGGATGCTCCCAGACACAGTTCAGGGCTGTGGCGGCTGGATGCTGAGTGTGGTTTCTGGGGAAGGAGCCTGGCGGGGCTGCTCCCGCTGCCGGGGTGCACACTGCCTCCGGGACAGCTCCCTGCAAAACTAAGTCAGCACGCTGTGTTCCCTTTTCCCCCTTTGTCATGAAAGCAAAAACCTTCTTTGGACTCCTTTCAGTTTGGGAAAACAGGGGCTAATGTAGGTTTTTCACAAAAGCAAAGTGGTGTAAAGTTCATTTTCAAAAAGCAAAGGATGCCTGTATTAGAAAAGGGACATTCTCAAAAGAAGGATGGACACCTTGGAACCAAGGCATGGAAGGCGGGGGAGCAGTTTGATGAGCACGGGGTGGGAGATAAAACAGGAAGGATGGGGGAGCCCTTGCACACCAGGTTAAACATGTACTTTATTCTTATGCACTGGGATGAAACTTTCTGTGCAAAAGCACTACAGTATTTGTGTTTTTTAGAAAGTCAACACTGGCAGCAGTGTACCCCTTGATGAAATCACTCAATCTTCTGTGTCAAGTTTTTAGACCTGCAAAAGTCTTTCAACGTCACAAAAACTTGCATGAGCTTTTGAAGAAGTTACTATGTAAATCCAATGTATACATCCAAAATATTGCTATGTCCGTTCAGTAAAAAATGTACTGATTTTTATCAGTGAAAGCCAATCCTTAAAGATTCAAAGCTAAAATCAAGACTGCTTCTACAAATGTCTAATCCTCTGGATGGAACATGTTAGATTCAGTCTTACTGTCATATAAATGACATAAGATTTCTGTCACATGTGCTCTTTTGAACATGGCAACATTCCTTTACATGAGAGCTGTGGGGACCATTGGCTATTTTTGAGCACTTGGAGGGAGCCAGTTGTTCAAAGTAAATGACCCAAAAAAGTGAACTTCTGTTGTCTCCAGCCTTGCCTAGTTACTGACTTCTGATGATGGTTGAAAATCTCAATTTGCAGTGACAGATCTGGGTCAGCCAAAGCTAGTGGCAGTGACAGAGGCACAAAAAGGTACAGGGTTCTTATCCAAGTTCAAGCCAAAGGAAAAAGGCCAGGAAGAAAGGACAGGCCTTTTGGGGATTGGGACCTGCCGTTTGTTTAAAGTGGGGTTTATATTTGAACGTCACAATATTTTAGGGCTGTTCACCGTGTACTTGCATATACATACAGGCTGAAAAACTACAGCATATATTTTATGTCCCTTTAACGTATATTATTTTGTCCCTTAAGAAGCCTTTCTTGTACTGGTCTAACGTCATTTGTGTCTTTTTGAAATAGAGAATGTATTGACATTAGAAAAAAAACTTTTTTTCCATGTTTTGACAGGAAATAAACTGCATAGGGGACATCCTTAGACATTTCCTATACTTCAGGACAATCTTATGAACCAAATGGATTACAGGATTCATCACCGTGAATGAGGAAACGCTGACTTGGCCAAGCCAAAGTGAATTGAGACCAGAGCCAAAATGTCCTCGGAGCACCACTGAAGTGGGCCAAGCAACAGGAGAGGTTAAATGCCCACCAGCAACCATCCAGTGACAAAGCCAGTTCTTAACTTTCAGGCCACAGTTAAATGTTATAACCCACGCATTCATTTCAACATCTGAGCAGCCGATAAAAGCTAGGAATAATACAGCAGGGTAAGTCCCTATTCTACAGCAGCTAGAGTGCAGGGAGACTTGAAACCCATAATAAATAAGTCTAAGCCTAGAAAGTATTACGTCGTGATCAGCACTCCGAAGAAAAAGCAGCAGAGGGGATTCAGAGGACCGGGTATTACTTAGATAGGGTTGCCAGGAAAAGATCTTTCAGAGGCAGCACAACACAGGGCTTCAGAGTGGGACTCTTAGCGCAAGGCCAGGCCATTTTGCTTCTTACTAGCTGGGTAACTCTGGGCAAGTTACTGGAGTATTCGTGCAAAACGGCGATCTCTTTAACAAACACAAATACAAACAAATCTCTTTAACAAACACATAATACAAACAAACAGAGCTTGCTAGGGACCAGGCACTGTTCTCCCTGAATCCGTAAAGCAGCCGTAAACAGAGATGCTACTGTTACTATTGCCATTTTTGCAGACAAGTCACTTCTCCAAAGACACAGCTAGTAAGTGGCAGAGCTGTGATCCCCACCCGGACAGTGTGACTCCAGTGCCCACATCTCAGAAAACCGTTCCGGATTAAGTGAGTTATTCGCTCTGAAGCGCTGAGAACAGTTCCCGGTGGCCAGATACCAGGACCGCCGCAGGTACAAGCACTCAGCACCGAACCCCAGACCTCGAGCCCGAGCAGCGGCCCCGCAGCTCCCAGTCCCGCCGCGCCGACACGGACCTGCTGCATCGCTGACATCCCGCCTGACTGACCACCACGCCCAGGAGGCCCACGCCGCGCCCCCGCCCGCGCCCGGAACACACCATCACGCCCGGCCGCGCTCACCTCCTTCTTCCATCGCGAGATCCCCAGTAGTTTTAAAAACAGGAAGTGGACTCTACCATCTCCTCGGAGCCGGGGTGGGAAGGAGGGAGAATATAATGCTCTAAGTAAATGAGCTCCTCGTTGGGAACCACTGTCAAGAAATAGTCAATTTTATAGATTTAATAAATGTTGAACTTCTATCTACTCCTGGCTTGTGGGTTCTCAAGTTCCCGTCCGTGTCTTCCAACTTCCCCCCACAGCTTCCTGGATGATAGAAGTTTCCGAAGGCCGCTGATTCCAGAAGGTACTGTCCGGCGTTAAACTAGTCTCTAGTAAGAAATAAGTCTCAGCGGCCCATACTGCGCATGCGCGAGCTTTTGCGCCCGCCCGCGAGAGCAGAGTGTGTTCTTGCTTCCGCGGTAGTTTCCGCCGGTTGCGGGAGAGTAACTGGAGTGGCTGCATCATGGCGTCTGTGGGGACCCTCGCCTTCGATGAATATGGCCGACCTTTCCTCATCATTAAGGATCAGGACCGCAAGTCTCGTCTTATGGGACTTGAGGCCCTCAAGGTAACGGGACGGGGACGCACTGGCGGTGGGATGAGAGGACGCGGCCGAAGCCAGTGGCTCTGCGCCTGCGCCGCTTCACAGCGGTTCTGCCACGTGCTCCCGGGGAAGGTTCGAGGGAGCCCCTCTGGTCTCCAGTCCTGCGGTCCACGCCTCGGGCCCGGGAAAGGCCAACGTATAAGCCCTTAGTCCCATTTGGCGGTTAAAGAGGCCCGCAGGCGCCCTTCAGAGTTGGGTGGGGTGGCTTGGATTCACAGGCGTTGAAGGCGCGTCCCCGCTGGTTTCTCCAGCCTGCAGTCCTTCCGAGCAGCGTTTTCAGCAGTAGGATGCAGCGGAGGTATTCTCAGGTCACCTGACCGGTTAGGACTCTGATTCTTAGCCTTCAGGCGGTGTCCCTACAACAGCCCCAAAGGAAATGAGTTTCATTTTCTTTGTCGCTTCCTAAAGGCTCAGTCATTTACAGCGTATTTCATTTTTGAGTCCGTCTATGCATGGCGTATTCCAGGACATGGGGTCGTAAAAATTTACAAACGAGCTACAGGAGTGAAAAGTTGTCACCAATAACCATAATACTGCAGGAGTGAAAAGTTGTCACCAATAACCATAATACAAGATTGTGTGCGACCAAAATCACCAGTTTTGGGAGGGGTGGCAGGTAAAAGTTGGAGGGTGTCCTTCAGGCGTTGGAGAGAGGATTGATTGGCTTTTGATCAGGGATGGAGTTATGTTTTGAATGGGAAAGAGCTAGCTTCCAGGAAGAGGAAACAGCGAACGCAAGGACCGGGGCAAGAGAACGCATGGCATCTTGTAGAAGACAGCACTTCGGTTTTAACAGCACAGTCTACTTTAAGTTACAGTGGCTCCGAAAAGTGGAAGTTCTTGCATGCCCCGCAATCGAGATGTTATCCTGAGGGATGGGAGGGGAGCCATTGAAGGGGATTTGAACAGAATCACAATTTAAGTAGAACTAAACTTGGGGAGGTAGCATTTAGGATGGAATCCATGACGTTGCTGTGTATGGACCGTGTCACCAGGTCAGAGGTGTCCCTGTTTGCTTAGTTTTTTGGGGTTTTACTAAATTAAGAAGCAGTACAGTTCTACTCCGGGCTGTTTGTTTGACTTAGGACAAGTTACACAACCCAGTGGGGGCAATACACCCCCGTCGAGCTGAGGACCAGAGTTAAACGGGGTAACGTAAGGAGTGGCCGCCCAGTCTTGGTATGTGGTAGATGCTCACACCACCTGTGTTACGCATTCAATTCCATTTTTCACTTCAGAGAAAGTAACAGCCAAGTACATGCACCCAAAATACCAGTATAACAGAAGGTCCAGGTTATTTTGGACCTGCCACACCTCGTGTAGTTCTCGCACTCTGAGACAGGTACTATTTTATGGAATAGGAAACTTGACCCCACAGCAGTTAAGGGATTGCTTGAGGTCCCAGAGCTAGTAAAGAACAGGATCACGGTTCAGGCCCACCTCTGTGTGACTCCGCAGCCGGTGGTCTAAAGCCCACTTCTCAGCCTCTGCGCTGTTGATATTTGGGGCTGAATCCTTCTCCGTTGTGGGCTCTGTCCTGTTCAGGATGTTTACGCCTCTACCCACTGTGGTCCCCTCCCTGACTGTGGCAACCAGAGGTGTCTCCGGGCATTGCCAAATATCTCCTGGTGGGCAGTATCACCCCTGGTTAAGAATATATATGCCACGCCCCTGTGGTTATTGGCCTATAAAAATTCCATTGTGCAGACCTATCAGTCAAGGTGTATTTTGAGGATTACCAGTATTTTCACAAACCTGGTGAACTTTGTGTGTTTTGTTACCTGTTAGATGGGGTGACAGGGGTAGGCTTCACGGCACGTGCGCGCTTGAACTGCTTGGAGACTTGGTCAGGATTTTGACAGGCGGAGGGTTTTCTGTGCATCGGTGCTTCAGCGACCAGAGGACCTGTTGGGTCGCAGGCACAGGTCCTCACTGGAAGGGGGCGGGGTCTCAGACTGTGGAGGGCTTTGAAGAGCAGCTGGAGCTTTCAGACGTGAGAGTTGAGGTGCTGGGGAGTCATTTAAGGACTGGGGACTGGAAAGTAACATGTTTGAGAGAAATGGATAGCTTAGCTGGATGGAGGATGAATCCGAAGGATCGGTGGTGAGGTAAGAGACCAGGAAATCTGTAAGGTGCGATGGATCAGGGTTAGGTCGGTGACGGCAGGAATAGGAAGACAGGGAACCAGACAAATGAGTGTAATCGTGTGGAAGGAGGAAAGGATGCATTCAGGCTGCTGTTATTTTCAGCATTGACCACCTTGTGGGTTGTGTACTGGCTGGACCACCTGAGAGAGGAGTGTGCAGTGAACCGTAGTGCGACAGTTCAAGGTGCTGTGTGTTGACGGCCAGACTCTTCACGTGACGTTAGCATTGCACAGTGCTCTTGCAAGGCCTGTCAGGTCAGACTGTCTATGCTCTGGGCTGTAAAATGGGCCCGTAGAACCTGCCTCATAGATGTGTTGAGGATTAAAGAGAGAACACAGAGCACTTAGTTCTGTTCTTTTACATAAGAATTGTCTTCTAACACTAGCAGTTGGGAAGTGGTCACCGTTAGATATGGACCTGTCTGCTGCTACTTCTAGAGAATGGAAAATATGTCATAAGTGATTTTTATAACCATCAGCTCTATGTTCTTAACTCTTAAAATTATATGTAACTTGAATATTGGCTGTTTCTGTTTCATTTAGTCTCATATAATGGCAGCAAAGGCTGTAGCAAATACAATGAAAACATCACTTGGACCAAATGGTAAGAGACTAACATTCTCTGTTTTTTAACAAAAGTCATAAATCATAAATAGTCAATACGGTATCTTTGCCGAAAGTTAGGAAATGAAGGGAGGCATCCTCTCCCCTAATGTGGCCAAACGTTTTTGGTGTATTCCAGACCTTAAACACGGTTACAGTCATAATGTGCATACAATTTTAGATTAGGTGTTCTATCCACTTAACATAATTACCATTAGCATTTTCTAAATCATAGCTGTTGTCTTTTGTGACATTATATTTTGTGATGACTGTTACATTTTGTGATGCTGCATAATTTTTTTGCCATTTCTCTAGTTTTGGCCATTTTAAATTGTTTCCAGTGTTTTGCTTTAGATTAGCCAATCTAGAAAGGTCTCCATGGAGATATTCCTTTATGTATGTTGAATTATTTATTTATAATAAATTCCTAGATAGGAACTGGGTCAAGAGGTCAAAGCCATTTTAAACATTGGTGTCTTTTAGGGCTCGATAAGATGATGGTGGATAAGGATGGCGACGTGACCGTAACTAATGACGGTGCCACCATCTTAAGCATGATGGATGTCGATCATCAGATCGCCAAGCTGATGGTCGAACTGTCCAAATCACAGGATGATGAAATTGGAGATGGAACCACAGGAGTGGTTGGTAAGAAAAGGCAAAATGTCCTTTCTCATTTAAGAGGTGTTATTTAATATTACAGGCCTAACACGCCTGCTGAGAATGTTTATTCTGAATTAAATCATGAGGAGGCAGTCGGACAAATCCAAATGGACACGATACAAGACAAGTGGCCCAGACTCTTCAAAACTGTCACTGTCATAAAAGAACAAGAAAGGGGTGGGGAGTAGAGTTAGGCAATTATTCTAGATTAAAGGAGCTAAAGAGAAATGACAGCCAGCTGTAATGTGTAAAACTTGGTTGGATGCCTGGTTTGTTTGTTTTTCCTAGCTGTGAAGAATGTTTGGGACATATGGGGTCATTTGTGAGTCATGTATTAGAGTAGTATCTTATCGATGTTAAGGTTCCTGAATATGACAGTTGTGTTACAGAGATGCAGGAGAATGACCTTTTCCTTAGGAGCTGTGTTGAAGTATTTAGGGGTTACATGTCTGATTTCTGCAACTAATTTTCACATAGTTGAAAAGAAAAGGCACACATCTGTAGAGAAAACAAATGCAGCAAAATGTTATTAATGAGTGAACTAGTGTTCATTTTACTGTCATGAAATTTTTTCTGAAGGTTTGAATTTTTTAAAAGTCTGGGAGGATTGATAAGATGAATATCTTTAATGTTACTTTTTCTGTATCTGAAATTTGAATTAATTTATTCAGCAAATATTTCAAATATTCATTGGGTACCAAGCACTGTTCTGGATGTGCTTGGAATACAGCAGCATTAAAACAAACTCCTCATCTTTGTGATGCTGAAGTGAGAGGGAAAGGCAAGGTTGGGGGGAGGATAATAAACAAATTTTGTAATCCTTTTATCACCAACATAAATGTCCCTGAACAGAAATCCCTGGGCCAGGATACATAAGTTTTTTCCCCTTTATAAAAATGTTTGCGATTTATGTTCTTTACATTCTGTATATCACCAAGAATTGAACATACAGGTTAGAACCGAAGCAGAATTAGATTAGATGGCCTCGGCCTCTAAGATGCTTCCAGCTTAATTCTGGAACCTTCACATTTCCAGCGGCAGCATCTAATTTGTTTTGAGTTTTAGCGATTTCCTGAGCCAGGTGTGTGCTGTCTCATTCTCAGTCCTGGCTGGTGCCCTGTTGGAAGAGGCTGAGCAGCTGCTGGACCGTGGCATTCACCCCATCAGGATCGCCGATGGCTACGAGCAGGCCGCCCGCATCGCTATCGAGTACCTGGACAGGATCAGCGATAGTGTCCTCGTCGACACGAAGGACACCGAGCCCCTGATCCAGACCGCGAAGACCACGCTGGGCTCCAAAGTGTGCGTGTACAGTACAGTGTTGCCGGGCGCGTTCACAGAGTGGGCAGAGTTTGTGTGCTTGTTCAGAAAGGCAACTGAGAATTATCATTGATGGTTTCCTGTTGATTTAATGAGCTGCTTTCGGTTTGTGTTGTTATTTTGGTTTACTCTGTCTTTACTGCAAATGTAGACGGGCATTTTGTGTTTTAGTTGGAAGCTGAATTTCCAGGTTTGGTTATTAAGGCCTCTTGACAGTATTTGGAAACTATAGAGTTCTTTAATTTGGCAGGATAGGACGGGTTAGCAAAAGGTCCTACTAGTGGGATGTATTAATTTTTCATAGCACTTCTTTCTACCATTTCTTTGCTAGGAAGCCTTTTAGTGGGAAAGTTCTGCTTTTATTCATTCAACAAGCAAGTTAATGATCCAGAATTTTGATTTAGTATGAAGGGGCAGTCTTGAAGTTTGACTTAAGCTGAAAGTGACTTACGTTTGGAACATTTACATAGTACTGACTGTGCCAGGCCTGCTGCCAAGTCTTGGGGACTCAAGACACAGTCGTTGCCCCAGAGACTCAAAGCAGCGTCAGCCCCAGGACACACTTACTTTGAACAACGGTAGAGACTCGTGGGCTCTTGTAAAAATGTAGCATAAAAATCCAGTGTAAGGTGCCTTATTACGCTGTTTTTCTTATCCATATCAATTTGAGAAATTTTTTAATTTGTACCAAGAAGGAAGACATGGTCTCAACTTAGAGGTCAGGGGAAGTACTACAAAAATGTCTGCTGCTTTCTGCCTTCGGGGAAAGGCATCCACTGCAGCACTGTGTTAAAGCAAAGAAGTCTTCGGTGATGCCGGCTGTCCCCTTGTTGCAGGTCTGAGCTGAGACAGCTCCGGGGCAAGGGTGACTACCCAGGGTGGCCTCTGTCACAAGTACAGCATTGTTTTTCTCCTGGAAAGCAGGCATTACCCTTTCTTGAAGTGCACAAATCGTGTGTTATTATTGCTTTCTAAGTTGACCCTGCTTTATTTGCAAGTCTTTATAAAACCCCAGTATGTGTAGGTCTTTACTATAGAAAATGTCCAAATGGATAACGAGGGCCAGGTATCCTCAACATAAAGCAAAACGTTGTATATCAGTTACTTAGGTCACACGGTATTTTTAGTTTCATGGTTATCTGTTCTAGGTGACCTAAGATTTCAGGCACTGTATTTCAAGTACTAGAGTTCCCTTGTGGTTTCTCCAGAATCAAATTAAAATTACTGAGCAGTCTTTTCCGATGTTTCAAAACTTTCAGAAAAGATAACGTCCCCCCTCTGTAACTGATATGGTCAGGCCTTTCTCATTAAGTGCTGCACCTCCTGTGGATGAGATTGGCTTCTCCTTGGTGGTTTCATCGCTCTCCCATTCTGTTTTGGACTTCAGGATGTTAATAGTATTAAAAAGTGGCAGTCTTGGTAAATTTTTGGTTCTTGCCATACTTCAGTGGTCTCTTACCTTACGTATATTCATAATGGAAGGAAATAGTAAATTTCAGTTATTGTTAGTGAAAATAAAGATGGAATTATTTTCCCATCCCAGGTTATGATTCCCTTTGGGGGTCCCTGCATCCCAGGTTAAGAATCCCTGCTCCAGATGGTTGAAAGTGAAGGTCGTGGTGGCATTCTTTTTGTACAGTATCTGTGGGTCACAGTATGTTGTGTCATGAGTTACCACATCACGTGTTGTGCTCTGGTTGCAGTCACTGTTCAGTGAACGTGAAAGGTTTGTTTCGTGTGTTTCAGGGTTAACAGCTGTCACCGACAAATGGCCGAGATTGCCGTGAACGCCGTCCTCACTGTGGCCGACATGCAGCGCAGAGACGTTGACTTCGAGCTCATCAAAGTAGAAGGCAAAGTGGGCGGGAGGCTGGAGGACACCAAACTGATCAAGGGCGTGATCGTGGACAAGGATTTCAGTCACCCGCAGATGCCCAAAGTGAGTCAGCGCCTTCTGCAGCTTCAGGCTTTTCCCTCCTTAGCCCACTGGTTTGTTCATAACGTTTCTGTCTCTCACTGTAGCAAGTGGAAGATGCTAAGATTGCCATCCTAACATGTCCGTTTGAACCGCCGAAACCAAAGACGAAGCATAAGCTGGATGTGACGTCTGTAGAAGATTTTAAAGCCCTTCAGAAATATGAGAAGGAGAAGTTTGAGGAGATGATTCGGCAGGTAAGTCTTACCGTAGCTCTTGGTGAAATTTAAAACTTTGAAAGGATGCAGTTAGTTAGCCCCAGGTAGTGAATACATGTGGTGCTGATCTGTGTTAATCTTGCTACTTTGTGTGGCTACAAATAAGGTATTAAAGGTATAGGCTTCCTTCCTTTATTTTTTCTTTAAATCTTATTTTTTGTATATATAAACTTATTTATCTTTGGCTGCGTTGGGTCTTCGTTGCTTTGCGCGGGCTTTTCTCTAGTTGCGGCGAGCGGGGGCGACTCATTGCGGTGGCTTCTTTTGTTGTGGAACACGGGCTGTACGCTCACGGGCTTCAGTAGTTGTGGCTCGCGGGCTCTAGAGCGCAGGCTCAGTAGTTGTGGCACACGGGCTTAGTGGCTCCGCGGCATGTGGGATCTTCCTGGACCAGGACTCGAACCCGTGTCCTCTGCATTAGCAGGCGGATTCTTAACCACTGTGCCACCAGGGAAGCCCCTCCTTTACTTTTAAATTATCAAATGGATAAACATTCACAGTGAGAAAAAAAATCAAATGGCACAGGACGGCATAAGGGGGCAAGTCTTAAAATGGTAATGTGTCTGGGGCGCATGAACGACTCGGCCTGTGTATTTGGAGCTGCACTTTTGATTTTATGTGCTTATTCTCCTGGGCACATCTGAGCTAGTGTGTGCCAGGTTTGAACAGTTGTAGTGTGGCTTACCACATGTTTGAGACTTCCAAGTATAACTTTCAGACAAAAGAGTTGCTGAGTAACCGAAATCAAACCAGAATGCAGTCATAGTCATCCCAGTTCATTGCTTCAACAAGTCAAGAGTGTTATTTTATAAATACTTAACTTTCTCTCTGGCTATTAACGTTTTACACGTGCCTGCTCTCCGACGAAACGGTTTCCTCTTTTGGGGACTCTGTCCTTGGGAGTTTTAAACACCAGCACTCAGGGATGCATGAACATGGGTCTCTATTGAAACATTATCATAGCAAACAAACTAGAACCTGTTCCAGTGTTTTTGAGGGGAGGGGGGAATAGTTGCGTTCATTTATGCTTTCATGGTACATCTCTCTGCTTAGTATATACCAGACGCTGTCATGGGCACTGGATATACGCAGTAAACAAAGCAGAGCACTTGCTCTTAGGGTGCAGAATAGGGGGAAGGCGGGTCGGGGGACTGTTACAGACGCTGGTCAGAGGGCCTCTGGGGGCGTGGCCTGTGGGCAGAGACCTCAGAGAAGTGAGAGCCGCATGGCTGGGTGAGGAGCGTTCCAGGCTGCGGCGAGGTGGGCGTGGGCAGCATGTGCAAAGGCCCTGAGGCTGGGAACCGCAGGCTGAGGGGTTGGGTATGCTGGCAGAGGGTTGTAAATGAAAGCTTGTTACCTGGGCTCCATCTAGGGTAGCCATGGGAGTGCTGGCCAAGGTGCCCTGCAGGAAAAGCGGACAGGAACCAAGATGCCAAGGGGGTCAGGTGGACCGTGTCGATAGGTGTGCAGGTTGCCAGGAATGCTAACAGGAGTGGTGATGGGGCTGGATGCCAACACTGTCAGGAATGAGAGTGTGACCCAAAGAGGGACGCTGTGGGTGGTCGGGAGAGGCAAGGGCCCCTCCTGTTTGGAGCAGGTGGGAGGGAAAACAGCCATTTGAGGAGGAGGCGTGGCATGTTGGTTTTTCAGGGGACGCCAGCGTTCGTTTACAGCCAGAATGGAAAGGGAACATTGCCAAGAAGGAGTTTGGCGATGGGCTCAATTCCAGAGGGCCACTGGAAGCTTCCAGAGGGTCGGGGAAGGGGGGAGGAGGGGGAGAGCCAGGTGGGTGGGTGGAGACAGGAGTGAAATGGCAGCTGTGGGACACGGCATAGTCCTTACCGTCCTTACCGCCTGGAGAGGGATTGACAGTACCGATCACTGCCGCCGTCCCGGGACGAGCCACTTAGCTGTTTGTGGCATTGGGGGCGGGGGAAGGTAGTGCTAGAATCAGGGTCACCTCTGTCGGCCTGTAAATTAGCCTGTATCTTGTTCCACGGAGGATAGCCTACTCAAGTGCGAAAAGCAAGCTACAGAAAATTGTATCGCAAGATTCAACTTTTGTTAAACACACACACGAATAAACTGCTTCATAGGTGTTCGTGGCAACACAGAGCTGTGACCTTGGTTTCCGGGGGGCAGGGTTTTGGCCTTGTTGACGTGCCTCGTGTTGCTTCACTTGTAACGGTGGCATTCACGTGAATTGCTAACGTTTAAAGCTTTGTTTAAAAATGAGGTGATTCCCGTTGATACGTGTTCAATATTTAGAGTTTAGAGATGACAGAAGGTAGACATTTGGGTATTTCTTTTCTTCTCTTTTCTGTGCATTATTTTAATGCACCCACCTACACACCTAGCTATGTTTCTCACTGTTTTTCAAACAGAAGAGCTCAAGGAGTACTTACTTTTTATTAACATGATTGCGGCATTTCTTTCCCCAGATTAAAGAAACTGGCGCTAACCTAGCCATTTGCCAGTGGGGCTTTGACGACGAAGCAAATCATTTACTTCTTCAGAATAACCTGCCTGCGGTTCGTTGGGTCGGAGGCCCTGAAATCGAGGTAGGAGGCTCCCTGCGAAGAGACTGTGAACATGGGTTGAGCTTACGGTGCGTTTCTGTACGTGAGGCTGCAGTGACCTCGCTCGCCTGCAGTCAGCACACTGCCAGGGCTCCACAGATAAGAGGAGGGTGCGCTGGGGAGAGGAGAACGCTAGAGTCTTTGTCACCATTTTTATATGTGTTTCTGATGTTTCACGGCACTTGGAGACGCTTTCCCCTCTCTCCCTGGCTGTCTCGTAGGCACTCTGAGGCAGGAGCACAGGCTGCCCACCTCACTGTCAGCCCCATCAGTACTGAGAGCCATTGCGGACGTGGTCCGTAGCCCGGTGGACGTGGTCCGTAGCCCGGCACATGTGGCCTCGTGGCTGCTCGTGGCGGGGACGGGTGGGGAGCTGAGGGCTGCGCACGGGGTCATGGCGCTGGGCCGCCGCAGCCTGACCAGGACACCCAGCTCTTCGGAACCTTGCTCAGTGAGCCAGGCTTTCGGGGCAGACTTTGAAACCTGGGCCAGGCTGGGGCAGAGGTTCTACTGAACACGGCGCTCGTGGGTCAAGCGTGGCTCCTCCGTGGTGCGATTCGGAGAGTCCCCGCTCACCAGCCTGGTCTTCCTTTCCCCCGGCCTGCCGGTCAGCTGATCGCCATTGCCACGGGCGGCCGCATCGTCCCGAGGTTCTCAGAGCTCACGGCCGAGAAGCTGGGCTTTGCAGGTCTTGTGAAGGAAATTTCATTCGGGACCACTAAAGACAAGATGCTGGTCATCGAGCAGTGCAAGAACTCCAGAGCCGTCACCATTTTCATCAGAGGAGGAAATAAGATGGTGAGAACACAGTTGTTTGTCCTACATTTTTTCAGAATTTGGAACGTGATTTGGCTTTTCCCATAATGTACTTAACTGAGACACAGTTACCTTAAGAAAGATGACAGCATCTTCCTTAGAGAAGCAAGGACACGTCAGGAATTCCCTGGCGGTCCAGTGGTTAGGACTCAGCACATTCACTGCCAGGGCCTGGGTTCGGTCCCTGGTCAGGGAACTAAGATCCTGCAAGCCGTGCGGTGCAGCCGGGGAAAAAAAGGACATATCACAACGTAAGATACTGAAGACCGTGTTCCACTGTTGGGTCTACGAGGCCCACTTGCCTTTCCTGTCTCATAGGTATAAATGGGGAACCTGAGTGGTAACCATAGGCATGCTCTTCATTCACCAGGAATGGGTTTTTAGTGCATCGAGATGAGTAAGACTCATTGTAAGGGTGTTTCTTTGTCGTTTTTGTTTGACCCCCTTCACTTGGGCATAGGTCCTGGAATGAGTCCCTGGCTGCCCTGTATTTTGGGGTTTTTTAACTACATTATAGGGAGGAAAAGTAGAATAGATAGAAACCATCTGGCAAAGAACTTTCTGGCACCAGTCTTTTTAACCAAGGATATTACTGGGGACAAGGTAGGAATATTTCCAGTACCCAGCAAGCACTTAGATTAAACCCCAGGTGCACGGTATTCGGCTCTAAAGTGATTAGATTGTGATCACGTTAACTTAGGCAAAATTGTTTTCCCCAGATCATCGAGGAAGCCAAACGATCCCTTCACGATGCTCTGTGTGTCATCCGGAACCTCATCCGTGACAACCGCGTGGTGTACGGCGGAGGCGCTGCTGAAATAGCCTGTGCTCTGGCCGTCAGCCAGGAGGCCGACAAGGTGAGTGAGACCCGTCACAAACTGCAGCGGGGATGCTAGACCCCAGGCGTCCGATCTGCGTCGATTCTCGCGCCCGTGTACTCGAGTGCGGGTTACCACAAACCAGCGTGTCTCAGCCTTTTTCAGACCTTGCAGCCTCAACAGCAAATCTCTGCACTCTTAATGTTACTTGAAATTCAGAATTAGACGTCGTACCTGCAGGCACAGCAGGAAGGGCTGACCTGTTCCGACTTCTCACACATGTACCTTCTCCATCCTTATCCTGTAGTGACGTTTTCATAGGACGGTCTGTCCTTAGAATTCTTTATGAGTTAGTTTTTCAAGGTACGCGATTTAATTATGTTTCCAAATAGCTGCTGGCGGGGGGCATTGGCCAAGTACGCTGACCGTAACCGTGTGCCCTTCCAGTGCCCGACCTTGGAGCAGTACGCCATGAGAGCCTTCGCCGACGCTCTGGAGGTCATCCCCATGGCCCTTGCCGAAAACAGCGGCATGAATCCCATCCAGACTATGACCGAAGTCCGAGCCAAACAAGTGAAGGAGATGAACCCTGCCCTCGGGATTGACTGTATGCACAGGGGAACAAACGGTGAGGCACCATCACCGCTCTGGGGCTGCGGTTCGACTTAACTTGAAACATTACGTGCTGCGTGTTATCCTGTCTTTTTAAATACTTAAACACACTTCAGGTATTCAGGTCCTGAATTTTAGAACATTTGATTTAATTACCTTGGGAATTGTTAGACTGCTGGTCTTAGCAACCTACAACTAATTTTAATAACAAAAAGCTGCAGTGCGGTATTTATTCCAAAGGTGACTTCCATTTTAGAAAATAATTTCCATCTTACCTTTTTTACACAAATGTCTGTCGGTGTGGGTTCTGTATGACCTATAAGACAGCTCTGAAATTGACTTTTCGGTTTACAGCTGATTCTATGGTCGTGTCCCGTAAATTCCAGGGTGTTTTATAAATGGGAGGTACTGTAACTTCTGTAGCACTCGCATAGTTCATCTGCTGAAAACGTAGCGCAGCTTTAGCGTGTTGGAACGGTGGTCCTGGTGATTCCCAATGATTCCTGATGGGGCCGTCTCTGGGGTTCTGCAGTTAGTCCTGACCACAGAGTCTCCAGCAGTTGGTGTTTTGGTTTTGTTTGTTTGTTTTGTGGTATGCGGGCCTCTCACTGTTGTGGCCTCTCCCGCTGCGGAGCACAGGCTCCGGACGCGCAGGCTCAGCGGCCGTGGCTCATGGGCCCAGCCGCTCCGTGGCACGTGAGATCTTCCCAGACCGGGGCACGAACCCGTGTCCCCTGCATCGGCAGGCGGACTCTCAACCACTGCACCACCAGGGAAGCCCTTGGTGTTGTGTTGTGTTTTGTTTTCTTCTGTTTTTACTTAGAACTGTAGGTATATTCTGGGTTTTAGGTTAACAGCCCAAGGAGTTGAGTAACAGCAGCAACTCCTTGTCAGACACATATTTCAGTTCCTTTAACTTGAATGCCCAGGTCTTCGTTGGAGTCACTTGTCGTTTCAGGCACGGTCACATCGGGCTTACTATCAGTAAGTGACGGCATTGGGTGTGCTGTGGGATGAGGTGTTGCTGAGCGATTCCCCCTTCGGCAGGTCACTGAGAAACGCAGCCTGTGGTTGAGGAGGCCCTGTCCCCACAGCTCTCTGGAAACCAGGTTCACATTCCAGAATGTCCTGGGAAGCAGTGGAAGTATATTCTTCTGAAAATATAACCGGGACTAGTGGCTTCCAAATTTGTGTTTCTTAAGTTTTACTCTAATTCCATAAATTGGAGCAAGGTATTAGTAATAAATATGTATGCTGTTTTATAGTAATTTATATGTGTTTTTCAGATATGAAGCAACAACACGTCATAGAAACCTTGATTGGCAAAAAGCAGCAGATCTCTCTTGCAACACAAGTGGTTAGAATGATTTTGAAGATTGATGACATCCGTAAGCCTGGAGAATCTGAAGAATAAAAAAAGAATTTAGAATAAAATGTAGAAGTAAGATCCGCTACCGTGATTAAATAAATGGGTGTCTCGTGATGCATCTGCAGTTATTTATTACCATGTCCTTCATTAGACACTGTAGGTGCTATAGCAACAGTAGCTGTTTGGTAGCTATAGTTTGACTTGTTCAGAGACCTGGAATTGTAGAGATGTGATCTCACAGGTTTTTTGTATTTGCTATTAAAGGGAACTCTTTAAACAGCCTTTATATTCTGCTCTTCAAGTTAAGAAACATTCACTGTAACATTCATCAGATGCCTTAACTGAAGGGGTTTAAGTTGATTTTTTTAGTCTTTTTTTTTTCTTGTTTTTTTAATAAGCCGTAGGACCTATATTTAACAGCTTTAAATGTTCCGTTTGTTCTCAAGATTTATTTTAACACTGAGGAATTACAGGCTTGGTCCTATTTATTTAAATGCTGCATCTGTGTAAATGGGTGGATCTTTGACTGTAGAGACCCGTCAGAGGTGAGTATCCACGAAACGATTGTGGGATGTCTTAACGTGCTTTTAGGTTACACCGACGTGAGCTAGGGCGTTATTACTGTGCCACTGAGACCGCGTTAACAGCGTAACCTTCACGTAGTCCCCTTGGCGTTATCCTGCCCTGGCTCCACCCTAAGCGCAGGCCAGCATGTGTACAGAGAAGGCCAGCGTGGGCACAGACTCCTGCACCACCTGCAGGTGCTTAGAAGGGCGATTCAGAACCCTGTTGGCGTTTTCTTATCAGAGGAACAGAACAAGTGGAGGTTAGAGTGAAATGTAGAAAAATGGGTTAAGTGGGAGGAAATACCTTGCAATGACCATGTATGAGTAGATTGGTATTGAATTAATTCTGCTTATTAAAATAATACTGGCTAACAGTGACATAGCCCTTACCAAAGGCCAAGGTGTGTTCTGAGAACTTTACCTGTTCTCACCACCTTGTAAAGGAGACAGTTTTCTTGTTATTCCCATCCTACAGGTGAGTTTTGATCATCTGCCAGCCTCTTCTGGCCAGTACATGGTAGAGCTTAGTCAAACCCTGGCAGTCTTAACTCGAGAGTTCCCCTCTCCCCATTGGCTTGTTTGGTTCTCTAAAAGGATGTTTCTTAGAGAATTGTGATGATAAAGTTCACTCTTGTGCCACCAGGGGGAGAGGATTTGGACCAGTCAGGTTCCATAGAATTAGGAAACGATCCAGGGTTCCTTCTCCTGGGGACCTGGGTGCTGACCAGTCCTATCTATTGGGTCGTTGTGTTTTCTCTACGTTAATGCATTGGTGGTTTCGCTAGGCAGCGTAGTAGTAAGCGCCAATATCATTCATCCTAATGAATATACAACCTGGTACACATTTCATCATGAAATGGATTGTGAAGTGACACTATCATCACTTACACTGTTGCTTTCTGGGTGCAGCGTCAGAATGCGTCAAGTTTGGGATCATGTCAGACTTAGACCCACTTAGATAAATGTCTTGACCTAGTAGTTCAGGTGAGTTGATTTACAAGGGTGGATTCTAGCCTATAAAGAACATACAGCAACTTGCTTTGGACCAGTCTCACAAGAAGGGGTTTGTGGTTGAATGAAAAGAGCTACGAAACCACTCCTCCAAAGAATGGACCTCACAGATGCTTCTGCTGGTTTTGGTTGAGAGAAACTATGTGGCTATGAACAAACTCGTACACATGTTGTTTCACAAGCTTTTGATTTTTTCCGGTAAAAGCACCCCTTCAGGGCACCATGTTACCTTCTATCTTCCAGTTCAAATGGCTGGTCGAGTTTATATCCCTTGTATTGTAGCCGACCCCGTGTGTATCAAGAGCACACACCTCATCCTGTGTGTATCAAGAGCAGTGAAGGCACTTGACCCTGAAGCCGGATTCCCACGCAGGGCCCAGCATTGTCCTGTTGATTCCCAGTTCCTGCACTTGCGGCTTTATTCAGTGTTTTTGTTCGTTTGTTTGTCCTTTAGTTTGTTTTGTTTTTTGGCTGCACCGTGCAGCTTACGGGATCTTAGTTCCCGACCGGGGATCGAGCCCGGGCCCCAGCAGTGAAGGCGCCAAGCCTAGCACTGGGCCACCAGGGAATTCCCTATTCAATGTTTGTTAGGTGGCCTGGTCTTTAATTATAAGCAACCACTCAGAAATACAGACGCTTCTGCAGGGGCTGAGAGGCTAGTGGGTTGTGTGTGACCGAATGTCTTTAATCCTTCCTTTCTTTGTTCGTCGTGAAACAGCTCCACTAAAGGGGGCGGGGGGGGGGGGGAATGGGAGTAACGAAGTAACAAATAATTGAAGTACTACTAGGCGTGGAGAAGTGTTTCTGCATTTCAGGTGCTTCTTGGGGGTAGCCGGGCAGACGCCGGTCATCTGAAGTGCCAGGAAGGAGGGCACCAAAGACAGGTGGCTCCTTGGGGAGCGTTGGGGGAACGCAGTGGCAGCAGCGAGGGCACCTGGAACATGCTGGGTCCTGAATGCTGTTGTAACGTCTTACGTAGGTGATAACAGCGGTTTTCAAGGGGCTGTGAGGTCAACAGTAGTTTCTAAGAGCTGATTTGCCATTTTCACCGTGTTGACAGGTGCACTGATGGTGCAAAAGCAGTGACGGGTAAAACTCGTGAGTAGGGATCGGGTGGTGGTGCTAGAAGCTGTATTCCTCACCACCACCCACTTAGAAAGCTGCTGCCACTGAAGGGTGACCTCGAAGCAGTGCCAGCCACTGAGTCATTAGACTTCGGCCCCTGAGTACAACGGTGTCTCGGTGCTCGCTCGACACAGCAAGTGTGTGAAGCACCTCACGTAACGGGCATGGCAGCCGCCTCAGCTGGACTGGCCCCTCCCTGTGGACACCGTCTTTATTTAAATGTGACTGACAGCCGGTTACTCACACGTCTGCGTGACAGACGGCTGCTCAGAAACGAATTGTGACCCTGTCACTTCAGTGGAACACCTACAACAAAAGTACCGTAGTCCGGGTGGCTTAGACAACACAGTTCTGGAGGCTGGCGGTCCAAGATCAAGGTGCCGACGGGTCTGGTGTCTGGTGTGAGTGCTTGTAGGCGGCAGCCACCTGCTCACTGTGTCCTCAGTGGCTCCGGGAGGGTCTCTGGAGTCTCCCTCTTTCTCCCCCCACCCCCGCCAGCAACGACTGATGGTATTTGTGCGTGGCTCAGTAAGCTAGTGTTTTCCAATCATCAGTATATTACGGTCTCGTTCTTGTGTAGGTGGACCAACGTAACAGAATGAAAAGTTGATTGAAACTACCACTTGTTCTGTTTTGGAAGAGACTAAAACAGAATATGCACTGTTTTCCAACTACTGAACATATCGATGTGGCCAGACTCTACACTGCACTGAATTGAATGTGTTGTTAGAAGCAGATGTGAGAACCCACTGTCCTCTGCTAAGAGAGACATCGAGGAGATTTGCAGAAGTGGAAAACAACGCCACTCTTCTTTTGTTTTGGAAACTACAAAAAGTGTATATTAACGTGTGTTCATTATTTTAAAATAAATATTTGCCTTAATTTTTTAGTTTTATTTTCTAACACTAAATGCCAACGGGTGTAACTGACAAAAACATAAGCTCTTGGGAGGAGGGGGGAGGGTCCTCAATAAGTTTTTAAGCGCATACAGGGATCTTGAGATCAAAACATTTGAGAATTACTGCATTAGCACCTGAAATCCTCACGATATGCCGGTCATTGCCAAGAGACGCTGCGTAGTTTGCACCATTCACTCGTTGAAATAAACTCGTTTATACAGCGCTGAAAATCTGCACTTACCAAGACTTATTGTATGATCCTGACCCGTTTCAAGGGCGGTTGAAGCTGATAGTGTGAACTTCCGGCCTCTGTGCTCGCACCCATGGTCATCTGGCCAGCCCCTCCACCCCCCTCCCGGTGGCAGGCAGGATTCCAAACCAGGGTTCAGTCTGGTTATGCAGTCATCCAGTCACGCTGATGTAGGTGCTGCTGTGAAGGGACTTTGCAGATGGCATGAAGTACTAGTCAGCTGACCTTAAGAGAGGGAGGTGATGCAGGTGAGCCCCGTGATATCACAGGAGCCCTTCGTGGTCACGGAAGGTGCAGGCGCGAAGGACTGGATGCCCCCCTGCTGGCCCTGAGATGCAGGGACCGTGTGCAGGCCCTGAAGACAGGCCTGAAGGGGCCGAGGAAGGAAACGGGGCCTCGGTCCCAAACTGCAGGGGACGGCTGTGGCAAAAACTGGGGTGCACACTTGGTCCTTGAACACCACGGGTTAGGGGCGCCGCCCACCTGTGCAGGTGAAGACCCCTGAGTGACTTACAGCCGGCCCTGTGGCCCTTCATACACTCAGTCCCACATCCAAGGATTCAACCAGCCGCGCATCGTGTAGTTCTGCAGTGTTTACTGTTGGAAAATACCCACCTGCAAGTGGACGCACGCAGTCCAGGCCTGTTGTTCAAGGGTCAGCTGTATTTGGAAGTGGATCCTTCCCAGACCTCCTGAAGGGAGCCTAACGAGCCAGCAGCTGGACTTTGGCCTTGTGAGACCCAGAGCAGAAAAAACAGCTGAGCTGACGGAATAATACATTTGTCTTTAAGCCACAAAGTTAGTGATCATCTGTCACAGCAGCAGTAGGAAACTCATACACTCCTGTCGTGTGTGTGGGGGGGGGGGGGTGTTACCCTAGATTCCAACTCTTCTCAAGCTTGCTCCCTCAGTTCCCCATCTCGGGTAGTCACGAGTGAGCCTCGCCAACACGTGGCCCTTTCTGGGCACCCGACGGGATCGCGCTTCCAGATTCTGTGACCAGCGGGGCCGTGTGAGCAGCTCAGGCCAGTGAGGGGAGAGAAGCATCACTTCCAGGCCAGAGCATTGACTAGCCATGCAGGGCCCTCCAGGGTGCTCTCCTCAGCACAGCCAGGCGTGTTATTCCAGGCGGCCACTCCAGCCTGGCCCCTGGAGGGCCAGTGATGGGAGCCCCCTCCAGCAGCCGTGGGCATGGAGCAGAGGTGAGTCAGGGCTCTTGGACAGGTTCACCCTGAGAGCTGAGGTCCCCGTGCCTGACAGAACCTCTCCACTGCACCTTCAACCCCCTCGCACCTTCCACCGAGTAGCTCCCCTTAAAAAGCAGAACAAGTCAAGCCTCTCTGGGTCCTGAGTCCTGGGCTCTTCCCTCGCGCCTCTCATTTTCTCTACAGCCAGCCTGGTTCCCCGCGCCTTCACCTCCTCTCCACTCCACCCACAGCTGCCCGGCCTCTGGCCCAGCCCGGGACCCCTTCCCGGGGCCTCTGCAGGCCCAGCGACCACGGAAGATGAGGGGCGGCTCCCTGAGGCTGCCGGGACCTTCTTGCTCCCCAGCTTCCGGACGAGAAATTTCCCCGATTTCCCTCCCGGAGCCCCAGCCCTGACAAGAAACGGCCCCCAGTCAGCCATGCACATTGGGCTGAAAGCCCACCCCCCACCCAGGACCCAAGCCGGCCCCCTCCCCGCAGCCCCACCTGGTGAGAGCCTCCTGCAGGGCCGGCCCGGTGGAGAACAAGGTAGCCCTTCAGCATCTGCAGAGCCTGCAGGCCAGCGGGAAGGATGGCTACGTGCTCTAGTCGTGAGCACTTGGCCAGGTAGAGAGATCCTCTGGGCCGGGACTGAGAAGGACGACCGCTGGGCCGTCACGTGGGGGATGATGGGGTTAACAGCATCAGCAGGACGCAGCTACAGCACGTGTAGTGGCTTGACCGTTGCAGGCACGCCCCATGCGGTTCCCACCCGCCACCCGTGGTTATGGAAGGCTTGACTTGGGAGGGCTACTGAGGAGCTGGGCCTTCGATTTGATGTGATTTTAACTAATTTAAATGTAAAAACTGAAACTTTACCCTTGACACCACCCTTCTGGTTGAACACAGGAGAGATTTGTGATGCCACCCCAGCCCCAGGGACCCGAAAACGTCACTGTCTGAAACACCACTGCCTAGCAGGGAGCTGGATGGCAACTCTCATCCATCGTTTTTTATTAGCTTTTAGAAAAAGCCACAGATTCAAAAATTAAGTCTTTAGCTTGATATGATTAGGTCAGTCATTAAAACCTTATTTTAATCTCAAAATTTCTCATAGTGCAATACATGAACATGACAAATTCATCTGTATTAAGACAGAGATAAAAGTCCAATTAAGGTGGGCTTTACCTGAGTTTACATTTCAGGCTCTTCACGGTTTTGCCATAGTATTCGTTTTAGAGGATGTGCTCAGTTCAAGGCCGGAAGGCCATGCCTGATCTGTGAGCTGGTCCCTGGATAGCTCTAGGTTCTTACTAATAGTTAGCACATTACTCTGCCATCCAAATTCTTCAGGTCCTGACCTGTTGTTAAAATTTTTCTTTATGCACATGTTAAAGGTTAAAGTATTTCATACATTAACTTTTCCTACTGAATTTGTGTTTCAGATGAATTCCAGGATTCCTTGATTCATCTTCTGTAAAGTGAAAATGAAATCAAATGATCTAAGCATTTCAAAGCAAATTTCTGGATGCGAGCTATTTTGAGAAAGTTTGCCCTTGGCCTTGGCTACACGTACTTGTTCAGCCACTCGAGCAAGCTCCTTCTCGCCTCATCGACATAGGGCTTGTCTTCAGGCGAACAATCTTCTCTCTTGCGATGCACGAACCCGTGCGTTTGCCCAGAAAACGTTTTAATTTGATATTCCACTTTGCAGTTTTCTTTCAACTTCTGAGTCAGCAGAGAGACCTGGTTGGCAAAAGATTTCATGATGATAGGACTTCAACCCTCTAGCAATATTTTCCATTCTCCAAATCTTCCCTGAATGCTTATCAAAGAGCTTTAACATCTGTGCTTTAAATTAAGTTCCATAGCTATCATGAATTTTTCACTTTTAATTTTAAAATCGGCACAGTCCGCACCTCTGACAAAGGAGAGAATTCAGAATTCAAAGGAGAGAAATCATAAAAATGATACATCAGGGGACTTCCCTGGTGGTGCAGTGGTTAAGACTCCACACTCCCAATGCAGGGGGCCCGGGTTCGATCCCTGGTCAGGGAACTAGATCTCACATGCGTGCTGCAATTAAGGAGCCCACGTGCCACAACTAAGACCCGGTGCAACCAAATAAATAAAAATAAAATACTTTTTTTAAAGATACATCAATTATTTGAAATTGTATTAATATATTTATATATTATTCAATATATACTTCAGTCTATTTGCATATACCATATTCAATGTATTCAATATGTAATTCATAGATTCAGGTATAAGTTGTTTAAAACATGTCAATAAAATGTATCAGTTATGAATAACAACAGTAATTTCTAAACAACTGCTTTTGAACCACAGTTTCCATCTGCCTTTTCCTTATCAACATACTGGATTTAACATAGCTGTGTCTTCACTACTATATATAAAATAGATAACCAGCAAGGACCTACTGTATAGCACAGGGAACTATACTCCATATTTTGTAATAACCTATAAGGGAAAAGAATCTGAAAAAATATATACATATATATGTATATATATATATATTTTATGTATAACCGAATCACTGTGGCGTACACCTGAAACTAACATGACATGGTAAATCAACTATACTTCAATAAAAAAAATTTTTTAATTAAAAAAACAAACAGAGCTGTGTCTTTAAGGACAGAGATCTTATGATAACTCATGGGTTCCACGCGGAGGGAGCATGGGCAGGGAAGTAACCAGCCATCCAGCCATGGCAGGAGCACTTAAGGGGTTACAGACCCCCTCAAAGTCCCCAATAAAACACACCTTTAAAACTTTAATGTTGAAACGTATTTGGAGCAACAAATGAATCCTTCGGGATGTTTTCCCCAAAATGTCAAGTCCTGCTATTAAACACAGAGACGAGAAGAGTTAAGATGCCAACTTACCTGCTCTAGAGGAATCACAGCATCGTTTTCAGCAAAAATGAACAACGTGGGGTTCTTTAATTTGTACACGTCTTCGGAGTCTTTGATGATGCCTGGAGAGTGGGGGCGGGACAGGGACACAGGGTAAGACTCCCGTACATGTGCCACAGAAAACGATGTGAGGTAGATTTTTCAAAGGAAAACATATGCTTTGGGGGTTTTGTGTCTCTTCTTTTTAGCAATTCCACAAAAGTGGCCTGTTCTATAAAACTGGGCTCAAAGAGGTTACTGAGTCTGAGCTCCCTTCTCTCTACCTCACTCACCAGGAATCAGGCCATTAAATGACGGCTGTAGACCTGGCCGGCTGCTTGGCAGGTAAAGATACGCAGCAGCCTGAAAAATGCTCCCTCTTGGGACGTGTCTTCATTTACCAAGAGGTGATAACTTTCAAATCTGGACCATCTGACCACCGCTGTTCTGGAAGTTTCTCACAGTTTACTCAAGCCCCAAGGTTCTGACGTCAGGGTTTGATGGGGTATTTGTGCTCAGAGGAGACCACGTGTGTGAAGTCCCTGGGCACGGCAGCGGGTCCCAGCAGGTCATTCATAATAATTAGTTTTCATCCTTCTAAAGTGCCTTCAGAATTTTAGAGATCATTTAGTCAAAAGCATGTTGGACTTTGGGGATTCAGACAACTTTGAGTGTGCCCACTCCTATAGGAAAATAAGTAAAAGTTTCAAACTCCACTGTCATTCTGAGATGAGAGGAGTTCTAAAGAAAAGATTATTCTGGGCTTCCCTGGTGGCGCAGTGGTTGGGAGTCCACCTGCCAATGCAGGGGACACGGGTTCGCTCCCTGGTCCGGGAAGATCCCACATGCTGCGGAGCAGCTAAGCCCGTGCGCCACAGCTACTGAGCCTGTGCTCTAGAGCCCACAAGCCACAACTACTGAGCCCACATGCCACAACTACTGAGCCCACACACCACAACTACTGAAGCCAGTGGGCCTAGAGCCCGTGCTGCGCAGCAAGAGAAGCCACCGCAAAGAGAAGCCCGCGCACCGCAAGGAAGAGTAGCCCCCGCTCGCTGCAACTAGAGAAAGCCCGTGCTCAGCAACGAAGACGCAACGCAGCCAAAACTAAATAAATAAAATAAATAAATTTATTTAAAAAGAGAAAAGATTATTCTGGCACTTGTCAAAGACGGTAAGGAAGGTTTTATTCGAGGAGACCACGGCAACAAGGGTTTGCAGTGACGGAGGGACACCAGACTCAACCCCAAATGCGAGGACAAGTGGGATTTTCCACCACGGAGCAGGATGGGGGCCGGTGGATGGAAAATGACTAAGGAATCATCGGGCTACGGGGATTCTGGCCAGACAGTATTTGACAAAGCCTTTGCTGAAGGCAGGCCAGGTGACAAGGCATGGGGGGGAGGGGGGAACAGGAGGAATTTGATCACATATCAAGGATGGGGAGTTCTCGCTAAACTGACCCAGTGGGCCAAGGAGAGAGCCCAAGGTCGGGACCTACTCAGAAAGAGGACTCACAGCGGAGCCTGACTCAAGGGTGGTCATAGAGAATCCCAGTCAGTACGGAGGAAAAAAAATTGTTTTCCATTTCCTGTTGGCAGTATAGCAAAGCCAAGTAAGCCGGAGAGCCTCCCCTTAGCTGTAACTCCTCTCTAGAATGCAGGGAGCCACGGGCAAGAGGGCCACGCTTTCCGCCCTATTCTGTGAAGGCCACGTTAGGTGACTGCACAGCGCTTTGAGTCCCCTGGGCTCCAAGTCCCGCCCGGCTCCGCAGTCGCGCACTGCGCAGAGGCGGCCACGAGGTGGCGCCGACGAGTAGTCCACTCCGGAGCGCCTTGTGCTAATTCACACAAAGGCGCCGCGAGGGCTGCCAGCCCCATTGTGCACAGCGGCAACCGGCAGCTTACTGCTGCCTTTGAGTGAGTAAACAGGTAAAGGGCTTTTTTTTAATGCTAACAGTAAGTGAAAATACCGCAGTGAGGAACCATTAAGCCAAATAAGAATCATTAGTATAACTGTTGGATATACTATCATGAAAGAAAGCCAAGGTCGGATGTTTCCATATCCTCACTTAGTAACCATTTCTATACACAGATATAATGTTCTTATGTCATTGGTGTGATACATTTGGTTTGTTTGCATGAAATGTTTATGTTGCTATTTACATTTTAGAGTCGGTTTTCCCTTTCCCTGTTTTCATATATATACACATATATGCATGTGTATATATAGTGTGTGTGTGTGTGTGTGTGTGTGTGTGTGTGTGTGCAGGACTGCATGCATGCGTGAGTAGTTGAGAATTAGTCATATCTTGGAAAAATCTTTTCACAGCTATTGCTCATAAAAATATTGCTTGATAGTAACCATTATCACAGAAAGAAAGTTATCCCCTTCATCCTAGGTTAAGAAATTGAGACCTCGGATTAGGGGATTTCCCCAAAGGCACACTGTCAGGACCCAGGTTCCCTCTGGTTAGATATTACATACTTCCGCCTCTACCTTCAGATTTTTAAAACCAATTCCTTAAGATAGGCCATCTCTGCTCCACTGGGGTTTGTGTTACCCCAGGACCCTCAGTTTGGGAAGAGGCTCGTGGCCTTTGTCACTCAACCCCTCCTCCAGTTTTCATTGTGTAAAAATGCACAAGGCAGGTTTACCGTAGATGGACACCCCTGCCCTGAATTCTGGGTATTTCATCATCATGTGATGCACAGCAACTCCACCCCAGCAGAATCCCACGACGCCAATTTTCTTGGCATGACAACGTTGTTTCAGATACTTCAAGACCGCGTCAACTTCTCTAGAATGAAAGAAAAGTTATTCAAGGAGAATTCCCTGGTGGTCCAGTGGTTAGGACTCCACACTTTCACTGCTGGAGCCCGGGTTCAATCCCTGGTGGGGGAGCTAAGACCCAGCAAGCTTCTGGCACAGCCAAAAAAAACAAACGAGGTATTTTGTGGCCCCTTGAAAGTACACTGGGCAGCAAGCACTAGTGGTAACAGGGCTTTCTCAGCAGCTGTTCCTTGAGGTTCTGAGATCCCTACTTTCAGAGCTCCGTCCTCACCACCTCCTGCCTGGGTGACGAGTAACAAGTGACATTTCTCCCCAGCAAGTCTCCCTGCCAAGCCCAGCCTCTTCCAGCCACCTGAGAGTGTGGCACAAATCAGACCATCTTGAGCAACAGCCTTCCACAGCCTCAGGAGAGATCAAGGCCCAAGGCCACACCGCGGCTCTAGGGCTTGATCCCAAGATCCGGCCCCAGGGAGCTCCTTCATCTCCTCTCTCTCAACAGGGCGCAGCCTCAATCAGGAGGCAGCTCCCCAGCTCTGTCTGACTCAGCACATTCCATCCCCCTGCCCGACACCCTAACTCTGCATCGCCTGTTTCCTCCCATGCCCAAAGAGCACGGTAGTATTTGGAAAGCCACAAGGAAGAGGCAAGCCCGAGGGGATGGGGAACAGTGGCTCTGGCCTTGCAAATGGTTCGTTTGCAAATTGGTTGTCTGGAACTCATACAGCTTCTGCAACTAGAAGCACGATGCCAAAATAGATGTAGTGCTGCAAGGCCGGCCCGGAAAGTTCTGCTGGATCTGATAAGGAAGAAACGCTGTCTGTTTGCAATTAAGAAAAAAAAAAAAAAAAGGAGAAAGCAATTCTATTGCACGTTCTTTTTCTTTTAATCGTAAGATATCTTTGAACACATTTAAACATATGTATCATACCATTCTGTGTGCAAGTAGTTATTTTCATAATGTTAGAAGAGCTGTAATTAAGTAATTCTGCAAAATATAATGGAATAAGGAATAGTTTTTGTCATTTTGTTTTTCAGTTTTTCTCGAATGCTTTTATCTTAAGAATAACTGCCTTAACTGGAGGGGACAAGAAGGAAGAGGGCATTTCTATAAACGTTCTTACACTGACTCAAGTGAACCTATCTTCCTTTTGTTGCCGAGTATATTCCCCACTTTCCTGGGAACACCAGAACTTAGCTTTGGATGAAACTCCCTTCCCCATGCTCGGTCCATATACTTTGGGAGGGTCAGTTCCAGGAGGGGAGTATGTGGCTCTGGCCTGGCCAATCGCAGCATAGCAATCTCTAGCCACAACGATTGGTTCAAGGATGGACTTGTGACCCAGTCATAACCATCAGAAAAAAACGAGAATTTTGCTGGTTTGCTGGGAAAGGAGCCAATGGGAGGCTGGGGCTGCTGCAGCCATCTTGCCATCCAGAGGCAAATGCTGCCTGACAATGGAGTCGGCATCAGACAAGGGTGCTGCGGGATGTTGGGAGGTCGAATCCTGGGGATACCTTCTGAGCTATAGACCAACCTCTGCTTGAAGCCAGAAATTACCTCTTTTCAGTACTATAAGCCAATAAATTCCATGACTCCTTAAGCAGTAACCATTCAAGATGGGTTTTCTTTCAAACAAAAGATATTTGACTAGACACAAGGACTTTAGTCTAATTTCCAAGTTAGTGTCTCCATTTTATGTCTCATTTTGATTTAAAATGTGTGGCTCTCCTTATCCCCTGTGGAGAGGTACCTCTGGGCTGCTCTAATGCCCTCCAGAAAGGATCACCCTGATTTGCGCTCAAGATAGAAGGCAGCCCCACAAGGCTTTTCCTCAAAATGTCCTAACTATTCCCCTCCACGCAAAGCTGAAGTTCATATTCACATCACAGGCTCTCGGGGTCTCTTGTGTTTCTACTTGTATTTTACTCGTAACTTCTTGCTTCATTTTGTTTTTCCTGGGCTTGCAGTCTGAGTCCCTGGGAGGGAGGCCTGGAAATGGATAAAGGTGTGGGAAGTTGGGTCCCCAGTGATCTCAGAGTCCACCCTGGGGAAGGCAAGGGAGGAAGCAGGGCAGAGAGAGAAGCTGGGCTGTGCTGTGATGTGATATGGGAGAGGACAGCATTCAGGAGGATGCCTGGTCACGGTGAGTCGGGGGCTAGGGCTGGGGGACCCCTTTGCCCTGGGCTCAGGTCTTCCTGTTCAGGAGGAGCTTGGCACTAGAGAACATCCCTGCCTCTTTCCCCGCTCCATCCTTATTCCTCCAGACCAAGAAGAGGGGATCTGAGTGGCAGCTAAGCCCTCTGGTCCTTGCTTCTGGACTGAGTGGAGCCAATTAATAAAAGGCTGCAATCCTGGGGGATCCACCCCCCTTTTCTTCCCACAGTTCCCTGGACCCTGGCAAGACCGCAGTCCTGGTCTGGTGGGTCTGGTCTAAAGACCCAGTTTCCCCGAGGCAGGGGGTGGGAGGGTGGCGTTTTTGGGGGGAGGGGATGGCACTTGGGGCCTCAGTTTCCAATCAGCGGAGTGGAAGTGGGGCTGATGTGTTCTCTGATCTCTCTTCTCTGCCTGTTGTTTCAACTGGTTCTGCAACCAGAGGGGAAGGAGGGAGTGTTGATCTATGGACCCCTATAGCCCAACTGTCAAGGAAAATGGGATCCCCAGGTACTTCAAGGAAGCTCTCTCAGCATCGGTGCCACGAAGCATTTCCCAAAGAGGAAAGCAAGTGAACTTACTGGCCAGCAGGGTACTTGTTGGTTTCTAACCAACCCTCCGCTGCAAAGACTGTGCTAAACGAAATCGGTTTCCTTTACGCCTCAGGAAGGACTCTGCGAGCCGTGGCCTCTGAGGTCGTACACGGCGGGAGGGTGGGCAGGTGGGTGGGTGACCGAGGAAGCCAGACCCTCCTTTCCCTCCTGCCTTTCCCCCCCGGGGCCCTGGGGCGCCACCAAGACAGCCACGCTGGCTGGTAACGTACTTGGGACTTACTTATCGATCCTTCTGGCATCTCTTGTCTTCAACCACTCCGGGAAGGTGGACCAGTCCCCTGAGGGGTGCCACGGCTCCTGTCCTACAAAGAAGTCTGGAACAATGGTTCTGTAAAATAGGGACATTCATCCTGCTTAGTTTCAGAACTGTTGGGACTCCATATTTGCTTCTGTTCATTAAGAACTTGTCACGTTGGCGGTTCTGGACCACAGGAGAAGAAAGGTAGTGGTCACAAGGGCCAGCTGTGATCGCAGCAGAGAGGCCAACTGGCTCCAGGCCAGAGCATCTCAGATTTCACAACCGAAGGTGCAGGGCCTCTGGCAGCCAGCTGAGAGCCCAGCCCGTCTGAAATGCCGAGGCCTCGGTCGTGCACACTCCCCGCTAGCTGTGACGCCCAGGACAAGGGTTCCCAGGTGGCGAGGGCCTGGGCGGGTGGACACAAGCTCCCCTCCTGCCCCTGAGGAGTCACACCTCTCAGCTGGCCTTTCGCATTAGCCTCAGGCCAGAGAGCACACCTGGTGAGCGGCCCAGTCACCATGACCAAGCAATTTCCCAACCTCCGCCCAGGATGCCAACAGGGCACAGTGTCCTGCCCCGAAGGTTTGGTCTCATGCAGGCTCTAAAAGGGGCTGCGGAGCAGACACGCCAGCTTGCGGGGTCCATGTCAACCTTCCTTCCGCACCAACCCCGGGGTGGGGCAACGCGGCCCCCGCCAGAGAGCCGGTTCTGGAAGTAAAGGTCACGGCCATGGATGGAGGAACACAACCTCTCCTGCAGGGGTGGGAGGAACACTGAAATCTGGGTCAGAAGAATCGAAGTTCAGGTCCCTGTACTGCCCCGTTCTGCCCTGAAACCTTCACAAGTCACTTAATCACTTTTAGCCTCTTTTTCTTGATCTAACAGAGCCTTGCACCCTCAGAGGATTATTCTGAAGGCAAAATACTTAGATAAGGGTGACAGGCTTTGTAAGTCACAGGCATCTTTACTCATTTTTATGTTCCCTCTCCAGCTAATGGACCCACCCAAGACAACAGAAGCCACTGTCCCATCCAATCTCCTCTCTGCAGCGGGTGACCTGGGGCAACTGAGACCTCCGCCTTCATGCCCCGGTTTCCTAACCATCAAAATGGGAACAGTGACAGCCCCGCCTTGTCCGGGTTGTTGGAAGGATGACGGGCAATTACCCAGGGAACGCCCTAGGGCCCCGGTCTGGCGGAGCCAGAAAGCAATCAGGGCTGGCTATTGTTTTCATTACTGGTATTGCCCTTGGAAAGTTAAGTTGCCTCATCCACAAGAAGAAACGTGAGGGCATGAAAAAGGGAAAAATCAAGTGGACGTCCTCTTCCCAGCCAACAGGAAATTGCATCACACGGCAGTGGGGGTGCTTCCTTTCAATGGGTTTCTCTTTGTAGGAAAACGAGATGGGTGTACGCTTTGGTTTTCAGCTCCTCTTTTTAAGAAATAAGAAAAGGGAATTGGGGTGCACCACACTCGGGGCTCGCTGAGTGAAGCTGGGCTGGCAGGGATGGTTCCTCCTCTCTCTCCGCCGTGCTTTACTGAAGCTGCTACCAACAGCACAGCGGTGCGGGGCAAGCAGGTGACAGCAGTCACCAAAGGTGGCCGTGGTCACACAATGTGACAGAGATAGCCTTTGGGAGCTGAGGTCTCACTCTGCCAGTTCTGGAAGCCAGCCTAACTCACATCAGGCCATGACAGTTCGTGTTCAGACCAGGATAACTACGTGTGCCCTGTGCGTGAAAGCTGACCCCAGGCGGAGATGCTTCAAGGGCCAAGTAATGGATCCATTTCAGAGCTGGCGAGCTCTGCCCTAGGTGTCCTGTACCGGTGTCTGCGCAGGGCCTTACATCGGGAAATAACTCTCCCAGCGTCCAACAAGTCTACAGGGCTAGCCATCCTAGGAGGACCTGAAGCCCAGACATTGGGCTGGGAGCAGTTGGCTTCCACTGGACACTGGCTGTCGCATGTGACAGTCTCCATTTACCTGCACCCCAGTGAGATAAGAAAATACATAATGTACATCAGAATATACTCAGGGTTTTTTGGTTTCATTTCCTTTGAAGGGAACAAAATACAGAAATTTATATGAATTTAAGTAAACAAAAAAAAAAGAAGAATTTTATACGTACGTGTATCCATTTCCTGCAATCATGTCCGCCATATACCTGGTATTGGGCAATTGCCAGCCGAATATATCTTGAATGACAATCACAGCTTTGCCAGCGTCAACGGGGGATGCGGTGAGATAAGCCTTGATGTGCTCAACTTGAACTTCACACCCCAACCCTCCGTACTCTATTCTATGGCCAATGTCACATGGACAAGGGTGAGCTTCGTTAGCCATTGGAGATGTTTAAGTCAGGCTACAGAGAGACACATGCATTACACTGAGTGGGGCACATCCCAAGATTATAAACAATGAGAAAACTAAAATCAAGAGTACAGGAAAAAATTAATTTTAACTATACTTACAGTGTATTCATGCAAGAAATCAATGATAACTTCTGGTTCTGGGTGATAAGATTAAGTTAAGAAGAATCCATTCCCAGGCTTCCCTGGTGGCGCAGTGGTTGAGAGTCCGCCTGCCGATGCAGGGGACGCGGGTTCGTGCCCCGGTCCGGGAAGATCCCACATGCCGCAGAGCGGCTGGGCCCGTGAGCCATGGCTGCTGAGCCTGCGCGTCCGGAGCCTGTGCTCCGCAACGGGAGAGGCCACAACAGTGAGAGGCCCGCGTACCGCAAAAAAAAAAAAAAAAAAAAGAATCCATTCCCATTATAAACAGTAGAAATACCAGAGTGAATGCAACTAACAAATAAAAGTTAAAATGGTGGAGCTCAGAGGGAAAAGAAAGCAACCCCCCTCCCCGGGTGAGAGAAGAAACTGGAGGTCAGGGTCAGGGTGGCAGGAGCAGATGTGAAGGAGCCAGGGTGCTGGGTACAGGGCCAGACCCAGAGACAGGCCCTCACCTAACCAGTGCTTAGGACTCTGTGTCCAGTGAGGCCTTGGGACCCCTTGAGACAGGGATTTGTAACTGAGACTTTCCCACACAAGGTCTGAGCCCTCAAAGGTTCACATTTAGCAGACAAAATTCAAAACAAACAACAAAAGAAAAAAGAAAAACTCTGCCAACCAAGCCTAGGAATATGGTAAGGAAGCCCAGGAAAGGAAAAAGGAAACCATAAAAAATAAAATAATAAAATAAAACTGGAAAATAAATGAATGTAAAGTCTTCAGCAACAACAAAAACCAATCCCCCAAATTTGCACCATCCTTTTGAAGTAGGAATACCTAGGCTGAGAAATTGACGGAACAGTGGACCCTGGGCAGGGACATCCCTGGGCACCTGGCAGAAACAAATGCAAGACTTTCACAATCCAGGCTGAAGAATGCTTCCCACTGAAGAGGTGCTTACTACAAATAGCTTCACAGGAGGAAGTGCTCCAAATAAACACTCGTCAGGAAGACTGATGGTGGGAACGGGGGTAGAAATGAGGAAGAGACCCAAACACACTTGACCAAACAAACAGCAGGAAAGGAGAAGAAAAAGAACAGTAAACCTATCAACCATAAAGCAAAAAATAATGTGGGCTGAATAAATCCAAACAAATGTAAATATATTAAATTCACTGTTTGAGACAGATTCTCTAATTAAATTTTTGTTTTTAATTCAAAGAGGTTTCCTTGGAAAGGAAAAACTAGGAAGCCTGAACCCAAAGATAGAGATCTCTTCATTAGCAATTAGAGAATATACAGTCTTTTCAAGCAGATGTGAACAGCTACCAAACTGCCCACATATTAACCCACAAGTCAACAAAAATTTTACATAAAACGTGTTATATTAGCACAATGAAGAAATGATAATAAACGTCCAAAAGGTTTAGAACCGAATTACAATGAAAACACTCTGTAGCGAAAAGTTGAAGCAATACACTGGTACTTAGAGAAATATTGATACCCTAGATTGCAGTCAGAGAGAAAAACACTTTCCCCTACCCTCTTAGGTTCAGCAACTGAGGGCCTGCGAATTTAACCGACAAAAGTCAGATTAACAGGAGAAAAAGCATACATGTTATTAATATTTTTAATTTTTAGCGCACAGTGGTTTTGCAGAAAAGAAGTGAAAACCCAAGAAGCAGTTAGACACATGGTTTATACAGCATTTTAACAAAGGGTGAGAAATTGTGGAGGCATGACTGGGAAATATATGGGGAATCTGGTGATGAGAGTTGCTCCCCTCACGGGGGAGAGGGAATTTATGCCCTAATTTTAGGCAGAAAGGGGGAGGGAGAAAAACTCTTTTTGCATCTGCTGTTTCCTAATTGCCTTCAGCTCAAAATAATCAATACGCCAAAGTACCATATTTGAGGAGGGTATCCTTTGATCCTCTTCAATTGCCATGTATTAGACAAAAGGGAAGAATGGAGATAAGTTAAGCATTCAATTCAAGAAGTGAGGGGAAAAATTAGAATAAACCCAAAAGGAGAAAATAATGAGATGAACATAAACAATGGAGAAACAGAAAGTGATTAAAATCTGATTTTCGAAGTTATAAAATAGGTATATCCCCAGCAAACCCGATCAATAAAAAGGAAAGAATGATAAAGAACACATAACAACAACAACAACAGCATAACAATATGAGGAATGAAAAAGGTGACGTAAGTACAGATTTTTCCCTTTAAAAAAATCGCCAAAAAATTAGTATGAACAACTTTACGCTAATAAATTTAGAAACAGAAAAAACTGACAAATATGCAGAATGAGAGGAAAAAATTCCTAACTTCAAAAATATAAAAGAAAAAAAAGGTGATGAGACAGCTCGAGATTAAAAGAGATTAAAGAGAAATGAAATCAAATGCACCATGTGAATCTTGACTACATCCTGGTTCCAAGTTAAGAACCGCTATAAGAGACACTCGGGGAACAAGTGAGGAAGCGAATATGGATGATAGTGGATATTATGAATTAATATTAATTTTCTACGGTGTGGTAATAGAAGTTATGTAGGAGAATGTTCTTATTTTTTAAATATGTGTGCTCAAGTTGGGGATGAAGTATCAGCATCTGCAATTTACCCTCAAATCATTATAAAACACACATGCACAGACATACATACAGAAACATAAAGCAATTATGGCAAATTGCAAACAACTGTTGAATCTAGGGGATCACAAGTGTTCATTTTCTTCCGGTTTTTGAGGAACAACAAGGAACAGTGTAGTTGGAACAGAAATATCAGGGAGAGAGCGTGGTGGGAAACACCGCTTTGCCCAGAATCCTCCAGCAGCTTCCATCTCACACCGAAAAAGCCAAATTCTTGCCACGAGAACGGTAATGGTGAAAAGAGCGAGAAAGGACAGGGTCTGGATAGATTTTTCAGGTGCAGCCAATTGGTTCTGCTGACAGATGGCATGTGTAGGATATTTAACAGAAAGGAGTCCGTGGTGACTAGGTCTTTCGCTTGAGCAACTGGAAAAGGATGGAATGTCTAAATGAAAGGGGAGAGTGCCGAAAGAGCAGGTTTGAGGAGACCAGGACTTCAGGCTGTGGCATAAGCAGTTTGAAATGTCTATGAGACATTCACATTCCTGTCCAGCGGCCAGCTGGATAACAACGCCCAAGTTCAGGGCCGGGGTCCAAGCTGAGGATATGCATTTCAGAGTGATCGGCGTACACAAGGGAACCTCATTATCTGCAGATTCTGTATTCATGAATTTGCCTCCTTGCTAAATTTATTCGTAACTCCAAAATCAATTCTTGCTGGGCTTTTGCATCATCCACAAGTCTGCGTAGAGCCACAAAAATCTGAGTCACTGAGATGCACGTTCCCAGTCAAGGTCGAGCAAGGCTGTGCTCTGTCTTCCTGTTTCAGCTCTCACGCTGTAAACAAGTGTCCTTCTCATGGTCTATTTAGTGCCACACGTTTGGTAACTTTGTGCTTTTTGTTGGTGATTTCATGGGCAGCGCTAAAGTGCCGTCTACTGATCGACGTGCAAGAAGGCTGTGATGTGCCTTAAATACGTGTTAGACAAGCTTTGTTCAGGTGTGAGTCACACTGCTGTTGGCCATGAGTCAATGTTAATGAATCAACAATATGTAGTAAATATATATTGTGTTTCTTCATACAGAAACACAAACAGAACAAGGTTAAATATTGAGGAGTTGATGGAAACGTGACCAGAGGCTCGTAGGAACCGACTGCATTTCCCTGTGGTCCACTAGCAGCTAGTTCAGCGTTCGCAGCAACTTTACCGAACATACCTTCTGTGAATAATGAGAATCAGCTGAACACAGTATTTACAACCTTGAGAGTGAATCACATCATTCAGGGAATAACAATAAAGAAGAATGCAGAAGATGGAGCCCTGGGGTCCTTCAGTACTTAAGACTTCCTTTGGGGAGGTAAAAAGGGACTAGTGACTGTGTCTGAGAAGGACGGGCCAGTGAGAGAGGAGGAAACCCCAGGTGTGGTGTCCAGGAGCCAAGCCAAGGAAGGGCTTCAAGAACAGGAGAGTGGGGCTTCCCTGGTGGCACAGTGGTTGAGAGTCCGCCTGCCGATGCAGGGGACGCGGGTTCGTGCTCCGGTCCGGGAAGATCCCACATGCCGCGGAGCGGCTGGGCCCGTGAGCCATGGCCACTGAGCCTGTGCGTCCGGAGCCTGTGCTCCACAACGGGAGAGGCCACAACACTGAGAGGCCCGCGTACAGCAAAAAAAAAAAAAAAAAGAACGGGAGAGTGTAAGCATAACGGAATCACTTTGCTGTACACCTGACACTAACACAACATTGTAAATCCACTATACTTAAAAATGAAAAAACGTGTATGCACCAAAAATAATTAATTTTTATAAAAAAGAAAGAAAGAAAGGGAGGGTGTAGACCATGCAACATTCTGCAGGAAGACCCGAGGGTGCAGACAGGGTTGCCCACCAGGCTCTGCACGGTGGAAGTCAGGCTGAGGGCGTCCAGAACAGGTTTGCGGGAGCGGGGAGGGCGGGACTGCCGGGGGCTGAGACAGAAGAGAGACAGGGAGACAGGAAATACAGAAAGCTCTCTCTAGACTGTCACCAGTCCTAAAAAAGAGAGTGAGCAAAAGATGGAGGGAAGATGTGGAAAAAAGTCTTTTTTTTTTCTTTTTCTTCATGGAAGAAATGTCAGCATATTGGCTTGTGGATGAGAATGTACCACGGAGAGGGAACCAGTGGTCTCTGGAGAGAGGGGTGAGGCCAGCACAGCAGAGGAGGCACTGGGCAGGTCCTCCCACAGCCCTGGGAGAGAAGGCAGAGGGTGAGGACACAGACACAGGTGGGTGGGTGCTGCCAGGAGGGAGGTTGTGGATGCTCCCACCTGCTTCTGTTTGCTCAGAGAACTAAGAAGCAGAGTCAACAGATCAGGGTAGAAGGAGGAGATTGAAGGGGAGAATAGAAGTGGAAAATGAGGGCCCGGAACATAGGCAGGGTCAGCGAGGCCGTGTCCCCCAGCCAGGTCCAGCTGCAGGGCGCAGGCAGGGAGAGGCCGGCAGAACAGACGGGGCTCTGCCGGGTCATGACAGGGGCAGGAAGGCTCTGTGACTCCTCAGGAGGTGGGATGGACACCAAGCAACCCAGGTGAGAAAACAAAGCCCTGTGAGTCACTGCCTACCACACACAGAGATCCTGTCAGCCTCCTTCAAAGGTGCGAATCCCATTATGGGGGCCCCGCACGCATGACCTCATCTAAACCTAATTGCCTCCCAAAGGCCCCGCCTCCCAATACCATCTTCAACATGTAAATGTGGGGGACACAATTCAGTCCATAGCAGTAGCTAACTGTAAAAAACACTTATAAGAAAATGGGGGAAAACTGAACTGACTGGATATTTGATGATATTGAGAATCATTTTAATGGGGGGGGAAGGGAAGGAGGAATAATGTTATAACAGTGATGGGTTTTTTTTAACGAGTCCTTATCTTTTATAGCTACATGCTGATGTGTGTACTGGGACTTTCCCAGTAGGCTGTGGAGATTGTGGGAGAGTGTCTAAGTACTGACAGTACTGGAATTGGGTGGTTCAGGAGCGTCCATTGTACTAGTCTCTCAACTTTCTTTTTCTTTTTAAATTTGTTTATTTTATTTATTTATTTTTGGCTGTGTTGGGTCTTCATTGCTGCACGCAGGCTTTCTCCAGTTGCGGCGAGAAGGGGCTACTCTTCGTTGCGGTGCATGGCTTCTTACTGTGGTGGCTTCTCTTGCTGTGGAGCATGGGCTCTAGGCGCACGGGCTTCAGTAGTTGCAACACACAGGCTCAGTAGTTGTGGCTCACGGGCTCTATAGCGCAGGCTCAGTAGTTGTGGCACACGGGCTTAGCTGCTCCGCGGCATGTGGGATCTTCCCGGATCAGGGATGGAACCCGTGTCCCCTGTGTTGGCAGGTGGATTCTCAACAACTGTGCCACCAGGGAAGCCCCTCTCGACTTTCATACATGCTTGAGATTTCCCACAACAAAAAGCTTTCAAACTTTTATTAAATTTTAAACACTGTAAGATAAAGGTCTCCGTAAAAAAGTGAGAAAACAAGATACAGACTAAAAGAAGAAATTATTTTCAAAGCAGAGGCCATAGTATCCAGATAAAATATATGAAGAATTCTTAGAAATTAACAAAACAAAGACAGCCCCAATAGAAAATGCTCCAAAGATATGAGGCAATTTACAAAAGGATACACCTGAATGGCCTGTAAACATGTGAAGAGATACTCAACCTCACTGGTATTTAAGGAAATTATAACAAGAACGACAACAAGACACCATTTTACCTCTTGCAGATTGGCAATAAGTCTATTAACACCAAGAGAGGGTGCCCAAGTAGGGAAACGGAAGGGAGTGTAAACTGATACACACTCTGGGAAGCAGTTCAGCAAAGGCAATGAGGAACACACCCTGCAACCCAGAAATCCCCCCACTGGTGTATTCCCTAGAGAATTTCACACTCGTGTGTGTGTGTGTGTGTGTGTGTGTGTGTGTGTGTGTGTATGTGTGTACACACAGACACATGCAGTGGGTATGCAAGGCTGTTCTTGCCACCAAAATGTGGCAACAATTGCAAGCAATATAACGACCATCAGGAGAATGAGATACGTTGCCATTTATTCATTGTCGTGGGTTGAACTGCGTCCCCCAAAAAAGATACTGTTCAAGTCCTAACCCACAGAACCTGTGAATGTAACCTTATTTGGAAATAGGGACTTTGCAGAGGAATCAGGTTAAGACAAGGCCATCCTGGTGAAGGTAGGTGCTAATCTAATTAATGGCTGGTGTCCTTAGAAGAAGAGAGAGAAATCTGGATACAGACACAGACACACATGGAGAGACGGCCTTGGAAGACACAGGCAGAGTCTGGAGGGGATGATTCTACAAACCAAGGAACACCACGAATTGCCAGCAACCACCAGAAGCCGGGAGACAGACAAGGAAAAACTCTCCTCTACAGGTTTCAAGAAGAGCACGGCCCTGCCAACATCTTCATTTCGGATTTCTGGCCTCCAGACAGTGAGAGAATAAATTTCTGCTGTCTTAAGTCACCCAGTTTGCGGTAATGTGTTACAGCTAATACACTCCTAAAAAGAACATTACATAGCAGTTCAATGAGCAAATTCCATATATATTTATCAATACAGTAAATCTCAAAAACATAATGCTATATAGAGAGACAATGAAAGAAATGAGATTGAGTTATTTGTAGTGAGGTGGATGGACCTAGAGTCTGTCATACAGAGTGAAGTAAGTCGGAAAGAGAAAAACAAATACTGTATGCTAACACATATATATGGAATCTAAAAAAAAGAAAAAAAAAGTGGTTCTGAAGAACCTAGGAGCAGGACAGGAATAAAGACACAGACATAGAGAATGGACTTGAGGACACAGGGAGGGGGAAGGGTAAGCTGGGACAAAGTGAGAGAGTGGCATGGACATATATACACTACCAAACGTAAAATAGATAGCTAGTGGGAAGCAGTCGCATAGCACAGGGAGATCAGCTGGGTGCTTTGTGACCACCTAGAGGGGTGGGATAGGGAGGGTTAGAGGGAGACCCAAGTGGTAGGAGATATGGGGATATATGTATATGTATAGCTGATTCACTTTGTTATACAGCAGAAACTAACACAACAATGTAAAGCAATTATACTCCAATAAAGATGTTAAAAAAAAAAGAGAGAGAGACAATGGTTTTTTGATGCTAAGTTAATACTAAATCCCCTGAATAATACATATTTTTAAATTAATTAATTTTATTTATTTTTGGCTGTGTTGGGTCTTCGTTGCTGCGTGCCAGTTTTCTCTAGCTGCGGCGAGCAGGGGCTGCTCTTCGTTGCAGTGCACGGGCTTCTCATTGTGGTGGCTTCTCTTGTTGCAGAGCACGGGCTCTAGGTGCACGGGCTTCAGTAGTTGTGGCACGCAGCCTCGGTAGTTGTGGCTCCCAGGCTCAGTAGTTGTGGCTCACGGACTCTAGAGCACAGGCTCAGTAGTTGTAGCGCACGGGCTTAGTTGCTCCGCGGCATGTGGGATCTTCCCGGACCAGGGCTCGAACCCGTGTCCCCTGCATTCGCAGGCAGATTCTTAACCACTGCGCCACCAGGGAAGCCCAGGACAAAATGTTAATATCTTTTTTTTTAAATAAATCTGTGTCATGTGACTATAGGGGGCTATTACATTATATCCTGTACTTTCCAGAATGTTCTAAATGCTCATAACTAGAAATGACTAAATTTTAAGGAAAGAGAAATTAAGAGCTAGTCATTTGACCAAAGAAAACTTTGACGGTATTTTTCATAGTTTTGTTTCCATAAACTACATTATGGAACTATCATAAGAGAAGTCAGAACAATCCAGTGTCAATAGCAGTAAACTTTATGTCCCACTGCACATTACTTGTTGAGAACTTATTCCTCAGGCTGATTTCTTACCTGGCTGTCCTATGAGGATGCGAGACCACAGAAAATAAGCAGCCTTGAATCTGAATCTTTTTACTTACCTTCGATTGCTATCCACTTTGCAAAAGGAATGTTTACAGCTAAGACAGCCACTCTCTGAACGGATCCTGAAAGGCCTTTCTCCCACAGAAAGGGGTGCTGGCTGGGAAGGGCTGGCTGTGCCACACATGAAGGCTGGACTCCTGCCAGACACTTCACGGGGCACAGCAGCCAAGCCCAGCCAGTGTGTCCCGGGCCAAGGCCACGGTGGGCAGGGTAGACAGTCTCTCTGTGGGCAAGAGCCTTGGGAAACACACCCTTGACACTCTACTGATTGTACTATACGTAAACCTTCTGTATATATATTTCAAGATTTGGGCTCTTTTCCCTCCCAAATGACACATTTGTTAAAACACAATTTTCAGAAAAAAAGTAAAACTCGACTCCTATACAGTTACCAAAATGAATTCACATTAAGGATTGTACTTTACTCATATGATAGGAGGAAATAAGGCAGATGTTACCACTGGTCCTAAGGAAAAAAGAAAAGGGCACTAATTTATATGGAGTACAGGGATGTTGAGATGAATTGTAAATGGAGACAAAACCAATTTTTCCACAGTAGGGGAGGAAGCCAATTAATTCTCCACCAGACAGGACAGAATTTACAAACCTATCAGTTACCCCCAACTTTCACAGAGCTGCAAAACAGCTCAAATACAATGAACAGGGCTAGAATCAGACAGCCCGGAAGGGTGGGCTATAGTCAATGGGTACTTTTCCATTGAAACACAGAGTTTCTTCTATGACATTATAAGGTCACAGTGAGGGATAAGGTTTCCTCCTGTAAGGGGATGGGACTGTGGGTCTGACATGTATGGTGGGGTCCTCATAAAATGTACCAAGAAGCGCTTTTCTGTATCATGTCAGGTGGACTTGGCAACACACTCCAGCCACCCTGAGATCAGATCTGTGGTTTCCACCAGTAACGCCTCCAGAAGTCAGAGTTCTCTTCATGACACGAGGGATGGCCAGGACATGCTCCAGCAGGGGAGACGCTGATGGGCACATTCTCTGTCAGTGCCACCCAGGATGCAGCACTAAAGTACATGTTTCCCCCATAACACCCATGCAAGATCCCACATAATTGTGAATGACTACGAGACCCGTCCCCTACAGACTGACTTTTCTGGCCCCTTGACAAAGATTCTCTCCTTGACCGAACTCTAGTCAGGATCCTCTGAACTCTCTTCTCAACTAGGCCCTGGCTTTTGGGCTTTGTCCAGTTTTAGTAAGAATCCTGCTAAGTTGGTTTAGCAGAATCCCCCAGCCTCCTATTTGATTCACTCCCTCATCCTCCATCATCCCCCAGGTGATGTCCGATCACCCTGGCTTGTCTTCTGCAAGAATCCTGTTAGGTCAGCTTAGCTGGAATCCCTTTATTTCCATCCACTGACCCCCTACTCTGCCCCTTGGCTAGAAACTCCCACTTTTCCTTATATTCAGAGCTGAGCCCAATGTCTCTCTCCTACTGCAAGATCCCCCTGGAGTGGTCCCTAACCCCCATCACAATGGTCCTGAATAAGGTCTGCCTTACCGTTTTTTAACAAGTGTCACGAATGAATGATATTTTCTTTGACACCCTCCAGTCCTCCTTCACACAGCAAATGCCTCCACAAAATTGTAAGTCAAAACCTACGGGGATCACTGGTGCGTGTTTGACCTGCAAATTCCAAGGGGCTGCTGTGTCCTCCCCCCTTTCCTAAAATGTACCATCCGGAGGCATTCTTTTACTCCAAACAAATTTGCGCTTCTTGACTTCTTTTTCTGAACCTGTTATAAGATCTGCCTGGTTCCCTCTTTAATGAATAAAATAGAATCTTTAACACACGTTCGTTTTTCTATCTGTATTAGTCATGATTTTGCCTTTTGCTGAAACTTATCTTTTAACTGTATAATTGAACATTCCCCTTTTCTCACTGGAGGGCAGAAGGCGAGAAATGGGTGGTCAAGTATGGTTGAGCTAGTGTGGTTTCCTGCTTTCATACCCCCCAGGATTTAAATAACTCAGAAGTCACACTTCCCAAAGCAATGAAGATCTCCAAAAGAAATAGGGAAGCAGATTTTGATAAGTGAAAGGGATTGGTGTTGATGGGAATGCAACAAGCAAAGAAGTCTAGGAATAAAATGCTGGCAGCCTCAGAGATTTAGAAACGGAAACACCTGAAAGGGCATCGAAAACAACTACAGGACCTCTAAGGTGGCTGCAGGGGAAGGCTGGGGGTTTCCTTTACGGGGTAAACACTGTAACTTGCATGGCAATTGATCTTCCATCTTGCAGCAGGGAAGGCAGGGCCTTCCTTATCCTTAGATGGTTCTGTGAACATCAACTCCTCCAATTATTTTTATTTTTCAGTAATCATGGTTGTGTTTTTCAAAGGGTACAGGGTCTTGACAGCATTAATTAGAAAACTAGATGGGATGAAGCTAGATTGGCCTGTGAACTGCCAATCATGTGCCTGCCTCTGGCCTTTTCTTGGACTGTTGTGAGGCCTGGATGGCATTCCCCCAGATACCCACAGAGCTCACTTCTGACCACCTTACTTTAAATGGGCTTTGAAAACAACAGGTGGCATGTCCATCGGCAAGTAGCCCTAAATCGCAGTGCCCAGCGTCAGCAAGGCCTGGGACAGGCCACCGCTTCACCTCCTGACCCACATGGCCGAGTGCGAACGGTACAGTCTCTCCTGGCAACACGGACCCAGCATACAGGACGCTACACGCCTAGACCAGACCCTCCTCTCTTTTTTTTTTTCTTTTTTTTTGCGGTACGCGGGCCTCTCACTGTTGTGGCCTCTCCCGTTGCGGAGCACAGGCTCCGGACGCGCAGGCTCAGCGGCCATGGCTCACGGGCCCAGCCGCTCTGCGGCATGTGGGATCTTCCCGGACCGGGGCACGAACCCGCGTCCCCTGCATCGGCAGGCGGACTCTCAACCACTGCGCCACCAGGGAAGCCCAAGACCCTCCTCTCTTAACACCCATCCTTAATAAAGGCTGCAAAATGTGGAGAATGAGCTGGACGCAGATACGCTCATTTTCCCCCCATACTTTTATATCAGTAGTAAGAACTATACGACCAAAATGTTCAACTGTAGGAAAACGGTTACAAAGAGTATTTAATGGCACGGAGGAAAGGATCAAGACATAGTGTTAAATGGAAAAAAAGGAATACAAGTTTATATACAGTATGATTTCAACTGTCTATTCAAAATGTATGGCTAAACAATACAGGAAAATATACCAAAGTGGGAGGGCGGGGTTGCTTTTCTGCAGTGACAATGTACTGCTTTGATAAAAGCTGGTGTTGAAAATGGACTTTAATAGGTTAATTACCTGTGCACCTGGCAAAGACCTCCTTTGCCTCAAGCAAACGCATGCGCAAGTTAGAGCGGAGCGGACCTGCAGCGCGATCCTGGGCTAGCGAAGCGCACGTACCTCGTCCAACTGCCTGAAGGACGCTGTCCTTACGCGCGGAGGACGCCGGACCGGAGCGGGCAACGCCGCAGCCCCGCGGGACACAGGGGAGACGGTCAGGCGCAAGCCGAGGGGGAGGCGCCTCCTTCGGGGACGGAAGTGGACGCGGTGAAGGAGGGCGGTGGGATCCCGGTGGACCAGTGGCTGTCCTGGATTCCCGGCCTCCGGGGAAGGCTGGAGCCGGAGGGAGGGGCAGGGAGGGGAGGTCGGGAGGAAGAGGGAAGGAGGGGAGGAGGGAGACGGAGGGAGGGGAGGGAGAGAGGGAGGGGGGAGGAGAGGGGAAGGGAGACGACGAGGGGGGGAGGGAGACCGGGAGGAGGAAGACAGTCCGCCTATGAAATTTACATGTGCGCCTGTCTCCTGAGACCTGTGACTTCTTTACTGTAAATCAAAATTAGGCTATTTTAAACAGTAGATGACTACATATTCATACTTGACCTCCCTCCCTCCGCCGCCACTCCATATTTTGTCTGGTCACCTAACATTGTGATAACCAATTCAACTGGCTACAGAGAAGGGTTAAGAAAGAAAACCGGAAGAAATGTTGATTAGGAAAATAAGTGACAGAGGAAAAGTAGCAGCAGCTTCTTGACGCCACAAGAATTTCACCAAAAATCTCATGACCCGTGAGATAGAGCCTTACTAGTTAAGACGCTTCCAGTTGGAAAAGGTGTGAATTCTGATTGAGGGTGACTTTTTCTTAAGGGATCTTTTCTGCAGAGGGATGGCAAATCAGTAGTATAAAAAGCCTCGAGGGGTAAGGTTTGTGAGACTTAATCTGATTGTTAAAGGGCAGTTTTCAGAAAAAGGTAAAATCATGATGCTCACACAGATATAAAAATGACCTGTGTTGAAAACTTTACAGTACTCATTAATTAATAAGAAAACGAGGCAGATGTTAAAACTAGTTCAGAAGAAAGTTTTTAAAAAGTGCACACATATGGAGTAAAGGAATGGTGAAAGGAAAATGCAGACAGAGGCAAACTGGCTTTTTTTCCACAGGATGGGGAACGAGGTCAATTTGCTTGTCTGTCATCTACCTACAACTTACAGAATTGTGAAACAGCGACCAGACATTGGAAGACAAGAATCAGATAGCCTGGATGATGACCTCTAGGCAAGCATAGGTTTCCATCGAAACACAAAATTGTTTCTGTTAGACTGTTTCTAAGCATCTTCCAGCATCTTGGAAGTACCAGTTACATGGAAAGACCAGATGTGACTGATTACACATCATTTTTCTCTATTTGCTGAATTTAGCTCTCCAAGCATCATTCCTGACATTAATTAACACTTATTAACATGAGGGATTTCATATTCGCAACTCTATGCCTTGCCAAAATTTGCCAACTCAGCATTAAACTTATGCACGTACTTAAAAGTAATTTTTTAAAAAGTTGCCTCCAAATCAGTCTCAGGTGGCAAAGTTGTGCAGTGGATTCCAATATTACGAGACAGCGCTATATTATAAAGTACACCTCTGCTACAACATTCAAAAACAATTTATATCTACTATTTTCCCAAAACTATCTCCCAGACCCCTCTCAGTCTCCTCTTTGTCTTAACCTGCACCTTCCCCCTGAACCTGGCTGGAATCTCCGTTGTCCTGCCTCTTCCTCCCTGTGGTCTCCCCAATTTGGGGAGAGGGCCGCCCTCTCTCTTTCCATTTATGCAAATCCTTTCCAACTTTCAGAATTCTTCTTCATGAAGCTTGCTTAAGTGCTACAGCTCTTGATTTTCCTTAACCTGCACTCCTAAAAAAAGATGATTCCTTTGGCATTTTGTACTACAAACTGGGTCACTGGATCATGTAACATCTTCTAGTTGATGAAAACCTTGCTTTCACAAGTGTAGTAACCTGAGGTTTCTCAAGGCAGGCTGTGAGTGTTCTCTGCTCGAAACACCTGAGTGCAAGGAGAGCATGCCTCCTGTGTCCATCTCCTTGCATTAAACCAAAGACGTGTCCCTTCTCCTTAGACTCGTTTTCCTTAACTATGAAATGAGGGATTAGACTAGATTTGGTTCTCAAACTTTAGCACGCATCAGAATCCCCTGGAGGGTTTATTAAACCACAGAGTGCTGGACCGCAAACAGAGCCTCTGATTCAGGACGTCCAGGGGGAACCTCAGGAATTTGTGGGTCCAAGATTGTGGGTGATGATGCTGGTGTCCCTGGTCCAAGGGACCATATACTTTGAGAATCACAGTGACTAGCAAACCCACTTGGCTGACCATCAAAACCATCTAGGGAACTTGTAAAATTCAGATGTCCTGGGCTCAGACCTACTGAACCAGAATCTTACAGGGTGGCACTGGGGAAACCGTATTTCAAAAAAACTCCCCAGGGGCTTCCCTGGTGGCGCAGTGGTTGAGAGTCCGCCTGCCGATTCAGGGGACGCGGGTTTGTGCCCCGGTCCAGGAAGATCCCACATGCCGCGGAGCGGCTGGGCCCGTGAGCCATGGCCGCTGAGCCTGCGCGTCCGGAGCCTGTGCTCTGCAATGGGAGAGGCCACAGCAGTGCGTACCGCAAAAAAAAAAAAAAAAAAACTCCCGAAATGACTCTTACGATGGACCAACTTTAGGACCCAATTGAACTAGATAATCTGTATAGGCCATGTCAGTGTCAACCTTCCATGATTTTATGTTATAGGTTCAGCAAGGAAAGCCTGGCTGGAGGAAGGCAGGTGCAACTCTCAGGATAAAATAAATCTTATAGGTCCATCAAACTAGAAACATACAAGAAAAGGGAATCCTGGGAAACATAGATCAGCTTGGCCCAGTGGGCACATCGACAAACCATCGCACCATGGCTGGGTACCCTTCCAATCCTCCCCAAGGCAATGGTGTTATCCTGCTAGAGATACACTGGTTTAGCATTAAACAGAACCTTTCAAGTGCCAGTTTGAAACATCTGCAACTGAATTACTTCACTGCCTTGGGATTTCTCCAAAATAATGTGTAGGTAATTTTTAAATATCTGAATAAGTCAAAGAAGTCACCAAAGTGTTACCACCCAGAACCAACGGAGGGTAGGCCCTAAACATAAATTCTTGCTTCTATCTTAAAACGTACAAACTGCTTGCAACACCTCAAATGGCATTTTTTTCACCTTCACCAGTTTTAGTTCCAAACTCCTCTGGAAAATTCATCACAAGTTAATATTTAACTCTAAAAAAAAAATTTTTTAAAGCTCTATTCTTATAGAAACTCTTAGCATAAGTGAACACTGGGATTTCACAGAGTTCCTTAATAAAGAGCTGTGACTCAGCAGTCACAGCTGGTTATCCCTCCAAAGTTATTTTATTTATTATTATGAAATAAGGGACTAAATTCCAGGAACTGAGTGAACCCAAGCTGAATTAACAAACCGGGCAAAGTTAAACAAGACCGCAGACTCTGCTAAAGCCCTGTATGAACACTGACCTTGAAGGCAAGGTCAGGAAAAGTATTCCATGGAACTGCTCCTCTGAAGAAATTTTGGAACAAAATCAGAAGTGCTGGTGTGTTTGAGAACATCTCCCAGGAATACCTGGGGGAGAGTGTATTGCAGTTCATCTGTTCCCATTTCTGGGGCGGTGTTGCTGACTCAGCCCCACCCCTTGAATGCAGCTGCAGGTAGCCAGCTGGGAAAGCACTGAGTCCTGGGTGCAGGGCAGGCATTGCTGCTGAAGGCAGGTCGGAAGGCTGGGTAGAAAAGAAAGCTGGTTTCTAGATGACTCTTGAGCCATTAAGCCATCTTGTCACCCCCAGACAGAAAGCCTAAGTTAGCTTTTTTTCACTTTTTACTATGAAACTGTACAAATATGCAGAAAAATAGAAAAGCTCAGTAAAGTCCCATATTCCCCTGATTTAGATATAATTATTGTGACTATTTTTGCAGTTTACTTCATTTCTTTTTTTTTTTTTTTTGCTGAAATATATAGGTTATAGACAACATGACATTTCGCCTCTGGGATTTCACACCCTCCTACAGTCTCCTCCCACATTGTACAGGGTTGGTCCAGTAGAATACGGAAGTAGTGATGGCCTGTCTCGTCTGGAATTAAGTTACAAAAGACACATGGCTGCATCTTGCCTTCTCTCTCTCCCTCTCCCTCTCATCACTTGCTCTGGGGGAAGTCAGCTGCCATGTCGCTAGTAGCCCCATGGAGAGGCCCATGTGACAAAGAAAGCCTCATGGACACAGATCCCCAAGCCCCAGTCAAGTGTCAGATGACTGCAAACCCCACCACATCTAGGTGGGAGCCTCCTGAGAGACCCTGCGTCAGAACCACCGGCTAAGCCAGTCCCAGATTCCTGACCGTCAGAAACTGTGCAAGATAATAATTTCTACTGCTTTAACCTGCTAAAGTTGGGGCTAAATTGGTAGTACAGATAGAATACATTTGGATACCTTTGCAGGCGGGACACTGTGACAGAAACCCAAAATGTGGGAGTGGCTTTGGCACCAGGCGGTGGGCTTTGTTGAGAGCATTGGTAAATGCCTGGAGCACCTTGAAGAAGCTGTGAATTAAAGATTCGTTAAGATCTTTAAAGATTCAGGTCAGAGCTTGCAGGAAAGTGTCAGAAACTGGAGGAAGGGATCCTGGTGATGCTGTTGCCTGCAGTCATGTGGACAGAGGAAAATGCAACCGATGAACTCGTGATCTAGTCAAGGAGATTTGGAGCCAGAACGTTTTCAGTGCTGCCTGCTTTCTGCTAGTTGCTTATAGTAAGATGCCAGAGGAGAGAGAGAAATGAACGGAAGGGTCGTTAAGCAGAAAGGAGCTGGGACTGGAAGGTTTTCAGCCGGGCCAGATGACAAATTATGCTAGAATCAAGGAATGGCTTCCAAGCAAAAGTCCAAATTCAGGGCCCTGCCAGAAAACCTGTGGTCCAGAGATAGACCCTAGGCTGTGCCTGTAAATAATTTTTAAAAGATTTCAGAAAGATATAAAGCCATACCCCATAGTCCTTTTGTCAGACAAAAGGCCCTCTAAGGAGAGTAAAGGTGTGCCTCACTGCTGTGGCCCGAATGCTTGTGAGATTAAAGGTGTACCTCACATGTGAGGTCACAAGAAGTCGGCAGCCTGGAGGAGGGCCCTCACCAGAACCCAGCCATGCTGGCACCCTGGTCTCAGAATTCCAGCCTCCAGAACTGTGAGGAATAAATTTCTGTTGTTTATAAATTACCCAGCCTGTGGTGTTTTGTTACAGCAGCCCCAGTGGACCAAGACACTCACAGACCCTCTCAATCAAAGGATAATGCTCCTCAGGGCTTCCCTGGTGGTCCAGTGGTTAGGGCTCCACGCTTCCACTGCAGGGGGCATGGGTTCGATCCCTGGTCAGGGAACTAAGATCCTGCATGCCAGCGGCACGGCCAAAAAAAAAAAAAAACAGTGCTCCTAGAAGCTTCGGATCATTGCCCCTCTGCTGTCTGCAGAAGCCCTATCTATGTGGAGAAGGGCTCATCTCAAAGAGATTTAGGGGTGTTGACTTTGCCTAATGGAGTAGATCCCATGGAGATTCGCAGGAAATCCATAAAGTTTTTATGAGAATTATATGTACAGAATCATTACCAACTTGGACTGAAAGGGACAGAGCCAGTACAAAATAAAAAGAGGTCTTTGGACCCTCAAAGTTCTACTGGCAGGAAGCAGGCTGAGAATATTACTCAGCTGCTATCACATGATACCTTTCATGTTACAGCATGATACCTTTCCTTTCATGGAAAAGGAAGGATGACTCACAGGGAAAAACCAAGAGCCCAAAGGGCAGTCCAAAGCCTTGGAGTATGGTTCCCAAGACTTGAAACATAATTAAGGAACTTAGGATGTTTGCTTGGCTTGGAATCTATATGGACCAGCAACTTCTTCACGCTCTCATCTTCTCCCTTTTTCAGCAAGAGTTTCTAGAGTGGTTATTCTGTCTGTCCCCTTGTATGTTCATTAGGAGAGGGTTTACGAACTGAATATTCGTGTCCCCTTAAAGTTCATGTTGAAGCCCTAACCCCCAATGTGATGGTATTTGGAGGTAGAGATTTTGGAGGTAATTAGGTTTAGATGAGGCCATGGGGGTGGGATCCTCATGATGGGATTAGTACCCTTGTAAAGAGACCAGAGAGCTAGTTCTGTCTCTCTCTCTTCCATGTGAGGATACAGTAAGAAGTCAGCCAAAAAGAAAAAGAAGTCAGCCAGCTCCAAGCCAGGAAGAGAGTCCTCACCAGAACTCAACCATGCAGGTACCCTGATCTTGGACTTCCAGCCTCCAGAAATGGGAGAAATAAATGTCTGTCGTTTAAGCCCCCCAGTCTGTGGTATTTTGTTATAGCAGCCTGAGCTGACTAATACAGAGGGGGAGGGGTGGAGCAGGTAACTTGTCAAGAAGAACGGTACTGGAGAAACTGGATTTAAGGAATTATAATAAATTTATAGACCTGATTTACATTATGAGACCTGATTTACCCGGACCTGATTTACATTATTTACATTATGAGATTCTGGACATTGAGCGGATGCTACAATAGGATGAGATTTCTGGGGACTCTGGAAGGGGTTGACTGTATTCTGCATGTGGGAAGGATATGAATTTTTGGTGGACCGTGGTGGTCTGCAAATTGGCCCACAGTGAACCCCGCTTCCTGGTATTCATACTCTGTGCAGCCCTTTCCCCCACAATGGACCACTGTTAATCTGTCTGACCAATAGCATACGGCAGAAGTGATGGTATGTCATTTCTGATACTTATTTATTTTTATAAGTGTGGCTTAACTCTCTCACTCACTGTCAGATCACTTGCTCTGGGAGAAGCCAGCCGCCCTCTGGAGAGGCCCACTTGCTGAGGAGCTGAGGCCGCTGGCCAAAATCAGCAAGGAGCTCTCTTCCAACAGAGAGAAAACAAGATGCCTGGGCCATCTTGGATGCAGAGCCTCTGGCCCCAGTCAAGTTTCAGATGACCGCGGTCTGGCCAGCAACTGGATGGTAACCTCCTGAGAGACCCTGAGCCAGAGCCACCCAGCAAAGCCACTCCCAGATTCCTGACTCTCGGAAACTGTATGAAATACTAAATTTTTTAAAGTCGCTATATGTATTAACCATGTGTTTCTGATGTTTTTATCTCTGGGGCCTGGAAAGACTGTGCCTCCCAGGGCTAGCCAATTCCCAGGGATAGAACATGCCTTTCACAGGCACACATGAAAAGATGCTCAACATTGCTAATCATCAGGGGAATGCAAATCAAAACCACAATGAGATATCACCTGACACCTGTCAGAACAGCTATCATCAAAAAGACCACAAATAACAAATATCAGCAAAGACGGGGAGAAAAGGGAACCCTTGTGCACTGTTGATGGGAATGTAAATTGGTGCAGCCACTGTGGAAAACAGCATGGAGTTTCTGAAACAACTAAAAATAGAGTTACCATATGACCCATATGACCCAGCAATTCCACTCCTGGATATACATCCAAAAAAAGCAAAAACACTAATTCAAAAAGATACATGTCCTCCAGTGTTCATAGCAGCATTATTTACAATTGCCAAGATATGGAAGCAACCTAAGTATCCACCAACAGATAAATGGATAAAGAAGATGTGGTATACATACAATGGAATACTACTCAGCCATAAAATTTTGCCATTTGCAGCAACATGGATGGATTTGGAGGGCATTGTGCTAAATCAAATAAGTCAGACAGAGGACAAATACTATATGATATTATTTATACATGGAATCTAAAAAATACAACAAACGAGTGAATATAACAAAAGGAAGCAGACTCACAGATATAGAGAACAAACTAGTGGTTACCAGTAGGGAGGGGAGGAGGGGCAATATAGGAATGGAGGAGTGGGAGATGCAAACTATTGGGTGTAAAACAGGCTACAAGGATGTATTGTGCAACATAGGGAATATAGTCAGTATTTTGTAATAACTGTAAATGGAGTTTAACCTTTAAAAATTGTATAAAACATTAAAAATTTAAAAAGAGAACATAGCTTTCATAAGCAAACCAGTTAATCCAGAGCCCACACCCCAACCACCTCCTCCATCAGGCTCTCACACTCTGGGCCACTATCTACCTGCACCAGTGACCGCATAGCCAGGGACCAGACAACTAGAGATAGCCCCCCATGCCCCAGAGTCCACTGAAATTTTTCAGACTAGACAATCCTAAGCCCGCTTTCCCTGCCTTGCCTGTCCCTTCCCATAGAAACCACAACAAAGTCTCATGCCCACATGTTCCCCTCAGTCCCTCTGCCTCCAGACTGACCCAGGTGCTTCCCCATGTAGCTCACCTGTGGTGTGGTGTAGTGTGCTCCCTTCTCTTGGGATGTAGGAGTATAGAAAACTATATTTTCAATGGCACTCATATTCTGATCTATTGGCCTTGCCATACGTAAATAATAATAAAACCTACATTTTAAAATAGCATAATTTGGGGTAATTTGTTACACAGCACTAGATAACTCATACACTTAAATATATAGATATAGATATAATCTTTTCCTTCATACCACAATGCCATCTTTACACCTAAGAAAATTATCACTTACTCCTTAATATCATCTAATGCTTAGACCATCTTGTAAATGTCCTCCATCTCCCTAAAAATGTCTTTACAACCGGTTTGTTAGAGAACAGGATCTAAACAAGGTCCCCCTATTGCATTTGGTGTTCTGTTTTTCAAGTCTCTTTTCAACATAGAATTTTTTAAAAGGCAAAACCCGAGTCTCCTATAAACATAAAGGAACTAGGTATTAAATATTTAATTAACTCAGTAATAAGGGAAGCAGCAAGATGATTAAGTTGGTTAAAAGAAACTTTGAGAAACTGAGGCATCAGAAAATGATTGCTAAGTTAGATTTTTTTTGTAAAACTGGTTAACAACCTCCAAGAAAATAAAAATTAAAATCAAAATCTTTTTGATGATCTTTGCTACCAAATAGAAATCATTTGCATCTCTACCAGACAAAATTAATCCCAGTTGCTATCAGATAAGAATCATCTGCATCACTCTGTTTTATACATGTTGTCATCTTTATTCACAGAACTGTGAAATACCTTCATTAATCTTAAATAGCCTGAAATGAAGGTGCACGCCCCTAGCATGTTAGGCAATGCCCCAGCGTGACATTGAAAAAACAGGACACTAAATCATCACTTTTCTATTTCCAAGTTTTGAGATTATCTTTTTTCTTAACATTCTTTTATCTAGAAGAGTCTCCCCATTGGGTTGTTATTCTGTACAACAGGGGTCCCCAACCCCTGGGCCGCAGACCGGCACTGGTCCATGGCCTGTTAGGAACCAGGCCACACAGCAGGAGGCGAGTGGCGGTGAGCAAGTGAAGCTTCATCTGCTGCTCCCCATCGCTCCCCATTGCTCACATTACAGCCTGAACCATCCCCCCATCGCTTGTATTACTGCCTGAACTATCCCCCATCTCCCCCATCCATGGAAAAATTGTCTTCCACGAAACCGGTCCCTGGTGCCAAAAAAGTTGGGGACTGCTGCTGTAGAAGTTCCCACATTCTGACTTTATCTACTTGCTTCTAATGCACTTCAATAAAATGTGATTTTTAGATCAATATCTAGTTGCTAAAAATAATACCACATGTTATTAAATGGATGAAATGTTTTGGTGTCAATAAGAGTTATTAAATCATCATGGGATGTTGAAATAATGTTTTATTAACTTATTCTACTATTAACCTCAAATTCTATATGTAGGATTCCCTTTGAGTATTCTAAAGTAGGGGATGTAGTCTTCTTTCGAAGATGTTACCCAAAAACTCGGTTCGCCTCTTGGAGAATGCCAAGCCACAAAAGACAACCAAGCCGAAGAACAGAGAAACATAGGATTTATTACTTGCATCGAGTAAGGAAAACACCAGGGATATTTCCCAATGCAGTGTCTCCCCAAGAGCAAAATTGGGGAAGTTTTAAGCCAAGGGTATATGCATATTCACAAGGGGACTTGGGCAGAGGAGAATTCAGTCTAGAATTGGGGAAAAGATTGACAGAGTCCAGGTTCTGGTTGATTGACGTCTCAAGGGTCAGCAGAGGTCAGCATCATCATTCCCTAGCTTCCAGTTATTCTGGTGGTTGAGTGCTCAAGGGGGTTTGGATCCTGCAAGATGGCACAAAAGTGAGCTTCAGGCTAATCCTAACCTTCAAACAGAAATGGGAGTCCTTATAACTGATTTACTGTCTCTGATATGATTATTTCCCTGGCCTGGTCAAAGGCAGGCATTGTAGACAGGCTTAGATCACAAAATGGCTTAGGCCAAAATGGCCTCCTCAACCTTTTTGGCACCAGGGACTGGTTTCGTGGAAGACAATTTTTCCACGGACTGGGGATGGGGGGGATGCTTTCGGGATGATTCAAGCGCATTACATTTATTGTGCACTTTATTTCTATTATTATTACATTGTAATAGATAGTGAAATAATTATACAACTCACCATAATGCAGAATCAGTGGGAGCCCTGAGGTTGTTTTCACTTGCCACTCACTGATAGGGTTTTGATATGAGTCTGCAAGCAATTTATATATTATGGTCTCTGTGCAGTCAAACCACTCTGCTAATGAGAATCTGTATTTGCAGCCACTCCCCAGCGCTAGCATCACCGCCTCAGCTCCACCTCAAAGATCATCAGGCACTAGATTCTCATAAGAAGTGCACAGCCTAGATCCCTCACATGCACAGTTCACAGTAGCGTTCATGCTCCTTTGAGAATCTAATGCCACCACTGATCTGACAGGAGGCGGAGCTCAGGCGGTAATGTGAGCAATGGGGAGCGGCTGTAAATACAGATGAAGCTTTGCTCACTCACCCGCCGCTCACCTCCTGCTGTACAGACTGGTACCCGTCCGTAGCCCAGGGGTTGGGGACCCCTGTGTTAGACAGTATATCTGGTTCTCTTCTTCCGGGACACCCATTCTATCTGCCTACAGAGGCATAAACCTGAGACCTTCGTTTGTTGACCTCAAACACAATTCTCCCCTCCTTTTCTTCCAGAGTCTCTCAGTGTCTAACAGAGGCTTCTTGGTGGTTTTCTTTGAAATCCTGGGCTGGAAGTTTGAGGGGGCTCTCCTTCCCCACCTCCTTACCTCCTCCACTCTTCCTTCTCAGACTTTCACGGAAGGCCCCGGAACTTCTGCTTTTTGTAACGTACACTGGCTTTTCTCCTTGACATCAATTTCTGCTTGGCTCTGCTTCTCCAGAGTGTCTTTAATGTCTTCAAAGTGGTTTTGTTGCCTGGTTTTGCAGACGGAGCCCCACATATACACCAGGGATTTCTTCCTGTGTCTCTTACAGGAAGAGAGTTCCTTGAAGCTAATGTGGTACCCACTTGCCAGGAATATTAGACAAAAGAAGAGCATTTACTAAAAGCAGAGGGTCTCCTTTTCCTTCTGGCAAACCAAGGATGACAACCTAATTCCTCAGTCTTGAATTTGAGAAACTCACCCCTAATTTGACACCAAACTATCCTAATACATTTACCTATTTTTATTTTGAAAAATTTTGAAAGTATGAAAAGGTCAAAAATCAGTACAATGAATAATTTGTACTCTCTACTGAGATTCAAGTGTTAATACTTTGTCTCCTGTGTTTTATCTCTTTTTTTTCTGATCTGTTTAAAAACAGGTTGCAGACTTCATGACATTTCATTGATAAATACTTCTGTGTGCTTCTCTAAGAATAAAAATCTTCTTCCACATCACCACAATGCCACTGTCATATCTATGAAAATTATTAATAATTCCTTAATTCGTCTAATATTTGTTTCATATTCAAGTTTTCCAGTTGTTCTCAAAATGACTTTTATGGCTTTTTTCTTTTTCTTTTTGCAATCTATAAATGTTTGTTAGATCAAACTGGTCAATAATGCTATTGAAATCTTCTATACATTTACTAATTTTTGTTTACTTTTTTTTTCAGCAGATAAGCATCTTGAGAGAGGGATGTTTGTCTCAGTCTCACTGTGGATTTGTTTATTTCTCCTTTCAATACTGTCAATGTTTACTTCGTGTATTTGAAGCTCTTTTTATTAGATGCACACACACTTAGGATTTTTATGGTTTTCTATTGACAATCTTTTGATCATAATAAAATAGTTCTCTTTATCTCAGACAAAACTCTTTGTCTTGAAGTCTACTTGAGTAATATTAACATAGTAATACCAGTTTTTTAAGCTTATGTGAGCAAGGTGCATATATTCCTTCCCATTACTTTCAACCATCTTCGTGTTTTTATATCTAAAGTGAGTCTTTTGTAGACAACATATCATTGTGTCTTACCTTTTTTTAATTGAGGTAAAGTTGATTTACAATATTACTTAAGTTTCAGGTGTACAACATACTGACTGACAATTTTTAAAGATTATACTCCATTTATACTTATTATAAAATACTGGTTATATTCCCTGTGCTGTACAGTGTATCCTTGTAGCTTATTTATTTTATACATAGTAGTTTTTACTTCTTAATCCCCTTCCTCTATCTTGCCCCTCCCTCTTCTCTCTCCCCACTGGTAACCACTAGTTTGTTCTCTATATCTGTGAGTCTGTTTCTTTCTCTTTTTTTTTTTGCGGTACATGGGCCTCTCACTGTTGTGGCCTCTCCCATTGCAGAGCACAGGCTCTGGACACGCAGGCTCAGCGGCCATGGCTCACGGGCCTAGCCACTCCGCAGCATGTGGGATCTTCCCGGACCGGGACACGAACCCGTGTCCCCTGCATCAGCAGGTGGACTCAACCACTGCGCCACCAGGGAAGCCCTCTTTTTTGCTATATTCACTAGTTTGTTTTATTATTTTAGATTCCACATATAAGTGATAGCATGCAGTATTTATCTTTTTCTGTCTGACTTGTTTCACTAAGCATGATTGTCCTCAAAATGACTTTTATGACTTTTTAGAAAATCCAGGATCCAATCAGGATTCACACATTTCTTCTGCTTTCTTTATCTTTTTTAAACTAAAATAACCCCTGTGGTGATTTTAAAATATGTTCACAAATTCTTTGATTCTCCCGATTCAAAAGATGGAACTTCCCCTTGAGTGTGGGCTGTCCTTATTGACTCACTTTTAATAAATGGAATATGGCAGAAGTGACAGCTTGTGCCTTCTGAGTCTAGTTCATATGAGGCATTGGGGCTTTCTCCTTGCCTTCTCTTGGACCACTGTGTGAGATACTGTTCATTGTTGTTTAAGTAGCTTAGGTCTGGGGTAATTAGTTACTCAGCAATAGCTAACTAATACAGTGTCCATTTAACTACCCTCCCCTGTATTTCCTGTGAACTGGAAGGTAAGTTTAAACGGTTGATGTAGTTCAGGTTAAACATTTTTGGCAACAGTCTGAAGAACTTCATGTTCTAGGACATCAGGAGGAACATAACGTTAGGTGTCCCACTGTGAGTCATGTTAAGTTTGATCACTTGGCTCCTTTACTAAAAATCTTGTTCCACGTGGTACAATGAAGTATGGGGAAGTTTGTGTTTGATTAGAGATCACAGTATGTATCAAAAGAACTAGGGCTTGAGTCCTGATCCTACCCAAACTGTTTCAGCTTCCTGCCCTTGGTTGAGTCATTTATCAATTTGCAGACTTTTGACAGAGGGGTGGGGTGGGAGTAGGGCTGGCACCCCCAACCCCCATGTTGTTCAAGAGTCAATTGTATTGAATTATCACAAAACAGCTGTGGAAAGGGCTGTGCATGACTGTCAGGCAGAGATTTCTATTCCATTCTAAATGTCTGCAGCATCAGGACTCATGTTTGTCTGAAGCCCCCGGCCTGAGTAGCCTCAGTTAACTGGAATGGTAACCATCCTTTCCTCTGGGTAAATACCTTTTAATAGGGGAAGATTTAGAATTAAATATCAAAACTTCATGAAAGTCAAAGCCGTAGTATTAACATGAAATTTCTCAGGTAGGATTTGTGCATATTTGGTATTTTATGTTCTTGGAATATTTAATAGAATTTGACCAATTAGAAGGTCAGCCATTTATCACCAATTTAAAATGTGTAACTAAATAGTTAATTTAGATTTGTGATTCAAGGCTGGAGTCTTACTAGGTTGATTCATCATACTGAAAGGATTAAGAGAACTTAAGCTTTGCTTCTTTTGTAAATTAATTTATTAGATTTCCTATAATTATGTAGTATTCAGGAATCTTTTTTGTTGTTAATTTGGGCAACAAAAATACTTTAAAGGAAAATCAGTTACATTACATGTATAAATGTTGTTTAAAAGAGCTGAAGATGGTTCATTAACTTAGTAAATCCAAAAACCTCTTTCAACTGATGCCTCAGGTTTACTAGATGTATAATAAGAAGAATGAGATCTGTAAACTGAACTTTAATAACTAATAAGAGAATAAGGATTTAGGATTTGTAACTTTCATATATGGGAAATTAAAATGTAAAGCTAAAATAAACATCCACACAGTTCTTTCTGTACCCAAAACTACCCTCAAGGATGCCAAAAACTTATCCACAAATCCATGCCTTCGCTTATCCATTTCTGGCTGCCAATATATTGAATACTTTCTAAGGTCCAACCGAAGTGCATCAAATTTCTAAAAATTTTAACTTCTATCTCTCCATCTTCAGATCATGTGTAAAACTGCCCTGCTCCAAACCACCATTTTACTTTATTTGTATCCATTATATGGACTTGATCTTTGCCTTGTCATGATTTGTGGGGACAAGTCATGGTAGTTATTTAATAATCTATATTTATGTAATAAAAGTGAATACAAGAGAAATGTTAATTTACCCGCAAATTACTAGAATAAACACTTCAAATAAAATTAAAGTGTCATAAACTACAGTTTAATATTTCTGCTGATAAAGTAGTTTTGAAATTAATAACATTACAGTTAATGAATTTAAATAAAGAGTCATTTATAGCAGCTCTACTCATAATTGCCCCAAACTGGTAACAACCCAAATATCTTTTTATTTTATTTTATTTATTTTTATTTTTTGTCTGCATTGGATCTTAGTTGCAGCACGTGGGATCTTTCGTTGCATTGCGCGGGCTTCTCTCTAGTTGTGGCGCGCAGGCTCAGTAGATGCGGCACACAGGCTTAGTTGCCCCATGGCATGTGGGATCTTAGCTCCCTGACCAGGGATCAAACCCACATCTCCTGCGTTGGAAGGCAAATTCTTAACCACTGGACCACCAGGGAAGTCCCCCAAATATCTTTCAGTGAGTGAACAGATAAACAAACAATGGTACGTTTATACAATGGAACACTACTCACATAGAAGAAGGAACAAATTATTTATACACCTTGCAAAGGGTTCCTGGACCCAATTCCAGTGTGTGTGTGGTGCGCATCTGTGTATGGATGCTTCCCCGTATCAACGAGCAATTCTTGGGTGCCCGTAAGGGTGTCCAAGAATTCAACTAAATCTACCTGGAGATGGAACCAGATTCCACAGGTAAAGGGCTCAATCTCACAAGAACACTCTCCACTTCAGACGCCAGTGGAAGCCTGTGCTTCTGACCAACTGGCTACAAATTGGAGGTTCCAACGACCCCTTCCGATTCAGGATGCCAACCCCAAGTCCAGGTTGCATCCTGTGCTTCTGAACAACTGGCTATAAATCAGGGGTTCCCTTGACCCCCTCCTTGGGTTCCATTAATTTGCTAGAGCAGCTCACAAAACTCAGGAAAACCCATTTACTCACAAGATTACTGGCTTGTTAGGAATCAACAGTCAGATGGAGAGATACATAGGGCAAGGCATGGGGAAAGGCACGGAGCTTCCACGCTCCAGGCTCTCTCCCCAACCTCCACGTGTTCACCAACCCAAAAGCTCTCTGAATCCTGTCCTTTTGGGTTTTTATGGAGGCTTCATTACATAGGCACGATTGATTAAACCATTGGCTGTTGGCTAATGGTTGACCCTCCAGCCCCTTCTCCCCTCCCTGGAGGTTTGGGGGTGGTGGTGATGAAAGTTCCAAACTTCTGATCCCTTAATTGATTCTCCTGGTATCAAGGCCCCAAACTTGGGTGGGACTCAAAAGTCACCTTCCCTGAAGAATTTCAGGAACTGAAATTCCTGAAATTTCAGGAGGATAAGAGACCAATTATTATTCCCTTACTCTTTTTTTTTCCCCCTTGCTCTTATGACTCAGGAAATTCTAAGGATTTGGGGAGCTGTAAGCCAGGAACTACGGAGGAAGCCCAAATATATACATGAGAAATTTATATTTGGTCATCTGAGTGAACAAATATGTATAAATTACAATATTGCACACTCAAAAACATGAACGGGTGAGTGAAAGAAGCCAGTTTCAAAAAGTTACATAGTACATGATTCCATTATACAACATTCTGGAAAGGCAAAACTGTAGGAAAGGAGAACAGGCCAGTGGTTGCCAGGGGCTGGGGATTGGGAGAGGGGTTGACAACAAAAGAGCATGCAAGAGAATTTTCTGGGGTGTTGGAACTGTTCTTTAATCTGATTGTAGTGGATACACATATCTACACGTATGTTAAAATGCACAGAGCTGTGTACCAAAATCAAATGTGTATTTTACAGTATGTACATTTAAAATAATTTAAAATATGTAAAGAGACAAATATAAAAAAGGATAAACAGTAATTCCGTACCTGGATCTTTTTCTCTAGGTATTTGTTGCCCAGTATTCTGGTGAAAAAGGAAATAAATCCTGTCATCAAATTCCTTAATTTCAAGAGAACCCCATGAAAGGAGTATTGTCATCATGTGTTTCTTTTTCAGTGAAAGAGCAAAGAGGTCCTTCCTGAAATCCTGAAACTGAGGGCAGGAGTCTTCACTTATATCCCTTTTACTATAACTTGCTTAATGAGTAATATTCTGTAACCTGTCTTCACCGACTTAGCTCGATTTAATTATCCTTGCAAACTGCATTCCCCCCAAGCTTCATGTAGCTTAGACAATATATCATAAGTAGATGACACCTCTGACCTATGGGGTCGCTATGGTAATGGTTGCTTAAGTTGTTTTTCAGAAATTGGACAGTTCTCCAAATTCGATCAGGATAACACTGCCATTTTCTGAACATGCATCCCATAGAAGCATGTAACTCAGATACACCTTCATAGAACACCTATTCCTTCACCTTTTTCTTGGCCTTGATCCTCTTTCCCCACACCTCAGGCCACTCTGATTCTTTATCCCATAAAAATCTCAAGCCCTTCGCCTTTGGGGAGGCAGATTTGAGACTTGTTCTCGCATCTCCTCGCGCGGCTGTCTCGTGAATAAACACTTTCTGTGCTGCAAGCCTCCGCATCTCAGCATTTGTGCATCTGGCACATGAACCTGGTATAGGAAGATGCATTTTAATTGAAATGCCTGCAAGTGAGAAAGGTCATGATGTCAGGGGGAGAGATACCGTGTATCTAGCGCGGTGAGAGCTGCTGTGAAGGAGGCATCAGCAAGGAAATAGGACAGAAAGGGAGAGCACAATTTTGCTAATTCAGCGTCAGGTGCTAGGAGGGCAGGTCCAACGCCTCCGAGTTGGAAGCCAACAAAGCACTGACCAGGACAAATGAGAGGCAATCATGGGATGCATTTATCAATTTCTTTTTCTTTCTCCCTAATGAGCTCTTAGTCTGAATAATAAAACTTAATTTCTTAAAAATTGGATAAACATTATTATATTTTGGCTTTCAAACCTCAACACAAAGACTTTCCTGAACAACCCTGCTTGCTTGCTTGCTTGCTGTCAAAGGTGAAAACTCTACCGTACCATTCTGGAAAGTGAGGAAATGTCTCATTTGTTTTTAGGAACGAGGTCTGTTTTTATAGGAAAGGACTCCATTCTGCCACCATTTAGGATACGAGTTATATTTGTTATCTTTTGTGCGTAACAAATGTCCCTAAACTTTAGTGGCTTTAAACAACAAGGTATTGTTTCTCAAGTTTCTGCTGGTCTCCCCAGGTCAGACTGCTGGTGGAGGTACTGAGGCTGGAGTCAGAGGTGGCCTCATTCACATCCTGGGACCTTGTTTGGGCTGCTGGTGGGGCTTCTCTCTCCACATGGTCTCTATCTGCTCCAAGACGTTGCGAATGAAATCTTCAATACCTCTGAAGACCTAGTCTCCGAGGTTGCACAGTGTCACTTCTGCTGCATTCCATCAGCCAAAGCAAGTCAGAAGGCCAGCCCAGAGTCAAGGGGTGGAGAGACAGGTGTCACCTCTTGACTTAGGGAAGAGCAGCAAAGTCACACTGCAAGGGAATGAGGACACAGGACACCATTTGTGGGGGCCATGACTGTCACAATGCACCACACTATTGTTAATAACATTTAAAGCTCATATAAACATTAATTAAATTAGCTCTTGGCTCTGAGACTGTAACCTGGATGAAATTAGACTAAAGATCTATTTTGGATCAGAAGCTTGTATTCATTCCAGCTTTGATGCAGTTAATCCTTACTTAAAACTATCAGAAACCACTTATAGATGAGCCAGAGAAATCTGACCCTGATGGTTATGGGGATTTTAACCATCAACTAAGAGAAAAGTAATGCGAATTCATCAGCTATTTTTAAATGTACTATTATTATCTAATTGTATGTCAACTCCCTTAGGTTTCCTGATGTCTAAACATTTCACAGTGTTGTAGAATTAGGAAAAGACCCAATTGCCAAGAGGATGCGGGCAAAGCTGAACATGCACATGAACCAGGGCTGTAATGCTGGTAGGTCCCTGCAGCAGAAGGCACAGAGAAGGCCAGGATAACCCTTGTGCCTGCAGCTCAGACCTGGCCCTCTTGTCACTGCAGGCTGCCAAACCTGTCACACTCTGGCAGTAAGGAGCGGCAGTTGCATGAGGACCAGGGCTACACCGACATCTGACCACCTCTGCAGTCTGGGCTGATTCCAGAAATTCCCTGGGAAGAAAGTGGCATGCAAGAATATCAAAGTTGGGAACTGCTTCCACACCTGCCCCCGTTATTCAACCTCACCAAGTTCATCATGCTTTCTTCCACTTCAAAGCCTTTGCACTAGCAGTTCTCCCTACCTCAGACTTGACCCCCCAAGGGTAAGTAATGAAGCATGCTATGACTCTTACCAGGAACGTCAGCATCCTGGAAGGGCTTTGGCTTGCTCCTCTGTTGCCCCCAGCCCAGATTTTCTGCCCGCATGCATCCTTAGGGAACGTTTTTTTCCTCTGATCCCTTGAGTCAGGGGCTCTTTCTGCAACCCTCAGCCTGTACCTGAGCCTTAGGGCTGGCGGGGAAGCCACACCACCCTGGGAACGGGCCCTGCAGAGACACTGGCAGCTGGAGTTCTGAGTTCTTACAGAAGAACAGGGGAGTAGAGAGAAGAGGCACAGAAACAGAGAAACAAGGAAAGAAGGAAGAAAAAGAGTGGCTTCTGGAGACAAGTATTTCCTTTTCACACTTCTGTGACCCTAGGGTGGCCCTTAAATAGCCATCTAGGAGGAGCCCGGAGGGGTTTGCAGAAGGGGGGCTGGGCGGGGGGTTGGGGCACTGTGTGTGCCAGGGGCGGGAGGCGTGTAATGGGCAGCTCCACTCCCCTCCGCGGGGACGGATAGTGAAGGCTTTCTCCCGAACCCAAAGAAGCTGCGTTTTCATCTGAAGCTGTTTCCTTATTGGAGCTCAGTGGGAAGAAGCACACAGTAAAAGCGTTTAGCAACTGTACATGCCCTGGGCGCGGTCCAGGTCGTAGCCATTCTTTCTCCCTGGAAGAAAGGACTAAACCTTATGACTGCGGCGGCTCTCCCTCTCCCTCACCACCTCCCACCTTCCCACAGTCCCGTCAGGGTTCCCATACACCTCCTCCCCCCTTTCCCCACCCTCACGTCCGGTCTTTGCCCCGACATTTTCCTGATCTCTCTCCTATGGCAGCCTCCACCCAGACCCCCGGCTTCAGGCTTCCTTCCCTCCCCTCCTTCAAAAGCTTGGCTCCAGGTCGTGGGCTGACCACCCTTCCCAGCCCCAAGTCCTGGGTGGCTCCCAGGGCCTAAAGGTTCAAGTCCAAACTCCCTAGCGTGGCATCGAAGTCAGGCTTCAGTTTGCCCTCCTGGGCCCGTCTGCCCCACTCCTGTCCTCCTTTTCTCACAGCCAAGTGCGTCAAGCACCTTCACACGGCTGGGCTTTAACCCACGCTGCTCCCCCTCTCTGCTGCAAAGTCTCTTGGAGGTGGACGCAGATGTTATCTCAGCTGTAAAGCCGCCCTCTCCCCACACCCTCCCCACCCCAAACAGCCACCGCTGGGCATTCCCCTGGCTTTCTGCCCTCTCCGTGTGAAAGGGTGACCGCTGGGAGTTGGGATGTCTGTCTCCGTCTCCATCACCGGGAGGAGGGTGTCCTCACTGGACCGAGCCCTCTCTGAGCTGGGTCTTATTCCTCTCAGCATAGTGAGCAGTTCCTCTTGTAGGTCTCCACAGGGTAGGCTTTCTGTACAGAAGGCTCTGTCATCAGCTGGGAGGTAGTTATCCTGTTTGGTTGCTTTCTGACCTAGCCCCACCTCCCTCTTTCCCAAATAGCTAAAATCAGGTCTTGGACGGTTCCTTGAAATGTCAGAGTCACCATATAGCCCCGCCATTCCACTCCCAGGAATATAACCAAGAGAACTGAAAACATATGTCCACACAAAAACGTACTCATAAATGTTCACAGCAGCATTATTCATAATAGCCCCAAAGTGGAAATGATCCAAATGTCTACCAACTAATGAATGGAGAAATAAAATGCTCCGTATCCACACAGTGGAATATTATTTGGTGATAAAAAGGAAGGAAGTACTCTTTCATGCTACAACATCGATGGACCTTGATAACATTATGCTAAGTGACAGAAGGCAGCCACAAAAGATCACATAGTACAATGATTTCCTTTACATGAAAGGTCCAGAATAGTCAAATCTATAGGCACAGAAATCGGATTAGAGGTTGCCAGGGGCTGGGGGGAGAGGAGGAATGGGGAGCCACTGCTCGTGGGAATAGTTTTCTTTTTACAGAAAGGAGAATGCTGTAAAACTGATTGTGGTGGCGATGGCACAACCCTGTGCATGTATAAACCGTGGAAGCGTACATTTTGGATGAATGGCATGGTAATGTGAGTTATATCTCAATAAAGAGGTTAAAAATAATTGTTCTTTGAGCACTGAGGATGGGTATTCTAGTCCTTAGAGGGATGGATATGGTATGCCATTTCTGTCCTAGGTGCAAGAAGATCGCCTGGGAAACAGCCTCCCGCTCCCGGCCCCTGCCACCTTTTCTGCAAGGTTCCCTTTTCCCTTTTCCCTCTTCCCGCTCAGATGCTGTGGGATGGGGTTAGGGGAGGCAGAAGGTGGGTGAGGAGTCTCTAGCTGCACCCCCAGGGAGCGCGCGCACGTGTTGCCAGGCGGGGCCCCAGGGGGGCCCTCCACCCCTGCCGAGCTCCAGGGGCTGCGGTCCGAGGGAAAGGGTGGCACGCGACACTAACAAAGTTGTTCGACCCCAGGCGCAATCCCAGCCATCCCAGGAGACCCCGAAACCAACCATAACCGCACCCCCAGCCCAGAAAGGGCTTCTCAAGGGGCGCGGGTTGCGGCGGCACCCCTGGATCCTGTCCCTCCGGGGTCGCCGCCGGGCCCGAGAGGGGCGGTGTCCTCGGGTGGGCGCGAGGTCCCGCAAGGGCCGCCGGGGACTCGAGGAGGAAGCGGAGGGCCCGCAGGGAAAGGGGCGCTGAGTCAGCGGAATCCATCCTGACTCTCCCAGCGAGACCTGGCTCAGAATCAAAGGGCCTGCAGGGGGCGGGAGGTTCGTAAAAGGGCAATATTTGTATTACGGAGAAAAGCAAATAGGAGGGTCCAGAGAAGTAGGGATTGGGGGTCGCGGAGAAAGCAGAAGAGAGGCGGCCAGGAGCTAGATCGGAGGCGGGGCGGGGGGCGGGGGGGGGGTCCGGGATCACGTGCGACCCCTGCCCGGTGGGGTGGGCACAGTTCGCAGGGCAGGCTGGGTCGGGGCTAGCAAGCCGAGGGGCTGCGAAGGAAGACGGCCGTGCGGACGCTTCCTGCAGGAGATGCACGGAGATAAGCTAAACTCCTCCATCGCGTGATTGCAATCCAGCCACTCAAATGGAAACCGAGTCCCAGGCGCCCCACAGTGTCCTCTGAGTTTGCCTCTAAAATGCACGCCAGCCTGAGGAATCTCAGAGACCCGAAAAGAGGGGACGTCTCTCCCCGGGGAGCTGGGGGTTGGAAGGAGAGCCCCTACCGAGGCCGGAGCCATTCACCTGGGCGGTGACCCTGGAGCTTTGCCTTTGCAAAGTGCATATGGCCAGCTTGGGCCACCTTGTCACCAGTTCCTGTCTCTGCTGCCCTCTGGCCAAAGTGGAGGGATGCTTCAGGAGCTGGAGGCAGATGCCATCAAGAGTTGCAGGGGTGAGCACTGAGGGCAGCTGTCCCTTTGGCCCTTCTTTCTTACAACGTTTTTACTACCACAGTAATTTGTGTTCATGATTTAACAATAGATAAAATACACTGAATAGAATAATGGGCCTCCAAAGATGTCTACCCACAACCTGTACACATGTTAAAGCCCCCCCCCCCATAAAAAACAGAAAACAAAAAACGAAGAGACTTTGCAGGTGTGGTTAAGTTAAGGATCATGAGAAGGTGATTATCCTCCATCATCCAGCGGGGAACAGTGCAGCCACAGAGGTGCTCAGAATAGGGAAGCAGGAGAGTCAGGGTCACAGGAAATGTGAGGACAGAAGCACAGGTCAGAGCGAAGCAATTGCTGGCTTTCAGGATGGAGGAAGGGGACGCTAGCCTGGAATGCAAATGGCTTCTAGAAGGTGGAAAAGGCAAGGGAACAGGAGTTTCCCCTAGAGCCTCCAGAAGGAACCTAGGCCTGCAGACACCTGGACTGCAGGCCAGTGAAACCCATTCAGACTTCTGACCTCCACAACTATATGATCATAAATGTGTGTTGTTTTAAGCCACTAAGTCTGTGGTAGTTTGTTACAGTAGCAAGGGGACATGAATACATACATCTTTAAAATGAAGGGACTTCCCTGGCGGCCCAGTGGTTAAGACTCTGTGCTCCCAATGCAGGGGGCGTGGGTTTGATCCCTGGTCTGTGAAGTAAGATTCTGCAAGCCACGTGACATGGCCAAAAAAAAAAAAAAGAAGAAGAAAATCAGTCACTTGTAATCCACCTCCCAGAACAAACACATGATTTTTCGTATCTGTAGCTTAGCAGTCAACTGAGACCCAGAACTGGTGTGAGAATGCACTGGTGTGAAGGCTGAAGTGCCACATGGCTAATGCTGGCGCGTCCCATTCTATCCGCTAAGAGAGTCTTGACGCTCACCCAGTGCCCAGATCTGGGCATTCCAAATGCCATTCTCCACTAAAAGGAACCAGAGCTCCACAGAGAAATGGCCAGTTTCACAGTTCAAGATACAAGATGTGCCCAAAACATATTATTCTGCCAGACAGTGAGGAAGTGCTCAAAGAATCATAGGAACATATCAAAAAGACAAAAGAGGGCTTCCCTGGTGGCGCAGTGGTTGAGAGTCCGCCTGCCGATGCAGGGGACGTGGGTTCGTGCCTTGGTCCAGGAAGATCCCACATGCCATGAGCCATGGCCGCTGAGCCTGCACGTCCAGAGCCTGTGCTCCGCAACGGGAGAGGCCACAACAGTGACAGGCCCGCGTACAGCAAAAAAAAAAAAAAAGGACAAAAGATACTTAGCTTGAGCAGGCTCCCACTGGACAAATCTAAGATGATGATATTACTGAATTATAACTATTCTTACTTTATTCTATTATAATCATAGCCTAAAGTAAGAATCCACAAGTGCATATGGATATAATCATGTAAATAAAAAAAATAAGTACATAGGGAGAAGGGAAAGCTCTTCCTTATGATATGATATTGACTAATGAATGTAGAAGGGATAATGGAATAGAAAATACCATTTGGAGCCACCATAGTAATAATCGTGTCAGGGAGGATCATCAATGGATGCTAAAACAGTGGGTGAAAGTTTAATGAGACGCAGGATTTGTATATGGTCTCAAGCTCTTTCCCCACAGGATACTACGAAAGGGAAAACACTAACTTCACAGTGGAGAAACCTGGCCACCATCTTAACCGAGTGATCAAAGTTAATGTGACCGCTAATGGGACACGTTGACAACAGGTGGCTCTGATATGATGCAACACAAGGGCACAACATGCCCAAAATGCATAACCTGAATTTCATTGTGAGGAAATATCAAACAAATCAAATCGAGAGACGTTTTACAAAACAACTGGCCTGCACCCTACAAAAATGTCCACATCGTGAACAGCAAAGAAAGACTAAGGCATTGTTCCTTATTAAAGGGGACTAAAGAGGCATGACAACTGAATGCAATATGGATTCTGGATTGGATCCTGCCCAGGAAGAAACATTTTTTCCTTTTTTCCTTATAAAGGACATTAGTCATGCTACAGCATGGATTAACCTTGAGGACATTATGCTTAGTGAAATAATCCAGTCAAAAAAAGACAAATATTGTGTGATTCCACTTTTATGAAGTACTTAAAATAGTCAAATTCATAGAGACAGAATAGATAGTGGTTACCAGGGGCTGGGTGGCAGGGAGGATGGGGAGTTATTGTTCAATGAGTACAGAGTGTCAGTTTGGGATGATGAGCAAGTTTGGGTTGATGAGCAAGTACTAGAAATGGATAGTGGTTGCTATAGACTGTTGTGTCCCCCCAAATTCACACATTAAAGCCTAATCCCCAATTTGATGGTATTGGGAGATGGGACCTTTGAGAAGTGATTAGGTTATGAGAGGGATTAGTGTTCTTATAAAAGGGACCCCAGAGAGCTCCCTTGCTTCTTCTGTCCTGTGAGGACACAGTGAGAAGATGGCAGTCTGTGAAACAGGAAGCAGGTTCTCACCAGACACCCAATCTGCCAGCTCCCTGATCATGGACTTCCAGCCTCTAGATCTGTGAGAAGTAATTTCTGTTTCTAGCCACCCAACCAGCCTATGGTATTTTTATTGTAGCATCCCAAACAGACTAAGACAGTGGTGATGGTTGCATAACGTTGTGAATGTACTTAATGCCGCAAATTGAATGTTATATATATTTTACCACAATAAAAATAATTCTAAAAAACGGCAACTTAAAAAAAAGAACATTCGTAAATGACTGGCAAAATGTGTGTAAGTTCTGTACATTATATAACAATGGTGTGCCAATGTTAATGTTCTCATTTTGATAAATGTTCTGTGGTTATGTAAGCAAGTGTCCCTTTTTCCAAAAAAAAAGAAATATATGGTGAAGTATTTAGGGGCAAAGAGGCAACATGTTTACAATCTACTCTCAAACGGTTTAGAAACATTAACATATACAAATTACCCATGTCTGGATAGAGAGAATGGCAAAGCAAATGTTAACATTTGGGGAATGTGGGCGTAATGTGTATGAGAATTTGTACTATTATTGCAACTTTTCTGTAAGTCTAAAATTATTTCAGAATAAGCAGTTTTTAAAATTAGAAGAGGAAACTAATTGGAAAGAAGTGAAATACTGTCTGGGGGAAACAGAATTCTAATGCCTGAGGCTGAGATGCAGTGACTGTCTGGGCCTCCCGGCTCTGGGATGCCCTAACTCTCAGGCTTAGGGTCAAGGGATGCAGGGTTTTGGTGTCACTGACTGGTGGGGAAGAAATAAGACAGATGGAGAAAGACAAATACTGTATGATTTCATTCATATGTGGAATCTTTAAAAAAACACAACCAAACAAACTAAACAAAAACAAGCCCAAAGATACAGAATCAGATTAGTGGTAACCAGAGCGGAAGTGAGTGGGGGGTGGGAGAAATGGGTGACGGGGGTCAACTGTATGGTGATGGATGGTAACTAGACTCGTAGTGGTGACCACCTCGTAGTGTATACAAGTTATAAAATGTCAAATTGAAATGCTGTGCACCTGAAACATGAAGAAGATGAATAAAGAAGAAGAAGGAGGAGAAGGAGAAGGAGAAGGAGAAGAAGAAGACGACAACAGGCAGAACAAATCGATGGTGATGGTAATCACACCCAGGTACGGGGCAGTGGGTCTTGATTATCGGGAGGGCAGGAGGGAATTCTGTGCGGTCCTGAAAATATTCTATGTTTTGATCTGCGTGCTAGTTACAAGTTTCCAAGACGTGCACTTAAGCTCTGTGCTCTTTTTGCTGTATGTGTTAATCCTCCACTTGAAAAGGGTTAGACCGTCTCCACCCCCAGGTTGACGCTGCGCACTGAGATTGCGTCCATGCAAACGAGGCATTCACTGAAGACTCGAGGGGGACTCGATTTACGTTGTTTGTTCTTTCGTTGCTAAGCAACACAGGCTAAGCGGCACAACCAAGGGACGCCAACCTTTAACAGCCAACCCGGGGGATGTGCTAAGCCAAGGCTCCAAGAGGGATCCACACGGACAGTCCCCACTCCCAGCCCTTTTGTGTTCGGGGGTGGGGGCGGGGAGGAGGTGAGAATGGGAGTTGAGCAGCTCAGACGCCGCGGAAGGCCCGGCCCCTCCCGGCGTGGGCTGGCTGCAGTGAGCCACTCTCCAGCCCGCCCGCTGCATCTATCGCTATGGCAACTGCTTCCTCAGGTCTGGGGCTAAAATGAGGCTCTGTGGGTGTCAATCCGTGCTTGAGGTCTCACCTGCCATGGAACTGTGTGGCCCGATGAGGAAATTGATGAGTCACTGCAGGAAAAGCCTGACGCTTGTTAGACTGGTTCATTTGTGCAGAAATGGGGCAGATTCGAGGCTGGGGGACAGGCCTCAGAGAGAGGAAGGGGTGAAGGTTATCTGAAGGGCAGAGGTGGTCAGGGCATCAAGAGAAAGAGGTAAGGGCCAGTTAAAACTAAAGAGAGGTGGAAATAAGCGAAGATCACCCAAATGAGAAAAAACAAAGGCTGTTTACGCAGAGCTTGCTGTTCAGTCAGCCGCCCTCCTGCGTTTGGCAGAGGCTCAAAGACGAGGGAGGCGTGGGGAAGCTCCTAACAGAAAAGGGGAAGGCTGCAGGTGTGCACTGATCCGAGGCTGTTGTCCTGGGGAAGCTGGAGGCGGGCGGGGGGCGGGGTCGTCCTGTGCGATTGGCGAGGGTGGCTTATTTGGCTTTCTCTGATTGGTCCTGAATTGGAAGCAGGGCCAAAAACTAGGGAAGCTGACAGTTATCAAGTGCTGACCGTTCCGGGTTGCTTGCTGCAGTGGTAGTGGTTTGGCTTCCTGGACTGGTTGCAGCAGACTGTGGGTCAGAGTTCTATTGTCATATATGGCCTGGCTATTGTCCGTTCGTATATTCAGTCTCTCAATGAACACCCAGAAGTTAGACAGTCAAGAGAGTAGTCCTCATGGTCCTATTAGCAAGGAAGTGAGGCACTGAGCAGTGTAGAGAGGCAGCTGTGAGGACCACCCGAGGAGAGGTGGGCCGTGGAGCATCACAGGGAGGAAAGTGAGGGAGGTGGGTGAGGTTAAACACCCATCTGATCTCAGAAATACAGGGTGCAGGGGCACCTCTGATGGGGACTCTCAGAGCCCCTTGTGAGTCGGGGCTGTGTTCCTGGCACACGCCCTAGATGCGGAGCGAGGGCCCCTTCGGAGGTGTGGGACGTGGGTAACTCACTGAACCTGAGTGCTCGCTTCAGCTCCTGCCTCATCAAACTGCTGAGAATTATTGAGTTAATGTGCGTCAAGTTCACTGGACTGTGCCCGGCACTTGGCAAGTGCTCGGTCAATGTTAGGTATTGTTTTGCTTTGGAATAATTGGTCAAAAACTGAAATTAAATATATTGTTAGGATTGATGTCAAATTGTGTTAATGTAACTGTCAGCTGAAGTGTTGGAAACCTGGCCTCAGAGTAGGGTAGAGAAGGGTGGTGAGTGGATTGAAGGGGCCAGTAGTAGAAACACATCGTTCGTGGGCACCATTCGGTCCAGCCTAGACTGCATGCCCTTCCCAGGGACGGAGGAGCAAGAGAGGCATAGGCCAGTGGAAAGCCTGGCAGGTCCCCTAAAATTCTGTGTTTGGAGGGAGGATCCATTCTCTGAAAGAGAGGCAGATCTTGTTGCCAGGAGAAGGGGGGATGGAGAGATTTACAAACAGAAATAACATGTATGTGTAGTCATATGCTTAAAGTTTGTGCAAAAAGAAGATTCAACCTAAGAAATTTAGAAATTCTAGTTAGGCTCCAGAGTTACATCTAAATGTAATTACATTTAATGTGACTAGTTACATTAGTCAGAATGCTAATCATTACATGGGTTCTCCAAGTGAGGTTGTAAAAAAGATTCTTTCCCAATAAAACTAGATAGTCATCCCTAATTCAGTGGTAACCTTTGAAGATAGGAATCAGGTCTTAGATATACCTGACCTGCTTATCTTTGGGGCCTAACAGCATATTCCACAAAGTAAGTGCTCAGTAACTGTTTAAAGATAATGAAGGCATACAAGAAGGTAACAAAAGAAATCCAGCTTCAGAGCTTAATGGTTTCCATAGGTACAGGAGTGAGGGGTGCCAGATAATCCCTAAAGGTTCCTCTGGGTTCCACAAGATAAAGTTTCTAGGAAGAACTTCGCTTTAGGGCAACTACACAATTTCAGATTAGAATCTGAAATATCGGATGAAAATGTTTATTTCAACAGACTCATCGGTTAAAGAGATCCTCCCTTGGGGCCCCAGGAGCTGCCTCTGGACACTGCATGTAACCATGTATGGCAGAGGGGGTTGACACTTGCTGGCTCTACAGCCTCTGGAGCCAGCAAATCAATATTGAGGTTCAGATTGGTGGGGAAGCATGAGTATTAGTTTGACTGCTGTAACAAGTTGCCACAGACTAGGTGGCTTAAAACAACAGAAATTTCTCTCTCACAGTTCTGGGGTCGAGAAGTCTGAAATCAAGGTGTTAGCAGGACATTTCCTACAGAGGCTCTGAGGAAAATCCATTCCTTGCTTCTTTCAGCTTCTAGTGGCTGCTGGTGTTCCTTGACCTGTGACTGCATCACTCCAATCTTTGCTTTCATCTTCACATGGCCTTCTCCTCTGTGTGTCTCAAATCTCCCTCTGCCTCACTCTTATCAGGACACCTGTCATTGGATTTATGGTCCACCTGGATAATCCAAGATGACCTCATCACAAAATCCTTAATTTAATTACATCTGTAAGGACTGTTTTTCTAAATAAGGTAACATTCACAGGTTCCAGGGATTAGGGCATGGATGTGTTTTGGAGGGCCACCATTTGGCCCATGACACTCATCTCCCAAGGCAAGAACATTAAAAAGTTCATAGTTCACTCCTGAAAATGCTTGTTGACTGCCATGGAGCTCCCAAGACGTTCTGGAGCTGAGCCAATGAGCTCACGTGGAACAGCTCATCATCCATCCACCCTTGGAGATGGCATTTACTGCCAGCTTGCAGCAATCTGGTATAGCTGGGATATCCAACAGAGCTTCAAGAAATTCCTGGGGTAAAGGATCCTCTGCATGTGGAAGTCTTCATGGCCAACGTAGATACTTTTCTACTTGCAAGGGTAGACCACTTGGTCCATTTATCCTCGGGGTCCTTGGGGCTTGTATAGTTTAGCATTTTTCAGAGTGCATGCCCAGGCACTCCAGCTGTGTGACATGGCCTCTGAGAAAAGAGTTCAGTGACCAAGGACATGCGAACAACACTGGGGACCATATTCCCTCTTGAGGAGGCTCAACACATTTTAATCGATTAAAGGCACCCAGAAATCCTATGGTAGAGAAGCCCAGTATTTCCCAACTTGCCTGCAACTCTTTACAACTCATAAATCATACTTGGCTTTGGAAGGGAAATCTATTGGAAAAGAAATGTATGAGCATGTGTTTGCACTGTGTCTTCTGTGTTGGCAGAATGAGGGAATGTCAGATTATGCCTCCTTTCTGACCTTCTTTGCAATCTCAGAGCTTGTTTCAATCTCTGACTCTAACGGGCTCTGGTCTCTGCTCCGCACCAGCTCCCCTGCTGACACTTTGCTTCATCCCAGGATTCAGCTGTGTTTGCCCGGGACTTACTGACTTGCTTGAGGTTACAGCAGAGAGCACAGAACTCTCTGTTATGCCAAGTCCTCTGAGGCCCTCCTCACATTCTGCTCCTTTACCATAGTTGAGGGACATGTGGGTGAGCTTTGTGTAAATGGCACCAAATAAAGCATCTTCTTTATCTGCTTCATTGAGTAATAAGTTTAAATGTGGCAACTCAATCTAAATTTGTGTGGCTTAAGCCCAACTTCTCTTTTTCTTCCTTTGGTCTCTTCAGAAGGAACTCTCAAGGCCCAGTTACATCACATGGACAGTCAGGACGCTGTCACTTGGGAAGAACTGCAGGCATCAACCGTGATTTGCCTTTCTCTTTCTCCTTTCTTTCCTTCTTTCCTTCTTCCCTCTCTCCCTCCCTCCTTCCCTCTCTTTCCTCCCTCCCTCTCCTTCTTTCCCTCCTTCCTTTCTCTCTTTCTTCCTTCCTTTCTTTCTCTTTTCGTTTTCTTTCTTTCTTTCTCCTTCTTACCTTCCTTCCTCCCTCTCTCCCCCCCTTCCCTCTTCCTTTTTTCATTCCTTCCCTTTCTTCTTTCCGTTCTCTCTCTTCTTTCCTTCTCTTTCTCTTTTCTTTCTTTTCTTTCTTCCCTCCGTCCCTCTTCTTTGCTTCCCTCCCTCCTTTCTTCCTTTCTTCCTTCCTTCCTTCCTTCCTTCCCTCCCTCCCTCCCTCCCTCTCTCTCTCTCTCTCTCTCTTTCTTTCTTTCCAAGAATTAGGAGATTGACACAAACAGAACAAGGTTTTATTTCATTGGAAAAATTACAGGAGACTTTTTTTTCCTTAATGGCCCTACCATATGGCTTGTGGGATCTTAGTTCCCCGACCAGGGATCAAACCTGCACCCGCTGCATTGGAAGCGTGGAGTCTTAACCACTGGACTGCCAGGGAAGTGCAAAAATTACAGGAGAAATTTTTAATAAAGAGCTTAGAAGGTTTTGTAAGGTACACTTGTCATTACAAATACCAACAAGAATGTTTTTAATGATAGCATGCACTTTCAAATTTAAGAATAATTTAAAATTTTGGCTGTCCTACTTCGTGAAAAAGATATAAATGAAAGAATATGAAGGACTGTGGCTTTCATGTTTTACTCCACAGATTCTTTTGTTTTACTTAAAAAAATATTTTCTTTTGGCCATGCCACAGGGATGTGTGATCTTAGTTCCCTGACCAGGGATCGAACCCAGGCGCCCTGCATTGGAAGCATGGAGCCTTAACCACTGGACCACCAGGAAAGTCTCTACTCATGTGTGGTTAATGAATGGTGAGACTCAGTAGCCAACACTTTAACCAAGTGATCAAACTCGGCATCAGTAATCATGGTCCAACCTGACATTTTGGACTCCTGATTTGCTACCATATGAAAAACACATCATCTATAAAATATTCTTGCTAAAAAATGTTTAACTTTAGTCATATCAAGCCTCTAGGCTAACTTTCAGTTTATAGGAAATACAGGGGCTAAAGGAACAGTTAAAATGACACCAGGACAAATCAATCAGACAAATCTAGAATGAAGGACATTGTATAAAACAACTGTCCTGTGATTTTCCAACAGGGATTGTCATCGAAAAATGAAAGGTACAAGGACTGTTTTAGATTAAGGGAGACTATGTAGGCTTAAACCAGTGGCAATGCATGAAGGTCAATTGAATGCTTGTTCAAAAAAAAAAATTGAAAACAAAACTATAAAAGACATTCTTGGGACAATTATAGAAACTTTAGATTCTAGATGTTGTTATGGTGTGGCAATGGGTTTTAAAGGACATTATTCTAACTGTAGGAGATACATGCTAAAATGCTTAGGGGGAAAGTTGTTCAGACACACACTTTCAAATGACACAGAAAAAAAACTATAGTTAAAATACATATGGCTAAATCTTAATAATTGTTGAATCTAGGTTGAGGGCATATAGGTGTTCATTGTATTATTCCTTCAACTTTTCTGTATATTTGAAAATGTTCATAATAAAATGTGCAGAAAACAACTGGTCTTGAAGGCCTTCATCTCAGTAACATTTTGGCTTAAATTGCAAGTAATTTGTATTTGAATATTGTATCTGAATATGTTAGCGATAAGAAACACTTGGTACCTTGTTGTCATGATTTGATTTGACTCAGTGTAGCTCCTTGTTGAGACTATCTGCCTGAAGCATTGAAACTGAATTCATTATAACTGAGAAGTGCAGATGCAGAAGTACAGACACACCAAACCTTATATATCACTGTTGCTCAATTGATATTTCAGCTACCTTATGAATGTGTCTCTTGCTAAGAAAGGCATTCATATACATGTTGCTATTTCAGCAACAAAAAGTATCTATTGGAAAATTATGCTTTGTTTATTCAGCCAATATTTACTGACTTACTACTACATGACCAGACCTGTGTTGGCCTAAGGGAAACATCAGTAAATGAAAGGGGGCCACGGCTGTTGAAGATCCACAGCCATTGACTTCCAAGTGCACAAGGACAGATGTAGCCTCATTCATGCTAATGCAGAATTCTCTAAAGATTTTGCTTGTGTACACCCTAAAAAATTATTACCTTCATTTGTTGATAAAAATTTTTCATTGTATGTTTAAATGGCAGCAAAGATGTAATTCTGGCATAAAATTGATATTTTAAAATTGTTTCATCACTTTTTTTCAAAAATGGTCCTAGTAAGTATACTTACTTTACAATCTTTGTCTGGTAATCCCATATCTGAAGTCTTTGTAGGATGGTTTCTGTTATCCGTACGTTCTTGTTTGTATACATATATATATATATATATATATATATATATCCCAGATATGGGATTACTATATTGTATCTTCCAGGTGCTTAGGGGTCCCAGTAGTTCAGGATCATTTTGAACTAAATTTATTGCTTGAGATTATTTGGTTACTGGCGTGTCATGAGTTTGAGGTGCAATCCATGCTAGGGTTGGTTCGTGGGTATAATTTAATAAGGCTCAGCAAAACCAAATTTTCCTAAAAGTTTCAGAGAGGGGTCTACTTTTGGTTCACTATTCCTCCTGAGATCGCAGTTCTGGAGGCCCTGGGGGAGAATCCTGGTAGGTCTCTTAACAGATGTTTCACCATGGGCAGGCTCTGGGCTTTGACAGTTGTTATTCTTGCTCCAGGAAGCTGTCAAAATTCAGGTTCAAAGTTTGCCTGTAATCAGCAGAGCAAAAGCAACTGCCTTGTTCCATTTATATCCCGTCCTTAGATTCCGGCCTGCTAGTTGCTTTACCATTTTTGTCAACTCTTCAGTGGTTTTACAAATATGTTAATATTTTATCAAGTATTTTCAACTGTTGGTCTAAATAACCTAGCCTGCTATATTCTTGGAAAGGGAAGTAAACATCATCATTTTTCTCAATACTTTAAATGAGAAGCTCTTCTAACCTGAGGTTTCTGCCTGGACTTGAAGGCAACCATGAACTCCTGGAAACTGTATGCAACATTTTGTGTTTATGCAGTTTTTCTGGGAAAAAAGCCCACAGATTTTGTCAGATAGTCAAAGGTGCTAATGACTGAGACTCCCCAGATCTGAGAACCACTGCTTTATAGTTCCATTAGCACGTAGCAATTTTAATTTTAAAAAATGCTTTCAGAATAATTTCAGACTCACAGAAGAGTTGCAAGTACAGTCCAAAAAAACTCCGATATTGCCTTTACCCAGATTCACCAACTTTTAACATCTCTCTCTCTCTCTCTCTCTCTCTCACACACACACACACACACACACACACACAGTCTTTTTCTAAACCATTTCACTACAAGCTTCAGACCTGATTCTACACCACCCCTAAATACTCTAATGTGCATTTCCCTAAACAAGGACCTCCCAAGAAGTCAGAAAATCAACACCGATACAACGCTACCATTCAAAGAACCTATTCAAATTTTAGTTTTGCCAACTGTCCCGCAAATGTCTTTCTTAGTTTTCGTGTCTAGGATTCCTTCATACATTGCATTTAGTTGTCATGTCTCTTTGGCCTCCTCCAACCTGGAATAGTTCCTCAGTCTTCTGTCTATCATGTCCTTGAGAGTTTACGAGAATACAGCCCTTATATTCCGTAGGCTGACACTCAACTTGATTCCACTGGATGCTGCCTCATGCCCAGACTCAGGCATGCATTCCTGACAAACTTCAATTTTCTCATTATGTCAATCTGTCCCATCACTGGTGATGTAGACCTTGATCATCTACTCATGTTGATGTCTTCACTGTAAAACTACTATTTTTCTTTTTAACTGTTGGAAAATGTTCCAATAATATGCTAAAATCCTGTTCCTCATTGAAACTTCACCCATTCTTAGCCTCCACTGACAACTCCAGTCTGAACCACTAACAGGTTGGTAAGTGATTTTCTGTTTATATCATTCCTTTTACATTTATTGGTTGGCATTATACTGCAAAGGAAGAGCTTTTTTCTCTCCCTACTGATTTATATCATGATGAGCTCATGGATTCCTATTTTACTTAATAGGTTATAATCTGTTAATGTAATATTTATTTTCATGCTCAAATTGTCCTCAGCATGGCCAACGGGAGCCTCTTTGAGCCAGTTTCTTTATCCTTTTAGCATGGCCGTATCACTTTTTGAGCCTTTCCTTAATTTCTGCACAAGATGTTCTAGGCTTATCTTGTAGTTTTCCTGCTTCAGCCCTAAAATCTGACATTTCTTCAGAGTCTTGGTTCCTCTTTTTTTCCCATATATTTTTTGAAACTTTCAAACTTTATTATTTTTTAGAGCAGTTTAAGGTTCACAGCAAAAGTGAGAGGGAGGTACAGAGGTTTCCATATACCCCTACATAGGCTCCCCATTATTAACATCCCCCATGGTATATTTGCTATGATTGATAGACACATCATAATCACCCAAAGTCCATAGTTTGCATTACAGTTCACTCTTGGTCTATTATTATGGATCATACAGTCTTGGTTCCTTTTAGTGGAGCATGGTATTAGAAACCAAAATCTGTATACTCAGTGTGCTCATAGCTACTGAGGTATCACTGCATGTCTATCATCTCAGAGGACAGAACTAGGAAATGTATATAACATACACATAATATTAAATACTATATATTTCCTAGCATATATATTTAATATCTGATATATATTATATATGATATTTATAGACATACATATATAGTTGAGCCTCGAATAACACTGGTTTGAACTGCATGGGTCCACTTATACTCAGATATTTTTTCAATAAATATGTACTACAGTACTACACCATCTGAGGTTGGTTGAATCCAAGGATGTGGAACCACAGATATGAGGGCTGACTATAAAGTTATATTCAGCTTTTCAACTGAGCAGTGGGTCAGTGCCTCTAATCCCCACATTTTTCAAGGGTCAACTATATGTATTTCTATAATTGTTTACATTTTTAAAAATGAGTTCCTAATGATACCTATATTTCCAATCCAACACCTCAGGGTTCTTTCTAGCCTTCCCATTTTCCATATTAGTATTTTCTCCAACAGTGGGAAATCTGGTCATCATTATTCAACATAATCAATTGTACAACCACACCAGTCTTCTCTCTCTGCCACCTGCATGCCTCTCCCTTCAGCATCCATGTTCTTGCCCACATTACTGTTGTGTCTCATAGCAGGAAGGGAGGAGAAATGGAATAGAAAAATGGAAGGGAAGGGAAGATGAGATGAGAGGGAAAGGAAGATAGGAAGGAAGGAAAGAGTTTAATGTTAAGATAATGCCATAAACTGCCTTCAATTATTTATAGACGTTAATGTTAAGCTTATAGTAAGGCACTTAATTATCATACGTATACTTGGTCAGCAGCAATTCTGTGCAACTTCTGTGCAACTGTTGCAAAGCCTTGGGCTTCTATCTAAACATGGGCTCATGGTAAAAAGTTGAGAGTTTAGTGGCAGTGTGAAGAGTGTGGCTGCAAATGGCAAACAGGTGAGGTTTAACAATTAGAGGTCTGAAGATGAAGACAGACCTGTGCTTTAATTTTGGTTCCTCTTCTACATATGGCCAAAAGCAAGTTACTTATTAGCTGTCTCAGATTCTTCATCTGTGAAATGGCTACAATATTTGCTTTGCAAGATTGCTATTAACGTTCATTGGACATAATAGGGAGTTAGGTTAATTACTGTTATTGTTAGTTTGAGTTAGTGCTCAAAAAATTATACTGTTGTCTTCCCACACATCCCCTGTTGCTCCTTTGATTGTTATATGGAAATCCAGAATTACTAAGCTATAGTATCCTCATGGCACAGTGCACACACACACACACACACACACACACACACACACACACACACACACAGAGGCTGGAACCACATGTATGCTATACCTTTAAGTGTCTCTTTTGATCAAAATGACTTTTTCTCAGGTTGAAATTCTGTATGAATTCTAACTGGTTTCCTTGGATAAAAGTGTGGCAAATAAAAATATTTCTATATAATCTTGGTGTCCTTGTTTGAAAACAAAGAGAATTCTAATTATAATGCATATCTATTGTTTTGTCTTCCCTTTTCTTGTGGGAAATGTTCTTTCTGCACTTCAGTAATGTAGTTCAATGGCGGTGTACACGTTATGTTCTTAGAGACCCTCATCATTTGGTTCAGGGATGGGCACTTAGCTGGACCAATGAACTGTCCTTCCCCAGGAATTGTTGAGACCAGAGATCATTGCCTTCAGCCTGTCTGATGGTGAGGCTGAAGATAATGACCTTGAGAGCTAACAGGGGCCTTGTCCCCAGCCATGTGGAGGAAGCTGGTGGAACAACAAGAAGCTGATGTGCAGAGAGAAGCAGAGCAGAGGGATGGGGGCAGAGAGGGGACTCTGGTTCCAGCAATTCCTGGGGCCCACTGGACCACTACCCTTGTCACAGTTTGTTCATGTCGACAATCCATCCCTCCCTTTTGTCTACTAGCTTAGTTGGTAACCAAGAGAGGTCTGACTGCCTTATGTATCTCAAAGGGTTTGTTGTGAGGACCAATGCCCGGCACATAGTAGGGACTCAACACATATTGGTTGATTACTCTTAGGTTTAACCTCCAAATGAAAAATGAAAAATGAAAAAGGTTGGGGCAATTCTCAACTCTAGAAGTAACCTTCCTTTGAGCATCACAAAGGAAGACACAGAAAGACAAAAGGAGGGAGCCCTCCACCCACACCGCATACACCCACATCCCTCCAATCCTAACCCAGGTCTACTGCCTGGAGGTTCACATACCTGCCCGGAAAGACCATCAGCACTTCATTCAGTAAATCTCGAAGTCTACCTCTCAGAATCCTTCCTGCTTTTGCTGTACAACCCCTGAGGCTGGGTCTGGTGGTCCTGAACTGTGACCCCAGTCTGAGTTGAGTGGTCTGCCACAGGCCTTACAGGGGATGTGAGTGCTCTGTCCTGTTGGGCGGGAGGGGTGGGGCCGGGGTATGAGCCTCCTTCAGATTCCATTCCTTGGGAGATAATATAGTCTAAACATATTTAAGAAAAAGCTTAAATATGCTCAGTTCTCAAGGTCAGCCCTTGAAATCAGCGGGCCTCCATTTTTGTTTTTTTTTTACTATCTTAACCTGACTTTTGGCAACTCAGGTTATTTATTTATTTTTTATTATTTTTTAATTTTGGCTGTGTTGGGTCTTCATTTCTGTGTGAGGGCTTTCTCCAGTTGCGGCAAGCAGGGGCCACTCTTCATCGCGGTGCGCGGGCCTCTCACAATCGCGGCCTCTCTTGTTGCGGAGCACAGGGTCCAGACGTGCAGGCTCAGTAGTTATGGCTCACGGGGCCTAGTTGCTCTGCGGCATGTGAAATCTTCCCAGACCAAGGCTCGAACCCGTGTCCCCTGCATTGGCAGGCAGATTCTCAAACACTGCGCCACGAGGGAAGCCCGGGCCTCCATTATTGTGTCAAGACTTTGAATTCTCTCCTACCTCGGGTAACATGAGTGACACTGGTCAAATCAGTGACATCAGTCCTCAAGGGCTGCTCTCTCTACAGAGGATTCCACTTCGTTATTTTTATTCTAAGTCTCATTCTGGTTGATGAGGCTTGGGGGAGGGCGTCTTCCCAACTCCTTCACTCACACAGATGGAAAAGAGACTGCTAGCATTCCTGAATGTATCATGTATCTAATCTATATGCAAGTCATCTGCATATTCTTTAAAATAGATTTCCTTGGGATTAGAGACACCATTAGTTCTACTCAGGCGATTCTAAAAGTGGTGACCTTTCTAACTTGTTATTTTCTACATAGTTCTTCATTTAGACAAAAAGCCAGGGATTACAGTGAGGAAAGGTGCTGTACTGATGGAAGCAGAGCTCAGTCCGAAGCAATTTAGCTCTGGCCAGATAAGCGTCCGACACGCAGTGTTATCAAGCCCTGTCTGTATCTGAACCGATTTCCCTTAGAGGAAAGTGTTGCAGCCTCCAGCCTAAGCAGGTTATTGAAGCAGTCCTTCCAGTCAAATGAAGAAGTTTCCCCGGGAGGGAGTGTGGTAGAGTTAGAGCTTGCCTTTTTAATTTCAGTGATATTTCAGTACTTCCTCAAAACGTGCATCAGAAGTGCCCGCGTGGGGAACAAAAATGCGTATCCCTGGGCCGACTCCAAACACGCGGCACCAGAATCTCGGGGCGGGAGGGAGGGGGACGCCGAACTTGTATTTTCACAGGCGCCCAGGTAACTAACTCTTCAGCTCTGAGACCCACTTTTGTCTGCACCGTGCCCGGCCGGCGCTGGGCTCGCCACCTCGCCGTCAGGCGCTCGCTCCCGCTGCTCTCCTCCCTCAGCTCTGCGCCTTCTTTGTTGCCTCCCTCGGGGTCATTAGAACTCAGCTCCTTCTAAGGTTTCAGCCCCATTGCCCCGCGCAGCCCGCGGGACAAAGCCCGTGCGGCCCGCCACCCGCGAGAGTTGCCACCCGCTGTCCGCGAGGGGCGCCGCAACGTCCCCACGGCCGCCACCCACCGAGCCAAGGAGCCACGGCCGCCGCGGCCGCCGACGGAAGTGACGGCACCTGTCGTTGACGCGCCCCGCCCCTTCCGCCTCCGCGCCCCGCCCAGGCCTCTCCCCTCCGCCCTCCCCGCCCCTCCCCCTCCCCTCCCTCGCCCGCTTTCTGTCAGCCTTTCTCCCTCTCCCTGTCCCCCTCTCTCCTTCCTCTAGCTTCCTCTTTCGCACCTGAGCAACGCACCTGCCCGGGCCCGGCTCCGCTCCCTCCTCCCTTTCCCCCGCCCCGGCCGGAAGGCTCCGGCCTCCGCCGCGGGAGCTTGGCGGCTGCGTCACCGCCGCCCCCCCTCGCCGCCCCAGACAAGATGGACACCGCCGAGGAAGGTAAGTCGGTGGCGCCCGCGCCCTTGCTCTGGCGACCGGGTTCGGGCCGGGCCCGCGCCCGGTCCGCGGCGCTCGAGGCAGGCGGCGGGCGGAGCGGCGGGGGCGCCTCGGCTTGGGGCGGGCGCGTGGGGACGGCGGCACGACCCGGCGGGCGGGATGAGGCGCCCGGGCCGTTTGCCCGCCGAGCGGCGGGCTCGAGGGGCGGCAGGGAGCAGGAGGTGACCCCTTGGCGCCCCCGGCCGTTTCTCGCCCGCGCGCGCGCGCGCGGAGCCCAGGACCCCTACCCGGGCCGGGGGCGTCGGGCTGCGGTGGCCGCGGCCGGCGTGGCTCCCCGCCCCCTCTGTCCCGCCAGTCCCGGGTGGGGGGGGGGACGGCGCCGTGGTCGCTGCACGAAGTCTGGGGGCGTTTTCCACGCCCTTCCCCACTCGGTTTTGTCTTTCTTTATGTCGCTTTGCCCCTCGCTCTCTGGGCCCGACCCTTTCACGATAAAACTTCTTTGTTGACTGAAACTTAGCGAAAAATACCCCGCCAGGTGACGGCCTGGTGGAGTGAACTGACTGCGTATTTAAAAACCTTGCCCTCTGCTTGCGTGGCCCCTAGTTGTTTGTTTACTAAGCGAGGCAGAGGCAGGGCCACCGGGGTTATTCGAAGCAGGAAGGCTCTTTGTTTCGGTGTAGTTTATTTTGTGCTTAGTCTCTGGCACCAATAAGCAGAGTTTTGTGTGTCTGTTTTGCTTTGTGAGTGCGTGTGTTTTGGATGTGGCTGTTCTGGAACAAGCTGACTCTTGTGAACTGAATACAGAAGTGAAGACATGACTGAACATCTGTGACTATTGAAACGCATTTGCTGATCCCGCGAAGGTAGTTAGGTTGTTTTTAAGCAGTTTTATCTTTTTGGAGTTTATCGAATAATTTCGTGAGTCTATAGAGGAAGTTCCTAATCGCTTTCCTGTTGTTGCGGTTATCGGTGAAGATACATTTATGCTTTGGGTTTATTATGTGGGGATATGATAAGCGTCTTGCAACCTTACAGGTTGTGATTTTGATGATTTTAGATGAAGATCGTTGGGGACTATCGTGGTGTGCAGTAATGGGTGATGAAAAGTTTGATGTCTGTATATGTGATGCGTGGAGGGGATCAATTTATCATTTTTTTTAAAGAAGTCTTTCTTTGGATAGGAAGAACCTCAACTGTAATGATATTTGCATGTTATATTTGACAGTTTACAAAGCATAGTTACATGCCTTCACATTTGATCTAAGATCCCTATGGAGTAGGAAGGTATTATTATCTTTTATAGGTGTGGAAGTTAGTTAGTTTAGTTATTTTAATAGTTTGTCCAAGTTTCACACCCTAGTAAGAGAAAGATTTGAACCTAGGTATCCTGATTACACAGTTTTCCTTTCATTCTGGCTCAGTTGTTTTTATTATGTGCTGTGAGTGAAAGGTAATCACCACAGGAGACTCCTTTGGAAAAAATAGTAAAGTGAAACTGCTGAGGAGGTTAGGAATTACTTTTTTTTGACAGGTGGTCCTAGTGTGTAAATTTCCATCTACATCCATACATCCTTTTGGATTCAAATTTTAATGACTCAGTCTAGTAATGCATGTGTTTATTGATTTATCAATTGATATATACTGGCATGTTTTATTAAATTCCCATTCTTTGAGCTTAGGCACTTAGTAATTGCATACACTGATGGTATGATAGTGGAGATTCATGAATTGCAGAATCACAAAGCTGGAATCATGAAAGAAATATTTTCTGAGTGCTTCTAAGTGCACTGCCCACCCCCCTCAGTCAGGGTGAGGTACAAATGATATTTATTTACTGACTTGAACACTGTTCTCTATTGAAATAACTGACATTTACTGAGGACTTGATGGACGGCATGTACTTCACTAAACATTTTATACACATTTCATTTAACTCTCCTAAGACTGTTAGGTAGGCACCATTCCCTTTTTACACATGAGGAAACTGAGGGTTAGTATGATTAAATAACTTGCCCAAGGTCATACAGGTAACAGATGTCAGAGGCAAGATTCCAACTCAGATCTGTCAGACTCCGTGGTTAAATTTATAAGTGGATACCCAGTGTCCAGTGTTGAGATGACTGTATTTTTGTCACTCCCTTTATAAGATGAATCATCTACATAATTTGACAAAGCTTTACTTTGCATTTGTTTTATGACACTGTTAGTCATGAAATGAAAGTGAATTTTAATACTGCTAATGCCTAATTTTGCAAAATTCCAAATTGGAAGTCTTCTGAAATTTTCAAAGTTAATGTAAATTTAACTTGAAAAAATGCTGGAAGGAAAGGGAGGATTACAGAAGATTTCAGGATAAAATGACAAAGTGAAGACACCGAAAAGCTTGGAAACTTCTGTTTGCTAAATGAGTTATTACAGGTTATTTCTTAAATTAAAAAATGCAATTGGGTTTTTGATTATAAAAGAAACTTTTTTTTTTGGTAGGAGACTTGGAAAATATGGCTAAACATAAAGAAAATAAAAATTTTAAAAATCTTTAAATTTTATCACTCGTTAAAAACACTGATGATGTTGTTTACTTATCTGTTTTTTAATATGTTAATCTGAGCAAACAGAAATCTGAAACACCAACCTGCAAAGAGATTGTTAAGCTCTTCCATCTCTTAAAAATTGCCTGTTGCTTTCCTCTAATGGTACCATATATGATGTTACCATATATGATGTTACAATGCTCAGAATGTTTCATATTTGTAGTAAACAAGACTGAATTCTATTAGAAAATTGGTTGTTTGCCAGATGGATTTTGACCCTTCATATTTTGTGTTTGCTAGGTATTAAAGATCTCTAAAGTGTTCAGTGTATTGTTTTATTTTTGTAAAATCAACAGTTTTATAATCCATTCTCATAATACAGCCATGCCTTGTTTTATTGTGTTCATTTTATTGAGCTTTGCAGATATTAATTTGTTTTTACAAATTGAGAGTTTGTGGCAACCCTGCATTGAGTAAGTCTGTAAGTAAGTCTGTAAGTAAGTAAGTCTGCCATTTTTCCTGAAGCATTTGCTCACTTCATGTCTCTGTGTCACATCTTAGTAATTCTTTTAAATATTTCAGATTTTTTCATTATTATTATATTTGTTATGGTGATCTGTGATTTACTGTTGTAATTGTTTTGGGACACCATGAACTGTGCCCACAAAGACAGTGAACTTAATAGATAAATGTGTGTATTCTCACTGCCCCACCAACTTCTGTTCCCGTCTCTTTTTTTCTCCTTGGGGCCTCCCTATTCCCTGAGGCTCAACAATATTTAAATTAGGCCATTTAATAACTGTAATGATCTCTAAGTATTCAAGTGAAAGGAAGAGTCTCATGTCTCTCACTTTAAATCAAAAGTTAGAGATAAGTAAGATTAGTGAGGAAAGCATGTTGAAATCCGAGATAGGCTGAAAGCTAGGCCTCTTGCACCAGTTAGCCAAGTTGTGAATGTAAGGGAAAAGTTCTTGAGGAAAGTTAAAAGTGTTCCTGCAGTGAACACATGGATGATAAGAAACAGCCATATTGCTTATATAGAGAAAGTTTTAGTTGTCTGGAGAGAAGATCAAACCAGCCACAACAGTCCCTAAAGCCAAAGCCTAATCCAGAGCAAGGCTCTAACTCTCTTCAGTTCTGAGAAGGCTGAGAAAGTTGAGGAACCTGCACAAGAAAAGTTTAAAGCTAGCAGAGCTTGGTTCATGAGGTTTAAGGAAAGAAGTTGTCTCCATAACACCAAAGTGCAAAGTGAAGCAGCAAATACTGACGTAGAAGCTGCAGCAAGTTATCCAGAAGATCCAGCTGAGATAATTCTTGGTGGTCACACTGAAAAACAGATTTTCGGTGTAGATGAAACAGCCTTATATTTGAAGCAGATGCCACCTGATTCTTGCTGGGGCTAATGTAGCTAGTGACTTGAAGCTGAAGCCATTGCTCATTTACCATTCCAAAAATCCTAGGGCACTTAAGAATTATTTTTAATCTACTCTGCCTGTGTTCGGTAGATGGAACAACAAAGCCTAGATGACAGCACATCTGTTTACAACATGGTTTACTGAATATCTTAAACCCACTGTTGAGACCTACTGCTCAGAAAAAAAGAAGGTTCCTTTCAAAATATTATTGCTTATTGACAATGTACCTGTCACCCAAGAGCTGTGATGGAGATGTACAACAAGATGAGTGTTGTTTTCATGCCTGCAAACACAACACCCATTCTGTAGCCCATGGATCAAGAAGTAATTTCAACTTTCAAGTCTTATTATTTAGGAAATGCATTTCATAAGGCCATAGCTGCCATAGATAATGATTCCTCTGATGGATCTGGACAAAGTAAATTGAAAACATTCTGGAAAGGATTCACCATGTTAGATGCCATTAAGAACATTTGTGATTCTAACACAACATTGTAAATCAACTATACTTTAATAAAAAAAAATAAAATTTAAAAAAAGAACATTTGTAATTCATGGGAAGAGGCAAAAATGGCAACATTAATAGGGGTTTGGAAGTTGATTCCAACTGTCATGGATGATTTTGAGGGGTTCAGGACTTCAGTGGAGGAAGTAACTGCAGATGTGGTACAAATAGCAAGAAAAATAGAAGTGGAGCCTGGAGATGTGACTGAATTCTGTAATCTCATGATAAAATTTTAACAGATGAGGAGTTGCTTTTTATGGATGAGCAAAGAAAGTGGTTTCTTGAGACAGAATCTACTCCTAGTGAAGATGAAATGAAAAGTTGTTGAAATGACAACAAAGCATTTAGAATATGATGTAAACTTAGTTGGTAAGGCAGGGGCAGGGTGTAAGAGGATTGACTCCGATTTTGAAAGAAGTTCTGTTAGGTTAACTGCTCTCTATCATCAAATATTTGAACTTCAGAGCTTGAGGAGATCTTAGATCTTCATTTTATCGACTAGGAATCTGATCCTGCAAAGCACTGATATTTTTCAGTTTAAAAAAAAAATCTGTTCTTTGCTCAAGGATATACATTTTTTAAAAGTAAAAGCACTGCAACATTGGAGTAAATGTTGCAAGTATTGATGTATGAAACTCTCATTAAGATATTAAACGTTTTGCCATAGTAGGGTGCTCTCATTTCAGCCCAGTGATATATAGAGCTGATGTTTTTCATTTTTCTAAATTACTGCTCACACTAGCAGAATGTAGTATAAAATCTTAGCAGCCTATTTTTATGGACTGCCAAAACAATTGTTCTTTATGCTTTATGAGTCATATTCATTGGGAAGGGATGAAGCTGAACTTTATCATAGTTGATCATGTTCTATATCTATTATGGTAAAACCTTGAGGTGACTTAGATTTGGAAGTAATGAGTTAAAAGGATAGGAAGTTGTCAGAACCAGACAGCTAGTTACTGTCTTTCTAGAACCACATGGTCTTTCATCTCTGCTTCCAGTAATGCCTGCTTCATTCTTCTTGCCACAGATCAACTTTCACTGCTTTGGCATGCTTACGGGCAAGCATACATGCACTTATTTGACAAGTGTTTATTGAGCACCTGTTAACTAGCTAGGCACTATTTTATGCACTTGGGCTAGGCTGGTAACAAAATAGACAAAATCCCTTCTTTCATAGAACCTTCGTTCTTGTTTTTGGCTTGGTAGAGGAGGAGGGGAGGACAGAAAATAAACATGTGGTAAATTATGTGGCATGATGAGATGGTTATACGTGCTGTGGAGAACAGTTAGTTGGGAGGGAAAGAGAGAAAAGGATGAGATGAAGGTGGATTACAAAGGGGCATGAGTTAATTTTGGTGGTGATGGATATGTTCATTATCTTGATTGTGGTGACAGTTTTACCAGTGTCAAGCGTATCAAGTGATAACCTCTAAGTAAGCGTATTTTATTGCATGTCCGTTATTCCTCAGTAAAACTGTTTTTTAAAATCCATTGTCTTTTACTCATGCATGGCTTTGTAACCTCATGTATTGATTATTTGGTAGCTGTTGGATCAAGTTATGCAAATTTTCCAAATCTTGACACATTTTCCTGTGTAACATAAAAGTCACATTCATTAACGTCACCACGTATCTCAAAAAGGCTTTAGGTATTGGAGAAGCTGTCGTTCTTATTGTGGTGGATGTAGGTTTTCTAAAATCCTAATATTTGCTTGAAAGTTTTATTTTTGTCAGTGGCAGCAAATATTGTCAGTGTTTTCCTTGGTTCTTAGGCTCACTTCATTCTTTTGTGACACAATGCCTGCCGAATACCCAAATCTGTCTGAATAACTGTTGTCATTTTGTTGTTGTTTTGTTTTTTTCCATAGTAAAAATGGTGTTTCGTGGGGGGTGGGGGTGGGGAAGCAGTTAGTTCAGCTGGTAACTCCAAAGAGTAATACAAGTGCTTTTTCTTGAGACAAACACTGCTGTTGAGGCTGAGTCCAGGAGTGAGTCCACACTCTCTGTATTTTTCACCTAAAATTTCCACTTGGTTCTTCTTTGAATCTTCTTTTTCCTTGGCACTTTGGATCCAGTGAGGAGACAGAAAACACAGTAACTTAACTAGAGGAAGTTGAAAGAATTGTTAACCTATGATTAGAGAATAATTATAAAGATGTAAGGACTACTGTAAAGTGTACTGTGGGCCTGAGGGAAAATGTCCAAGTAAGGACAGACTGGGGAGGGGTGAGGGCCCCTCCTCACAGCTGTGGTTCAGACCTCATTGGAGAAGTATGGAGTTGTCCAAGCCAGAGCTAGTTCACAGTTTCTGGGTGAGCAGGAAACAACGCTCCAGGGTGGATGCAGGAGACTCAAGGTTGATGGGTAGGCATGCAGACAGAGTTAGGGTACCACTGTGGGCTCAAGGCCTGGAGTGTGTTGAGCTGTTATCAGTAGGGCTGTGAGAAGTTGGACACTAAAGCAAACCTACTGACAGGGCAGCGGGAGGAGGCTCCAGTCCTCCTGTGTGGTCCCTTCAGCACCCTCTACCGACAAATTTATTTTTAAAAACTCTTTAAAAGAGTCCAATCTCTTATCAGTGAACAGGTGGTACTGAAGGATAAATTTGGAGCTGAGAGGAAATATTCAGTACACTGATACTTGGCACACTTCTGCTAAAACTTGGGAGTTATTGCCTGTGCTGCTGAATTTGCATTTGCCCACTGCTGGCAAAATCCTCACCACGAACTCTAACTACCGCAGGAGTCCACAGTACCTGCAGTTAGCTGCCACTGCTGTTTTTAGAGCCAGAAGTAGGAAATGGCTTTACACCTTCCCACCATCTTATGATCCCACAGAAGAGCTTCTCATTGAAAGCATGTAACTCAAGCCTAGTCAACAAGGCAGATGTAGTTTTCAGGCTTCCAGGAGCAATAGTATAGGTGAATGTTAGTTTTGTAATGATCAGTAATCTGGAGAGATAAGAAATAACTAAGCTTTGGGATATATGGAGAATTGGGATATATGGAGAATTGGAATTTAAATGTATGCTTTCAAGGCCTAATTACCAAATCCATGGTAAAAAAAAAATAGGTATACTTTCACAGTCAAAATGGAAGTGTTTTTCACAGAATTTTAGCAGTTAAAATTTTCTTGTAATTGTAAAAGTAGCAATGAAACAGTAGAAACTTTGGGAAAACGGGAAGGAAATCACGCATGTTCTCATCTAACCAATATAATGGCTATCATTTTTTGTATTTTCTCTTTTAGGCTGTTTTGGGTTTTTTCCCTAGTTCTAAGGACAGTGTGTATTCATTTTTTTATTCCTGCTTTGTTTACTTAACATTATGCAGATTTCCATATTGTCATATAACTGTTAATATTTGCTATTTTTAAGGGATTATAGACATTTGTGTAGTGAACGTACCACAATTTATGTAGCCACACTTCTGGTTTTAGCTATATAGGTTATCCACAGATATTTTGAATAATACTTCTTAATAATGTATTTTTAATATTTGTTTACTGTAATCGTAGCTACTAATTATAAAATTTTTGTTAATCAGCTATTAAAAATCCTTTGTTACTGCAACCAGGTGAATCAAGGTCAACATTAACAGTCATAAAAATCATGTTGATAATGTACCGTTCATATTCTGTGATGAAATGGCACTTTACCTATGTGATTTTCCTCCCCAGAACCCATAGCCCCACTCTAATCATGAGCAAAAACATCAAACCAATTCTGGGGACTTCCCTGGTGGTGCAGTGGTTAAGAATCTGCCTGCCAATGCAGGGGACAGGGGTTCGAGCCCTGGTCTGGAAGGATCCCATATACCATGGAGCAACTATGCCCGTGTGCCACAACTACTGAGCCCACGAGCCACAACTACTGAAGCCTGCGTGCCTAGAGCCCGTGCTCCGCAACAAAGATAAACCACCGCAATGAGAAGCCTGCACACCACAACAAAGAGTAACCCCTGCTCACCGCAACTAGAGAAAGCCCTCGTGCAGCAACGAAGATGCAATGCACACAAAAAATAAATTAATTAAAAAAAAAATCAAAGTCATCAAAAACAAGGAAAGTGTGAGACACTGCCAGAGCCAAGAGACGACTAAGGAGACGTGACAAATAAATGTAATGTGGATTCTGGAACAGAAAATGACATTAGGTAAAGATCAAGGAAATCTGAATAAACCGTTGATTTTGGTTAATGATAGTGTGTCATTATGGCTTCATTAAGTGTAGTAGAACTACCATCCTAATGTAGGATGTTAATAAGAGGGGATACTGGGTACTGTGTACGGGGGAGCATTGTACTGTCTCCTCACATTTTCTGTAAGTGTAATCTGTTCTAAAAAATAAAGTGTATTAAACCCTTTGTTTATTAAATTATCACTAGTTTATCAGCAGAAGGAAAGTGGAAACATTTTGAAACCTTATGTGAAACAATTTTCAGGGTAGACAGTGGCTTAAGAGTTAAGATGTACCCAAAGCTTTAAGAGTTGTTTTGCATTTTTTCTCATAGTAGATACTTAGAATATATTTGGTGAACTGGATTTTTGGCTAAGAAAACTAACGGGATGGGCTAGCCTTGAATGGGTGTTGACTTCCACAGCTGGCACCAACTTGATAACCTCTCACACTATTGGGTTCCCCCTCCCTTTCATCTCATGGACTGTCTCCATATTTCAGTCACTAAGGACTTGAAGGTTTCATTCAAAAAAAACTTTACTGAGCTAGGTACTGTGCTAGGAACTTCTAAAAGGTATGCTTTGTGAAGATATTAAGTATTCAAAAATAAAGCAACAAAAGTTGCCATAGGAGTTAACAGAAGAAATTTACCCTTGAAAACCAGGAAGAGCTTTGCTTTATTGTTCTAGGTAAGTTTGCATTCATAACCAGCAGAGTGCATTGATTTTACTTTGGCCTGAGCAAGATTTGTAATTTTACTGCATGTAAATTTGGTGGAGCCTTACTCCACCACAGAACATTATTTCATTTTTAGTGAAGGGCCTCAGGCTGCACCTTTTGTAGACTGCACTCTCCTTTTGTACCCTTGGCCTTTTTATTGTCTTGACGTTTTGGGTAGTGGGATTGATCCTAGTAAACAAAATAGATTATTTTTTCTTTGACTCCCCACCCCTTTTCTCCATTGAGGCATTTTATTTGCACATTGTTATATACTCCTAGGAAAAAAAATTACAGGATTTCTCTCCTATGTGTTTTTGTCTTGTTTCTTCATGGTTGTCCTGCCAGCTGAGGTTGTCAGTACAGTGAAACCAAGCTAGAAGAATGGAAGTAGGTTATTTTGACATTTTCCTAGATTTTTGAGTTGCACTTCAAATCTGGGCCTGATCACTCCATGCTTGTTTAACTTGCCTTTGAGGTTCACAATAATTTTCCCAGCTCTGTGATCATCAGTGATTTGAAATTTGGCAATGTAAGCATGCTTCATCATTACAATTAGAAACCAGATGATTTTGAAGCATAGCCTGACAAGAACCTGGCATTTGTCTCTCTTTTCAGCATTGTTAATGCTCTTGAGAGCATCAGCCAGGTCATTCATGCACACCATTGCGGTAGCACGGAAAGATGGTGAAAAGAGTTTTCTTTGACTTTCTGTGTTGGTGGTGGTTGTGCTTGTTTTAGTTTTTGTTTTGTGAAGCAGCTAAGATCTTTTATGAAACAGGATAGGCTAATTTATGTCTTAGTCACAAACTTCCCCCAAACCTGAGCAACAGAAGGTTGCTTTAAGTTTCTCACTGACATCACGTCCAGTGTGGCTGGGGAGAGATTCTCCTGCTAATAATGCTGGTCACTTGGAGATCTAGATTGCAGACCATGGCTTAGCACATGATTCCACAATTGTTCAGGCAAGAAAATGCAGTGTGATAGATTGTGTTTATTGGTGCCCAAAGACTTCTATCCAGAAGTGATGGCACATCACTATAACTCATATTTCATTGACTAAAGCAAGTCACATGTTCAGGTATAATTTCAGAGGTGACAGGGAAGTGCAGTACTGCCACATACCCAGAAAGTAGAATGCCAAAAATATTTGATGACCAATGCTGATGATTTCCACAGTCCCTAGCAACATTAATTCCTACCTGGTCGGATGAAATAAATGTGCTCATTGGGGTATATTTCAATCTACAACTTCATTAGAACACATTTTAGAGAGGGAACTAATTTTTTTTCATGTCGTTACCTTTTCTCATTTGTTCTTTTTCTCTATGTCTGTTTAGACACTAGTACTGTAGAAAACCTGATTTTATTAAAATTAAAGTGTATTTAAAGTCTTCCTTATTTAATGTCTCTGAGTTTTTGACAAGTGCATATAGTCATGTAGCCACCACAATCAAAATATAGAATAGTTCTTTCACTCCCCAAAATAACTTCGTGTCTTTTTATGGTCAGCTCCACCCCCAGACCTGGCAACCACTGATCTGTTTCTGTCTGTATAGTTTTGTTTTTTCCAGAATGTCATAAGTGGAATTAAACAGTTATGTAGCTGTTTGAGTCTGGCTTCTTTCAGCTTAACATAATGCATTTAAGATATAGTCACATTGTTGCCTGTATCAGCAGTTTGTTCATTTTTATTGCTGAGTAGTATTCTATTGTAGGGATGTGCCACAGTTATCCATTCCCCAGTTGTGGAATGCTTGGGTTGGTTGTTTCCAGTCTGGGAGAATTATGAATGAAATTCACGTAGGTTTTTGTGCAAACATAAGTTTTCATTTTACTAGGTTAATACCTAGGAATAGGATTGCTGGATGTATGTTAAGAGTATATATGTTTTTATTTTTGTTATTTTAATAGGTATGTAGTGGTAATCTTACCGTGGTTTAAGCTTTGTTGTTAATGTAAAATTTACATAACAAAATTTACCATTCTAACCATTTTTAAGTGTCTGATTCAGTGGCATTAAATATAAGCACATTGTTGTACAGTCATCAGCATCTTAACTTTGTTTTTAATTTGCATTTCCTTAATGAGTCAGCATTGTTTCCATTTGTAGACCTTCTTTGCTGAAGTATCTGTTCAAATCCTTTGCTGAATTTTTTTGGACTATTTTCTTATTGTTAAGAGCGAATTAGTAAGCTGGACGAAGAATTTGAATAGATAGTTCACAAAGAGAACATGGCAAAATGTGGAAATATCCAGCTTCACTAGTAATAAAACTACTTCTTACTTAGCTGTTGTACTAGTTAGTTTTACCCTTATATTTCAGTAATGTGTTTCATTAGAGGGAGCAAATCTACTGTTCAAAAGGAAGAAAATTATAAATTTGGAGCGGTAGATAGTAGATATATATAAGATATTGACATTAAATTATGAAAAAATAAAACATTCAAGGAAACTTGATCACATAAACAGGTTGTGTACGATAACGTCAAAAAGTTGTCTTTTGGAATTGGGGGTTAGGTTTTAAATCCTCATTTCCTTATTAACTTGCTTGATAATATAGTTGGGCTAGGATTAGAAATAGAGTTTGCTAATCTTACGTCTACTCCCCACTTGTTCTTGACTGTCAGAGGTGATGGTAGGGTCGAATTTTTTTCTTGTACTGTTTGGCTGGGGTACAGCAGTAGTTACTGTCTCAAGTTTTCTGTCTTGCTGAGTTGCCCTTCCCTGGTCCTTTGGCTAGAGAGAGAGCAAGCTTTTGGGGGGAATTTTTTTTGTCTGTTCTCATTGGTGTTTCTACCTTGCCAGCTTCTCCACCTCAGCCTCCAGTCCAGGATACTTGAGGCAAAACACAAATCCAGAGAACTTACTGCCTTGTGGTTCCTTGGCGTCCCAGCTTCTTTTGCTGATCTGCCTTCTCTTCACCTTTTAGAGTCTTCTTATGTTTGTTTTGTATTATAATATCCGGGGTTTTTAGCTGTCCTTGGCAGGAGGAGTAGGCAGAAAACTCCTACTATTTCATCTTGGTGTAGAATCTTCATTCATCTTTTAGTCTTTATTGCTGCCTTTCTCTAGAGCGAACCTTTATCCTTATTTTCTAAATGATATGTGTTTTACATGTTTCTGAATTTTTTTACATGTGGAATTATATAGGAGTAGGTACTCTTTGTGTCTGGGGTTCTTTATCACTCAACATCATTTTGTGAGATAAATCCAAATTGTGGTTTGTGGTTTTGGTTGGTTTATTGTTTTTGCCATGAAGTATTAAATTATGTGAATATACCAAAATTTATTTATCCAAATTTATTTGCCAAATTTAGGCAATTCGGGTGGTTTCCATTTTGGAGGCATTATTATGAATAGAGTTGCTATGAACATTCTTGTACATGTCTTTGAACATAAGTATATAGGAAACTATTAATTTTAAGTAAGATATTAGCAAAATACTACACAAATATATACAGTTGATCCTTCAGCAACACTGGTTTGAGCTACTTGGGTCCACTTATATGCGGATCTTTTCCAGTACTTATATGGTGTTGGCCCCTGTCCCATTCGTGGGTGTCACATCTGTAAATTCAACCAACTGCAGATTAGAATTTTCATCTGAATTTGCTTGAATCCATGGATGTGGACAGAACCTGCAGATGTGGAGGGCCAACTATGGGACTTGAGTGCCCTGGAGTTTTGGGATACATGGGGGCTCTTGGAAGCAATCCATCCATGGATGCCTAGGTACACCTGCACTATAGGCAACATACACTTATAAAATAAGGAAAGAACTTCTTTCCCCCAATCCTGATCCCCACAACGTAGCAACTGTTAATAGTTTCTTATGTATTCTTCCAGAATAAATGTTTAACTATGACCTTTATATACCTGTGCCTTGTTTCAGATTTTTCTCCTGGAATATAGATTGGCAGGGAAGAACCTTCCATTGCTTCTACTCCATACGCACGGACTAGCTAAGGAAATTGAGTTGAGGATATAGAGCAATGGCAGTTGCAGCCTATCTCTTAGGTAGCTTTTCCTGACCTCCATTTCCCTGATAAGGAGTGGATAAGCCACACCGAATCAGGTGTGGCTCAGGGCCTGCTAAATAGCTGAGTGTTTGCCTTGAAGAGTTTTATAGCTGAGGCTTATCACCATTCTGGTTGATTTATAGCAATAATCTTTGCCTTTCCATTTAGGGAAATATTTATACATAAAGTACTCTTGAGCAAAACTCAGTCACAACTTCATCATGTGGGGAAACACAAGAGTCAGTACTGCAAAAGAGATTTGTGATGTTGTTTCTCGGACCAGATTCTGTATTAGAGTCATTTAGATGAAATGGTTTTAATAGAAATGGGTTGTGGGTTGCATAGCAGTAGGCTTTTAGGAATGTTGAGGCAGATTATGTAGATCTTATTTTGCTTTCTTTCCCTGATGAAGATATAGCCAGTGAAAGTTTTAACACATTTTAAAAAACATGGTCAGTGAAATAGGAAAATTGCTAACATGAGTTTTCACATTTGTGTGTGTATGTTAAATAAACCACATGCAAAGACCTCCTGCTAAAGAACTTCACTGATAAGATTGGACTTGGTGGGCTTCCCTGGTGGCACAGTGGTTAAGAATCCGCCTGCCAGTGCAGGGGACACGGGTTTGAGCCCTGGTCTGGGAAGATCCCACATGCCGCCAAGCAACTAAGCCTGTGCGCCACAACTACTGAGGCTGTGCTCTAGAGCCCGTGCTCCCCAGCAAGAGAAGCCACCGCAATGAGAAGCCCGTGCACTGCAACAGAGAGTAGCCCCCACTCACCGCAGCTAGAGAAAGACAGTGTGCAGCAACAAAGACCCAACGCAGCCATAAATAAATAAATAAACAAACAAACAAATAGGACTTGGTAGTGTTAGTAAAGTGAAAGTTCAGCTATGATATTTACAAATTGCATGTTAACCTTTGATTTTTTTTTTAAAGTTTCATTATACAAAATTTCAAACTCTCACAAATAGATTAATGTAATAAACTTCCATATAACCAGCATCTGGATTCAACAGATACAAGCATATGGTTGAAAATTCTTTTATCTCAATTCTTTTATCTCTTGCCTCCCCACACTTCTGCTGGATTGTTTTAAAGGAAATCCCAGATACGATATCTTTTCATCCATGAATACTTACGTATTCTAAGAGATAATTTTTTTTAAACAAATAACCACAATACCAGTATCATACTTACTGTCTTTATCCTCCAAGTTTTAAAGTAACAATCAATATTATTACTATTAACATGATGATTACTAAATTCTCTTTAGGATTTCTTTATAGTTCCTTCTGTCTTTGGATATAGCCTACTTGAGGATATATTACCATGTTTTAAAGTCTAAAGTAATTATTTTCTGTGATTAAGCTTGATATACACAGGTTCATTTGATTTGTTTTTGGTTTATTTTGCATTTTGATTATTATATGATTTCCACTTTTATTATTATGTAAAAGATATCCATGTAAAACAAAGTGATTCAGAAGTCTAATGTTCCCTTCCCTTTTCCTTTTATAATCAGTGGAGCTTGTGAAGTCCCTGATACAATAATGATAATTGTATGCATATGTGTATTTTGAGAGAGCCATAGTTATTCTCTGATTTTTTTCAGATGTTCTGTGAGCAAAATCTATCTATCTATCTATCAGCATACCTAAACATACCACTACGATAGAGCAGTGGTTCTCAAACTCTTTTGGTCTCAGGATCCCTGTAAATTCTTCTAAAAGATTCAGAAGAGCTTTTAATTGCCGTATAAGAGAATAAAAAAATTTAGAAATATTTATTCACTTAACACACTCATTATGTGTTAATATAAAATTTTTTTCATGAAAATAACTGTATATTCCAAACCCAAAATATTGGTGAGAAGAGTGGATTTGTTTTATATTTACATACCTCTTAAATGTCTCGTTTAATGGGAGGCAGCTGCATTCAAACAGGTGTCTCATGTAGCCTCTGGAAAACTCCACTGTACACTGGCAAGACAATGAGAGTAAAACACTATTAGTGTTATGGTGAAAATAGTTTTGACCTTGCAGGGCAAGGTGAGTCCAGTCCTGTACTTTAGACTGTCGAGCAGAGCTCTGGGCCTTGATTTAGATTTGTTGTGTTTGCTTAGTTTTCTGTTTATTGGTTCGTCCTTCAGGAGGATGGAGTCTTCTGAAGATCAGTGTCTGGTCGTATTCACATGTTTCTCTGTCCTGCTAGTGGAAGTGCTGTCTCTCCAGTCCCACCCAACCCCACCTGCCCCTCGCGGCCGTGCTATGGGAGTGTGGGGAGACGTTGTGTCTCTTGCGGGTGGGCACATCCCTCAGCCTCCCGCTGTGATGTCCTTGCCGCGGCTCCCTGCGCCACACAGGGCTAGGTCACCTTGTGGGGCTGGTCCCTGTCTAGGAGGCGCCCGGCTGGCATCGGCCGATCAGCCGTTCACACCCATGTTGATACTGTTTCCGGTGTTTGTTCCTGCATCCCGCTAGCCCAGGTGTGCCCACAAAGGCTGTCCCTGCCCCACCCCAGTCCATCGCCGCATAACTTGTGGCTGACCAGTCATCATGTCGGTGGAGGGTGACGTGGCGACCCTCGTGGTGACCCTCATTCGTGTAAGCCCAGTGGTGTCTCTTGCCGCTTTCCTCTGCACTGTGTCTTGCTTACGGGACACCTCTTGCCGCGCTTTGGCTACTGCACCCTACTTTCTACTCCCGCAGCTGCCTGAGAGCTGGCCGGGGAGACAGGATGAGGGGGAAACCACTTTGCCCTATGACTGCAGCTGCCTCCCCACACTCGCACTCAAACCCACCCTGAGTGGTTGATCCTGCCGTAGCACATGCCTGTCGCTAAAGTTAATCCACGGCCGTCTAAGCACTTCTGGCTTAGACACCCTGATGTTGAGAATGACTTTGAGCGCTTATTTGGCTCCTACCTGCAGAACTGTGGTAATTCTAGAACTAATCCATGCCCATGGGCATCAGCAGCTCTGCTCTGATGATTCTAGATGACCAGGATTGCACGTTCTGTGGCCCTATTAAGGAGCCGTTTTGCGTACCATGGCAACCACCGTGACTGGGAATTCGGGTGATGGGAAATCTGGATTCGATTCCATACAGGAAGCCTGGTAATCGACTACTCCAACCTAGGAAGGTAGCAGATTTGCCACTCGCGACCCGAGGGTGGGGAGGCAGTGATGAAAAACAACACTGGACACTTTCGAGGTCTGGTAATCGGAATGAGTTCACTTAAAATCCTTTAAGGCAGATCTGTTGTGTGGCAAATCTGGTACTGGCAGCTGAGATAATCCCCAGCTTCAGTGGCAGGGTATTGAATTCGGTGCAGTTAAAATGCTGTGTGATCTGCCGTGCGGGTCTGCGGATGGGGAGCCTCCGTTCCTATCCCTACCCCCTACTTCTCAGTGCCCTCCTGGCTTCTAGCCGAGTGTCCGTGGGCTGAAGTGTGCACTTGAAGAAATTAAAGTACTCCAAGCAGGCGCGAGCTGCCTGCACACTGCTGCTGGAAATCCTGGAATGGGAGCGTGGTTCTGTTTTGTTTGTGTTGGAATTTGATTGTGGAGGCCCATTAGACGGGATGGCTGGGTTGCTCATACTGCACCGCTAGAGCTCAAAGTCTTAGATTGATGTAAGACTGACCAGAGTGAAAGCTTTTGCCATGGATGTTTTCATTACTTAAGGATGAAGGTGAAAATGGGAGGTTTGAAGAGATTCTGATCCCATGTTGTCTGACCATAAACAATGCCGACTGCCCTCGTTATTTCCGGTAATGTGCCGGCAGCTTATTGCTGGCAGCTTACGGGAAACTGAAGTCCTTCGAATGGTGGTAGCTGGAGTGTCTGGTTCCAGAGCTGAAATTTGAAGGCACAGCGGTGTGGTCTGCGCTTAATTTGACTCAGGCTGGACAACCCTACGCGACTCCATCACAGACAGGATTGGCACTTTGATAGCTTTTACGTGGGTGGTGGTGCATGGCCTTTCTGTGGTGCTGGAGTGATTTGTCTGGCTCCTTGATAACCGGGGAGACTAGTGTGCTCACCACTTAGGTTACCCCCAGTGCTTGATATCCCTAACTTCGACAAATATTGCTTAGCCACCCAGGATTGAGCAATCACAAGTCTGTGACGCTCTTAAGGGGCTGTAACTGCGCCACGCTTCTCAGCATGTGCGTATCCCAGTCTGACAGGTGCTGGGGATTCATTATTAAATCCATTAGTGCTGGGCTCTGGGTTGCAGTTATTCCTCATTAATGAGGAATTCCCTGTAAGAGAGTAGATCAGAAGCTTTCATTAAGTCCCTGCCCGTTGTTCATACTGCCCATCGCCCCTCAGATTGCCCACTTGGGGTTGGCATTTGGTCTTGGTGGATTGCTGAGAAGATGGTCTAAATGAAAATCGCAACCAGGTTTCGGTAGGTGGTCCTGCAGAAAGACCGCGTTAAGGACCGAGCAAGCGAGCTTGAGGGATAACTTTCGGCCATCTGTATCTCATCCGCCACCCCAGGCAAGACTGACGCTAGTGCCATGAGAATCACTTGGGGCGGGGGTGGAGGGAGTGAAGGAAGAGCTGCTGCCCTTTGGTGGCCGACCCGTAGCCCTGAGCTTCCGTAGTTTCTGCTTAAGGTGGCCTCTGGCTCGCCTCTCTCTGGCCTTCGTGGTCTTGGGGTGCCCCCTCCACACGCTATTGTGTGTGTGTCTGTTCCTGTCTGTCTCTCCCTCTAGGGCCGCTCTGCTGTTTCGATGTGTTTTTGTGAAATTTAAACTTCACAAAAAGGACCGGACTTAGGACTTTAGACTTTAAACTGTTAGGACAGAATGGTGAAGTGATTTTGCATATTTCTATCTATAATCTGTTAGTTATGAGAAAGTACAGTTTCAAGTAAACCACAGTTTCTGTTATTTTCAATTTTGATTTATTTACAGAGCTCTCATACAAAGGGACAGTTGACCTTTTATATAATAGAAAATTTTTAAGTTTCAGATATACTAGATTATCATCCTGTTCACACTTTTTAGTTTTCCATGATGTTGATTAGTGTTTTACCTAGTGATAGAGTCTTGCTTTAGCATGCAGTATTTTAGTTTTTGGTGGCCTATTATTTTTTTAAAAGTTATAACCAAAGATAATTCAATTTTTCTTTTTCATTAATAGACATATGTAGAGTGTGTCGGTCAGAAGGAACACCTGAGAAACCTCTTTATCATCCTTGTGTGTGTACTGGCAGTATTAAGTTTATCCATCAAGAATGGTGAGTCATCCTTTTAGAAAATTTTTATGTCTGAGCTTTTCTGTCATCTATATAAGGGATACTGTTTCAGTGAACTTTCTCTGTAACTAGTTATTTCTTTAAAATTTTTTTTGTGAAAATTTGGAAATTACCCATATTTCTTATTACCATGCCATGTCATTTTGGTATATTGTCTTTCAGATGCACGTGAGTACCCATTTGTTTATTTCTACCATGGAGAGCTTATGTTCGTGGGAAGTGTTATGGTGTTGTAGTTTTGCTTGGCATGATTATAGTTTACATTTAGGAAATGCTTTGTGTAAGGTAATAACTCAGTGCTTGTATACATTTTAACTCATTTAATCCTTACAACAAAACTGCAAGGTGGAGTATGATTATGATTTTATGATTATTCAGATGAGGGAACTGAAGCATTGAAAGGTTAAGTAACTTGTTCTATGTCACACAGCCAGCCAATTAGTGATAGACCTAGCCACCAGGTAGCAGTATCCTTAGACCAATATTAGAACTGATGTTGATGCTTGGAGGTTCTTCTATATTCAGTTATCTTTGAGGACGTTACAATTTACTTTGATTAGTTAATTGTTCAGTTAATTGAAACTGCTTTTTAATAGAGGAAATACATGTCATTTTTATCTTTATCTGTTATAATTCTGTACTCTTAGAGGGCATTAATGATAAAAAGTTTAGGACTTTCTAAATTTAAAATTGTAAAAGTTCTGTGATATGTAAAATTTTAGTAAAGCAATATTAGTTTTCAATGAAACCTTAAAAGTTTTTTTGTTATAAACACTATACTTATGAATGTATTTGTAATTGCAGCTTAGTTCAGTGGCTGAAACACAGTCGAAAAGAATACTGTGAATTATGCAAGCACAGATTTGCTTTCACACCAAGTAAGTTCTTTTGAAGTTTTCACTGCATTTCTAGGTTATAACTGGCCACATAAAGGTGTTTAAACAGTTTTAAAGCAACTGTGTTCAGCTTAATTTGTCTTTTATGGTAATAGAAAGTATTGCTATAACATTTTGGAAAATATTTTTAAAAACTACACGTCAGCTTTTAATACACCACACGTCAGCTTTTAACACACCACACACACGTGATTTAATTTGTGGGATATTTCTTTTTTTTTTAGACAAGTTCAAACGTGTACAAAGGTATAATGAGCCTGTATGTATCCATCACTCAGTTTCATCCATTTTCAACTCATAGCCTTTACATGTCATTCCCTGTGCTCTTGTTCTCACCTCTCCATCCTTATTAAAGCAAATCCCATCATTTATGATTTCATCTGTACATATTTTAGCATGTATCTCTAAAGAGTAATGGTTTTTTAAAAAAAATACAGCTATAATACCATTATTTACCCAGAAAAATTATTGATGCCTTGAATTTGTCAAATATCCCATCCGTGTTCAAATTTGGGACATCTTTTGAGTTTAAATTATGTTGGTTGGAATAATAATAAAGACAAATACTTAACTCACTTTTTTAAAATAAGACTTTTTAAGCTCAGTATTTTGTAGGCTTTGGTAAATATTTTGCAGATCTTTAAAATTCTAATTGTATTTATAACTCCTTTACCTATTGATTGATACTTAATATTGTTCATCTTAAATAAGTAGAGGTTTATACTGGCAGGTTATCAATAATTTGAAGCACATTTTCATTCTCGGATCCTAGTATATTGCTCTCCCCTCCCAGAGATTTTTTTATGCTTTAGTTTTTGTTTGTTTTAAGCATCTTGAGCTGCTGAGTGTAAATTCTGTAAATTATTGTTAGTTTTACCTTATCTTTATGTGATGAGTGTATATAATTAAAATCATTACAGTTTCACTTTTGAAGCTTTGTATTCATAGTGCTCAAAAAATGTCAATTCTGTTATTTTGTAGTCTTTAATTTTCTGTAGGGCATAAAAACTGTACAGCTTAAGGTTTATTGCAAACTGCAAGACTAAATAATTGAATATCTTCATGAAGTTTGATTGATAAGAAATACTCATGTGAGCTTCTTTATTCTGAGGCCAATAAAAGCTTGTGTTTGTACCTTTTAGTTTTCATTTGACATCATGTGCTCTGTTTATCTTTTTCAAAAACTCTGTTTACTGGTTTAATGACTTGCTCCTGTATATCAAAAATGCTCTAAAGTACTGATCTTTGTGGGTATGTTGTAAAAAGTTGCTGTTTGTTACTTGTTCACTCCTTTGTGTCTGTAGCTGTGAACAGTTTTGTAATAGTGCTCTCATAAATTTCACATCACTGATTTTAAAACTTTATTTATCATAGCTCTTTGTTTTGGCCTTACTGGAGAAAGAGGCCTTTGTTCCTTCTGTATGTTTTTTCGGAGAAACCTGTGGTAGAGCAGTGGTTTTCACTGGAACCGTTTACAAAAGAAATCTTTCTAAAATGTGTGTACATAGGTTCTGGTACCAATTCCAACATGTGTGTGGGGTGGTTTTCCCTACATCAGTGAGCAGTTCTGCAGGACACCGGCTGGGCGTCCTACAGTTTAACCCACTTCTCATACTGTCTGCTCCAAGATAGCATTCCATTCCACAGGTTGAGGGCTCCGTCCTTAAAGGACTGGCGTCCCTCAACCCCCTGCAGATGCTAGTCGCAAACCCAGGCTGTTACTTTTGCTTTTGCCTTTCTGACCAACTGACTTTAAATCAGGGGTTCCCAGTGACCCCTTCATTGATTTGATTAATTTGCTAGAGTGGCTCATAGAACTCAGAGAAACATTTTACTTATTAGATCGTCAGTTTGTTATCAGGAACAGCCAGATTGAAGAGATGCATAAGGTAGGGTATGTGGGAAGGGAAACTGCACCATTTTCCCCAGATCTACTTGTTTTCACCAGCTGGGAAGCTCTCTGAACCTGAGACCTTACGGGTTTTTATGAAGGCCTCATTACATAGGCTTGATTGATTAAATCGTTGACTGTTGGCCATTGGTTCTACCTTCAGTCCCTCGCTCCTCCCCAGAGGTCTGAAGGATGGAACTGAAAATTCCAACCCTCTAATTACTTGGTTGGCTCCCTTGGAAAACCCGTGCCATACTCTTTCTCCCCACCCCTGCCCCAGACAGGTTCAAAAGTCATCTCATTAACATAACAAAAGACACCTTTATGGCTTACGTTGCATAGAAAATTCCTAGAGTTTCAGGAGCTGTGAGCCAGGAACTGTGGACGAAGACCAAATGTATATGAGAAATATATTTTGGTCATTTGAATGACCAGATATGTATTTCTTATAAATCACAATATTACCTGTGGCAGAACCTCTTTTTCTGAGTATTGAACCACACTTTGCAGAGAAGTGGGAAGACCTTAATTTACCATTTGGGATGTTGATTATTGTGCTAAAATGGGGTGGGGAGTGGCTAACAGACGTCAGCGGGCTGTTGGCTCTTACAGGAAGTGGCTCTGCTGCAGGTTGTTGTGCATTTTGAGTGCTATTTCTGAGGCTGGCATGGGGGAGGGTTCTTTCTTGATGACATCTGTCAGCTTCACCTTTTGCTCCTTTTTGCTTTATGTGATCTTTTATAATTTGAGAAACCAGATAATTATAATGTTTGAATGCTGAAATATGTGTAAATTAGCATTACATAAAGTTCCTGGCTATGAGTGAGGGATGTGTACTTCCCTTGAATATTTTTTCCTGCTCAGAGGCCTGTTTCATTGGCTTCTACATTTCTTATGTGATTTGCTCTCATAAATGACTTCTGGGTAAATGTAGTATTTTATTGCAATTATTTGATTCATTTTTCTTATAGGAAAAAATATTTAAGTGCAATTGCAAATGTTGAAAGTTAAGATAGTGCTACCTGCCTAGAATATAACCTATTTGAATCTTCATGAAATTATGTGAACGTTTTCCCCTTATAGTTTATTCCCCAGATATGCCTTCGCGGCTTCCAATCCAAGACATATTTGCTGGACTGGTTACAAGTATTGGCACTGCAATACGATATTGGTTTCATTATACACTTGTGGCCTTTGCATGGTTGGGAGTTGTTCCTCTTACAGCATGTGAGTATTCATTCTTCTGTGGCTGGAGTTATTTAAACATTGCACAACTATTTAATATTATAAAGTAATATGGCCTCATGGTTTTGTTCGAATGATACTTAATTATTTGATATTATAATGTCATGTATTAGGAAAACCTCATTTAAGAAATATTATTCAGCTGAATAAAAACCATTTTTTAACAGGTCAGTTTCTTGAATGAATGTGGGAAAGAAAATCACAGCATACAGAGGCTAATAATGAAAGTTCATGAAAGAATTGAAAAAGCAAAATCAAACCATAATTAGAAGGAAATTGAATTTTATTCCTTGAAGTTTATTAGAGCTTTCAAGGATGACAAAAGATGGGTTCTTTTGAGATTTTTTTTTATCCCCTTTTAAAAAACACATATCTAATGGTGCTGAATAATTGGGAAGCGTGTCTTTCAAATATAGGAGGCTCTTTGGGAGATTGGTATACTAACTCTTAGTTGATTCTTTTTAGGTTCTTTGTGTTCTTAAAGACATGGAAAGGGGTCGATAGTATATGGTGCCAGAGTATATAGATAGGATTCTTTAAAGTTAACCACAAACAATATTTTTAAATAAGTATAATAATATCCTCATGTCTCCTTAAAATAAAGTAAAATAAACTCGATCAGTTATAAAAATGAAAATCTTACGAAAGTAGCAGAATAGGTACTATTCACTTGAAGAGTGAATTAGTGAGCTAGAAGATTGAGCAAGGAGTTCTCCAGGATGTAACTCAGAGACAGGAAGTTGCAAGTATGAGGGAAAAAATTTAAGAGATGGAGGCTACATCCGATTGTTTCAGTATCTGTCTAGTAAGTAGTTCCAGAGGGTAAAAGAGATTGAAAGAGAGAGAGCTGACTGTGATAAAGGAAAAAGACAATCCTAGACACATTGTGAAGTTTTCCAATGCTGAACAGGGTGGTATATAGATGTTATGCTTTCAGATTATCCTATAAAATCATGAAAATCAGACGGCATCAGACTTAAAGTCAGCAACATTGAATGTTAGAAGACAGCAGAATAGTCAACACATGGCAAAATTTTTGAACCCAAAATCTTATTATTCTCAGATAGAAGGACAAAATACAGACATTTCAATAGATGCAAGGACTTGGAAAGCTTACTACCTCAAATCATTTATGAAAAAAGTGTTTGAGAATATATTTTACTAAAACGAGCAAGGAATCAAAGACAGGGAAAGGTGTGAGCTCCAGAGAAAAAGAAACAAGTGCTTCTTATAGCTAAATCATAATTGTTGTTAGTCTACAATAATTAATAATTTTTTAGGTATCAATTGGAAACTAAAATTCTAGATGATCTTAACGAGAGAAATTGTGAGGGGAGGATAGAATTGAGAGCTTTTTAGGTTGTCTTATTTGTGGTGAAATTATAGATGCTTTAGATAAAACAGGAAAATACAGTGTAATTATGCATTAAAAATACAGGAGTAACCAAGTAGAGTCCAGAACTGGCAAAGGTGATAAACAGCAAAGGTGCCACTGCTGCTGTTCAGGGGAGGAAAGATGGTCTTTTCAATAAATGGTACAGCATCAGCTGGACGGGCATGTGGAGCAAGTGACCCATACCATTACCGCCCACCTGACACAAGTTAACTTTAGATGGTCGTAAACCTGAATGTGAACATTAAAACCAAAAAACTGCTAAAAGAAAGTATAGGCGAACAACCATAAAAGAAAATACTGAGAAATTTGACTTAATTAAAATTAAGAACTTTAATTCATTCTCAGATAGCTTTGAGAGAGAAAGGCAAGCTACAGAGTGAGAGACTGTATTTGCAATACACATATCCAGCAAAGGACTTGTATCCAGGATATATAAAGAACTATATAAATCAGTAAGAAAAAGGAAGACAGGCCAATTAAAAAGTAGAACAGCAGATTTGAACAGGTGTTTCTGGAAAGAAGATTAAATAGCCAATACACACGTGAAAAGGTGCTCAGTATCATTAGTCACCAGGGAAATGCACAAGAAGATGCTGCTATGTACTCAGAAGAATGGCTGAAATTAAAAGAAAAGACAGTGCCAAATCCTCCTTAGGATGTGGAGCATCTGCAACATGCATACATTGATAGTAAGAGTATTATAGTATAGCCACTTTGGGAAGCTGTTTGATGTTATCTATCAGTGGTAAATATTATAAATACCTTATGATCCAGTAGTTCTGTTTCTGGGGTTGTTGCTAACAGGAATAAGGACCTTGTGTCCACTAAAAGACGTGTGTAATGGTGTCGTCACTGCAGCTTTGATAATAGTAGTTTAAAACTGGAACCAACCAAACAACTATCAGCAGTAGAATGGATACAGTGTGGCTTATCCCTATAATGGAATACTACATAGTGGTGAAAAAGGAGCTGGCTGACGCAACATAGAATAACATGGATAAACTTCACTTCTTTGAGAAAAAGAAGCCAGGCACAAAAGAGTATGGATTGTGGGATTGCATTTATGTGAAATTTTAAAATAGGCCAAATTGATCTATGATGATAGAGATCAGAATAGTGGTTACCTTTGCTGGAGATATTGACTGAAAAGGGTCTTGAAGGAGCCTTCTGGGGAGCTAGAAATGTTGAGAATCTTATCTGGCTGACAGTTACTCGGATATATACGAATATAAAAATTCACCCAGACACACTTAATATTTATGTAAATTTTATCTTAATAAAAAAGTAACAAAACTTAAATTTAAGTAACTGTTAGGAAAATAGAAATAAGATGATGAGTTTTCATCCTAGGGAGCGGGAATAGGAAGCAGTGAGTAGAATTTGTAAAGTCTGACAAAAGACAGGAAAGACAAGAAGGGAGGGCTGAGGAAGGGGAGTAAAAGAGAAGAAAAGATAAGATTGCAATATCTGTGATCATAGGGTGTAGATAGAGCCTCATAACTGTGTATGTATAAAAGTGTTCCGCTACAAGAGATAAGTACGAAACAGCCCAGGTTAATGCTAGAGGGATTTGTTAACAGAGGCTGACAAAACGCAGGAACAGTATTCGCCAGCCAGATATTATTCAAGATGAAACACTTTAAATGAGGAACAGCACTTTAAACACTTTAAACACTTTAAATGAGGAACAGCATTTTATTTCATATTAATAGTCCACTAAGAAAACTTAAGAATTTCTATGCACCAGCAAACAGGACTTAGAAATATGTAAAACATTCATAGTTATAGTGGAAGACTAACACTTCTCTGAAATCAGTAGATCAAGTAGTCAAAAATTAAGTAAGGACTTTGAGGATTTAAGTAACAGGTAACAAGCTTGACTTCTGTTCTGAATTGTTTACACACACACACAATTAAAATCTAAATTATGTCACCCACTACACATTCTGTAACTTCTTTCTTTAAGTTAGCAATGTACCCGTGGCTGTCTTTTCCTGTAGCAATGTGTTGAGCTACCTTATTTTTAAGCACGCTAGTAAGGAGGACTTTAATTTATGAGTCTGTTTTCTTATCTACAGACAATTGGCTGTTTGTCACTTTTACTTGTTACAAGCATACTTGCTTTGAATGTTTTATACATATATGTAAGTAATTTCTGTCACAGAAAATCTTTTCCTGTCTTTCCATTTTGACTTGGCATTTGAGAACAGCCATTGAAGTCACTAAATTTTTGGTACAAGGCTATATAGGAAATGCTTAAACTAATACACAAGTACTGGTTTGAAAGAAAACCTCAGCTTTTGGGCCTCATTTCCAAATCTGTTTCTGCCTTTTCTGACTAAGAGGATGAGGGGATGGCTGTGTATTTGCCCTTACTTCATCTTTTCCCTTCATGGCCAGATTTAAGATTTTGTCCTTTTGAGGACCCTTGAATCTGTTTGTCAAAAATTGGTTGTTAGTTTGCTTCATAGCATTGAAGCATGTACTCTACTGAAAAGTCCTCAATGTCAAAAATGTGTACCCCCAAAACTTTATTTTCATGAGCAGACTCAATGAATTTTAGAATTCTAGGTTAAAGAAAATACTCTGTATTATAATTTTGGAGATCTTTTCTTGAGATTGGTCCCCCCGCCCCCTTCAAACATCTGAGCTCATTTAATAAAAACAAGTAAGTAAATCTAGAGAGAATCAAAACTTTAAACATTGTGTAACATTTATTCTTTACTGTCACTAGTTTTAATGCTTGACTTTTTTTTTTTTTTAACTTTAGTATTATGAGGCTCAACCTTGCAAAGACTAAATGTTTATTTCAGTGGCATTCGCAGTGTTCCACTTTATCTGTTTAGTTGAGCGACTGTATGAGTTACGATGAGAGTTGTGACTGTATGCCTTCATGCCCTTTCTTGGTAGGTCGCATCTACAAGTGCTTGTTTACTGGCTCTGTGAGCTCCCTGCTGACACTGCCACTAGACATGCTGTCCACGTAAGTATTGAACCTCGTGGTGGTGGAAGGCTGCACATTGTGAATGGTGCTCATTTTTTCTTCTGCATACTTGTGTTTGTTGTAATTTGAAAAGTCCTTCTATTCCAAGGACAAATAATACCTTATGTTTGTTACCTATTCTAAAGTTACAGCTACAGTGGAAATAGCTGACATATATAAATGATGTTTTAAAACATACCCATCTTAAAGGACAGTTTGGTAACGGTGGGACAGCTAGTTAAATAAGCTGTCGTGTAGTGCAAGAAATGTACTGTTCCATATAGTGATACGCTGGGTGTTCATTTAAACATGTGTTTTTAACAACACAGACATTTGAAGTCAAATTTCTTTTTCAAATGTTTTTTGTGATTGTTAGGAGATGGACTGTAAAAACTTGTTCACTGTGGTGGTTTTACTGTATTTTAATTTGACATAAAGCTTTGTAATTGCGGTTTCTTGGGAAAGACATATATGTGTTTTCAAAATTATTGATGTTAGAAATGCTGTAAATGATAAACTGTATCAAGATCATTAGAATATTAAGCTTGCAAAAGATTGCACCTCTGTTTGCTAAAATCTTCTTTTGTACCCAATTGACCTTAGGTTTCTGATCCCTATGTCAGTAAGGGCAAAGAACAGTATAAGACTGTCTTTTAGGACAGAAGCATGTGGAATATATTATAAAAATAAGCCAAATGGCAATAGAAGAGAGCAGGAGAGCATGTTACATTTCTGATAGAAAAGAAATCGAGGAGGTCTTTTAAGTCTCTTTTGTCTGCATCATTATTTTGAATCGTGGCTGAAAATACTTAGAAATATTAGATGTGTTTGCAACTTGTTTTTCCTGCTTGCTAGTTTTACCTTTTTTGGATAGAACAGGCAAGTTATTTAATTTATGTGTTTCTTTGGCAGTATAGGGAATAGATAAGATAAAAGGTTTTGAACTTGAACTTTATTTACATTACAACAGCTTTCGAAGAATGTTTATAAGTAGACAAGGATCTTGAAAATAGGGCACTAATGGCTGTGGCCCTCATAAAAAGGAGAAGCAGTAATTTGACACACTTGAGAATTTAGAAATAGTGTAATAAGGTAGCCCTTTGTATGAAAATATTGACTTTCTGTGAAATGATTCAGTGAAACAAATAGGACAGCGTTACTATTTTTGGACATCAGATTTTTATATCAGCCATCCAGAACACAGTCTTAGTATAGAGGCAAGAAAAATCAGTCTTGGCTGAAGTGTCATTCATATGTCTCCATGTATATGATGTAGCTCACCTCCGGCTTTCATTTAGGAATCGTATACGAAATAAACGCACATATTAGAAGTAGCGAGGGAGATCAGAAAAAAGCAAGGGGTGACTGCTAAGAGTGATGGAAGTTATATTTTAATATCTATGAACGAATAAAAGAACCGTTCTAAACAGGGCAGTCTTGTTCCATTTAGTGTGAGGCTAGAGTTGTATTTATCATTGTAATTTTTGAGAGAGCAGTGTAGCAGCCAGTCAGTATCTCAGTTGTTTAGAAGAGGTGACTTGAGGTCCCATCTGTGCTGTTCAGTAAAGTGGGGGTGTGTTACTTCTTTAATGGTTTCTGTTTTAAGTGGCTAAATATGTTAATGTTTACCAAAGCTTAAATTGGTAGGCTTTGGCTTTGTGAAAAACAGATGTTTATGGAAGCCATGTCAGTGAAAATTTAGTATTTTAGTCTCAAGTAAGGCAGTATTTTACTTGCCTACCACCTTTACTTCTTGTTGGCGGAACCATTAAACATCTGGTTTTTTGGCAAGTGTGATCACTTAGGTGATGCAAAGATGTAGCTGGTTGTAACAGAAGGAACCCTGACATTGGAATTTAAAAGTTGCTGCATCTGCAACTTTTTGGTGACCTTGGGCAAATCACTGGACAGTTCTGAACCCCTGTTTCCTCATCTGTAAAATGAGGAAGATCATGCCTCAGGGATTTGGGCGGGCTGTTCAAAGATTAAATTCACAAATACATGTAAAAACTATATGTGAATTTTGAGCACTATGTTAATACATAGCAAAATTATCACCAAAACTCAGAGCTGTTGCTTGCCTTATGTTGGCAGGCTCTCCTTTTCTCTGTGACCTGATTGGTTAGTGGGCCACACCTGAGTTGCCTTCATGAGCTTCCTCATTGACATGGGAAGAATGCTGAAAGCTTGGTGGGAATAGTGGAAAGAAATTGTAAGCGTGGGTTGCTTTTATAATCTCATGCTGCCTTTTAGAATTTGAAGAATTGAGCCAGTTTTTCTGAAAGCACTTATAAGTAAATCACTTATTTTTTCTGAGTAGTGTTTCATTTTTCTCTATAGAATCCATTTTCTGAAATTTTACTTAAAATTTCTTAATATCTTAGCAGCTGCTACATATTCTGTAGCTCAGTTCCTCAGCATCTCTAGGCACAGTCTATCAGTTAACTATTGCTGCAAAACATGCTGTCCCTAAAACTTAGTGGCTTAAAACAACAAGCATTTTATTTGCTCATAATTCTGGGAGTTAGCAGTTTGGGCTGGGCTCAGCTGATCCATTTATCTGTTGGGCTCGCCTCCATTATGCATATGTATCACTGGGGTTGGGTAGTCTAAGATGAGGTACCTTGGCTCTTCCATATGGCTTCTCATCTTCAGAAGGCTAGTGGGGCTTCTTTACATGGTGGCCTCAGGGCAGCATTCTAAAGGGGTGAGAGTGGAAGCTTACCTGAAAGCTCTCTTCTAGGCTTTAGAACTCAGGAAATTCGCTTCTGGTCCAGACAGTTCACAAATCAGCCCAGATTCAAGGTGTGAGGGAAAAGGAAAGGATTCTACAGTTTGTCACCATTTAAAAATCTACAATAAACTCTACAATAAGCAGTTGCTGTTCTTATTGCTGATGACAAGGAAGGAGTAGAGAAGGGGGTATTTTAGTCCCAACCTATCAAAATTTTAATGGTCTGGAGGGGTCCTTAGCAAGGGGGTGATTAGTATTCCTCTTTTGATTAAGGTATATTCCAGATAACATCTGAGGGCCACATTAGTTCAGTTTGGAGCTACCAGGCTGAGGTCTCCCAAATTGACCCTTCCTTAAGTTCTCCATGGAGGGAAAAATGTCTATTATGGTGGTGAATTTTCCAAAGGCTACCAAGATTCTTGAGTTACCTTTGAATTACTCTGAAATCAGACATAGACCAGGGAAGGATATGCTCCTTCAGAGAGGAAAAGAACAAAGAGGTCTTCAGTATTATTATACAGCATGTATTTTCATGTGAACCGTACTTGATCTGTCTGGATTTGTTGAGAAACTAATATACTTTTGGTGTATTTGCAGTTGGCATCAAAATTTAATCTGTGTTCTAAATGAGGCATTTATAAAATGTACCACAGGCTCCTTTGCCTCACGCATTGTGTACTGTGTATTTCTCAGCCTTCCTTTATGTTGTCTTTAGGCCTTTCTAGAGGCCCTTCTCCACCTTTCTGATTTGCTGATTCTGTTCATTTACGTGGGTTTAAGTATCAGCTAACTAAGTTGGTTCAACTTGTGTATAAAATAAGGATGAGGATATTCTTAGTAAGGGTTGGACAGAGTCATGTATCTTTAGGAAATTACATGTATTTAATACTTGACCTTTGTCAAGTATTTGGCTACTTTCAGTTTTTTGCTTGCTGCCTTCCTTTTTCTCAGCTATGTTCAAAGAGAGGCTGGATAGCCAATTTATGTAGTTCTGATGTTATTCTTTGCTTTCTATAATATGAACACATATAATACAAATATATAAATAAACATGTTTGGCCAGCTTATAAGATAGATAAATTGCCACCATCCTCAGAAATAATTCTTTTTGAGAGACTGATTTTTCACCAGAAAGTTATGACTGACTTTTCTTGTTCTTTCTGAGATTTTTATGTAAAGTGAATGTTGTTACCTTTGGTTTCTTAATTTTAAGTGTTCTTTGGAGTAATTCTGTGTACTTTTTTTTTTTTTTTAATAGGGACAATTTGTTGGCGGATTGTTTGCAGGGTTGTTTTGTGGTGACGTGCACATTGTGTGCGTTCATCAGCCTGGTGTGGCTGCGAGAGCAGATAGTCCACGGGGGAGCCCCGATCTGGCTGGAGCATGCTGCTCCGCCCTTCAACGCTGCTGGGCATCACCAAAATGAGGTAGCTCCCTCTATCCCCAAATTCATTTTATTTGGGTAGGACATAAGAATTATTGTCACCCTCTAAGACCCAAACCCTTGACTCCCGTGTCCCTCATTGCAAAGCAGGACAGTGACAACGTTTGGGAGAAGATTAAAGGAGATGTGAAAAATCAGAAGAGTGCTGTTGTTACTTTGCCTCTTAGTTTTCTAGCGAGACTGGGAACAGTACTGGGGGTATACTGCATGCTCTTTCATTCCCTTTGCCTGGGTTAACAGCTTACCGCCGGCCTGGCAGTTAATATACAAACCTCCTGCGTGGGCTTCTGACGTGCTGCCTAACATTAAGGAAGCCCCCTTACCCTCTTTGTTCATTAGTTTCTTCATGTGTAAAATGCCTCACCTTTGTTGCTTTTAGTAGAAACATTACCAAAAGTAGAAAAATTGGAGTACTGTTGATAACAGTCTTGTACAGTTTTACTTTTTTTTTTTTTTTTTGCGGTATGCGGGCCTCTCACTGTTGTGGCCTCTCCCGCCGCGGAGCACAGGCTCCGGACGCGCAGGCTCAGCGGCCATGGCTCACGGGCCCAGCCGCTCCGCGGCATGTGGGATCTTCCCAAACTGGGGCACGAACCCGCATCCCCTGCATTGGCAGGCGGACTCTCAACCACTGCGCCACCAGGGAAGCCCCAGTTTTACTTTTTATTTATGAGATGACATGCTTAGATACAAGAGTGTCTGCTAGAGACATTAAGAAGAGGAAGATATGATAAATGATTTTTATTATCTTGTTTACTGAGAAATTATAGGGCTGAAAATGTAAAAAAGAACCCAAACTGGCTACTCACAATACAAAAACAATTTGCCCTTGGTAAAATTTTATTATGAAAAAATTGACTATAAAATTCAAAATAATACTTAACGATACTTAACGACTTAATTTTTCAATTAAGGACCTTTGGCTTTTTTTAGTGTGAAGATTGATTTCATCAAATTCTGCCATACCCTTTTTTCTACAGAATTAAGAGTACAACTTCGCCTTTGAAAACCACACATATGAAAAATGGGACTATTAAGCAAGTTTTTACCTAGTGTTAATACTTTCATCATTGTACCTCATATTTTGAAGCATTTTAATACAGTTCTTTTAGAATCTTCATTAACTCCATAGGAGTTCAGTGTTTTAATTAACTACAACTAGGTCTTTGCATTTGGTAGGTAGCAGAATTCAGGAAGAGCCAGAGAAGGGTGCTTGTGGAAACTGATAAAGTTCATATGGACAGGCTTACCCTCCTGAGCAGAAATGAGAAACCTTTCCTCAAGTGTGAACTGAGAATTAAGTTATAAATCAGTATGTGTGTAAACAGATACATAAATATATTTTCATCCCTGAAGTGGTCAGTAAAGACAAGAGATGCCTTATAAAGAAGGATTACGGAATGATGTATTCAAGATAGCCAGATTTGTTAACCTGTTTCCTGTAATGCTTTGTGAAATGTTCATCTCTAAATTATATTGAATGAATATGTACACTGTTAAATGAGTTTATGTTCTTATATACCAAGTTGATCCAAATTCAGATACATTTAGAAGAAATGCCCTTGAGAGGTGGGGTTTTTCTGGAATTTTAATAGAGTTTGTGTCTGTTTGCTAGTTTTGTTTTTTTTTTAGAAGGGAGGGTGCTATTTGAAAATAGAGCAAAACTGAGGCAAGTTAGCCAAATTTCTGGTCTCCTCTGTTATTTTAGGCTCCAGCAGGAGGAAATGGTGCTGAAAATGTTGCCCCCGACCAGCCTGCTAACCCACCAGCTGAGAACGCAGTGGTGGGGGAAAACCCTGCAGCCCAGGATGACCAGGCAGAAGAGGAGGAGGAGGAGAATGAGGAGGAGGACGACGCGGGCGGGGAAGATGCAGCTGATGCCAACAATGGGGCACAGGGTAATGGCCGCCGGCCTGTGCTCAGCCTTCCTTCACGACCATGAGTCCATTCCCAGCTCACCTTGGGGAGCATTGGAGTTTTCAAAATTTAATGGGTTTGAAGTTCTGTTTCTAACCTGTTTTTACTTTATTTTGGCAGACTTGCATTTATGGATATACATATGCATACTTTTTTTTTTTTCTATGAAGCAGGGCACATTTTGAGTTTTACAGTTGTACTTTAGGGACTCCCCTAGTGGTTCAGTGGTTAAGACTCCGAGCTTCCACTGCAGGGGGCATGGGTTCAATCCCTCTTTGGAGAACTAAGATCCCACAGTGCCGCATGGTGCGGCCATAAAATAAAATAAGATTAGATGAGATAAAATAAAATTCTACTTTACACAGGACTTTTTATAGGATGGATGGGAAGAAATTATTTGTAAGTTGGAATAGATCCTGTTTTTTTAAAATGGAACTTGATACAGTTTTATCTTATTCCTTTGCCATTTTTATTGAGTCAGTACAACTTTTATTATCAAAGAAGAATTCTTGAAGTGTACTCTGCAGGCCAGATAGCACCCAAAGAAACCAGTTTCTCATTTTCTGGCGGTATAACTCCAGAGTGGTAAAGAACTTCTGAGACCAGCCTGCCAGTCAGCTGTCAGTAGGTCACCACCTTCTTTTCTTTCCTCTGGCCCCAGAGTTTTCCTGTCAAGCGCTGCACTGTCTCTGGGTCCACTTATCACTGCTGATACCTGAGTGTTTCTCGTGTGCCAGGCACTCAAACACCAGGTCCCTGCCTTCATGGAGTTTCTGGTCTAGTGACGAAGTAGAAATATCCAAGTGAACAAGTTTGTTATTACACATTGTGGTAAATGTGCACGTTGCTCTGAGGATGCTACTGAGGAGAGACCTATTTTAAATAAGGTTCCTCAGGTAGCTCAGAGTAAGTGATATTGGAGCTGAGACGTGAAGGATGAAAAGAAGCCAGTTGTGTAATGGGAGCAGGGGGCCTTTGCAGGGAGAGGTGGGTATATGTTCAAAGGCTCTGGGACTGCGGCTCCTGTACCCTAGTGCTGGCCCTTGTTTCCTTCTGTTTGTCTAATGCAGTAGGCCCTGCCTGGTCTTCCTTCTTCCATTCTTGCTCCACATAGTGTTTGTACTGCTCTCTGCCCTTAAAATCTGTCAGTGATCTCCCCATTATGTTAAAGAACAAAACAGAATTCAGGCTTCACATTCCTCTTGTATGATCTGATCCCTGTCTGTCTGTCATACTGCATCTTCTGCCACCCTCTCCTCCTCACCCAGAGAATTCTAGTCCCCTGGCTTCTTCACTTTTCTCAAATCCACCATATTCATTCTTGATTTAGAGCCGTTGAATGCCTGTTTCACATAACCCTGCTTATTTTCTTTCTAGCACTTATCACAATCTAGAATCATCTTATTTTATATGTTGTATTTATTTATGTTTTTTAAAAATTGCCTAACAAGCAAATACTCAGTTTGGAAATATTTTAAGTGTGGTTTACCTTCTCAACAACAGTTATAAAACACCAAATTAAAAGAGTATATTTATTTATAATTCAAGTTCTATCAGTAATCTCTAAACTACAATTATATTTCCAGACGACATGAACTGGAATGCTTTAGAGTGGGACCGAGCTGCAGAAGAGCTTACATGGGAAAGAGTGAGTAAGACTTCTTTCTATCAAGTATCCTAGTGTTTTAATCCTAATGTATATCTTAAAGTTGACCATATTTAGATGTATACACTAATTTTCCAGTTACATTTAATGAAAACAATTACCAGAACTTTAATTTCTAGGGAAAATTAAGTAATGTATTATTTGTGATGAAAATATTAAAAATATTATGATAAAGGTCTATTGATACCTTTTTCTATCTTCTGGCCTTTAATACAAACCTTGCTCCACTTACAAAATCTTTAACTTGAAATTGTGGACTTTTGAAAATGAAGTAACAATTTAAATTTAAGTATTATTCTGATGCTTCAGTTGACAAAGTAATACTGTTGTATCATGAAATCTTGACTGGCTCCATATCTACTGAGTTGAAACCCAAGATAGAAAATTTTAACTTTATAATCATATAATTTGGATTAAAAGAAGATACAAAATATAAAACTCCCAAGAACAGAAGTTTTTCACTCTCTGAAAATGATAGGCTGTATTGGAAAGTAGTGGGTAAATATTATGTTTAAAAATATTTAAAGGAAAATGAGCTTTTTTCATAAATAGAATAAAAAATCCTGTTGCATCTTAAATTAATGCATATTATTTATTTTAGATGCTAGGACTTGATGGATCACTCGTTTTTCTGGTAAGTAAAGCTAATCTTTTTTTTTTTTAATTAATTTATTTTTTGCTGCGTTGGATCTTCATTGCTGTGCGTGGGCTTTTTCTAGTTGCGGCGGCAGGGGCTGCTCTTCGTTGCGGTGCGTGGACTTCTCACTGCGGTGGCTTCTCTGGTTGCGGAGCATGGGCTCTAGGCCTGAGGGCTTCAGTAGTTGTGGCACACAGGCTCAGTAGTTGTGGCTCATGGGCTCTAGAGCGCAGGCTCAGTAGTTGTGGCACACGGGCTTAGTTGCTCTGCGGCATGTGGGATCTTCCCGGACCAGGGCTCGAACCTGTGTCCCCTGCATTGGCAGGCAGATTCTTAACCACTGCGCCACCAGGGAAGTGCAAGCTAATCTTTTTTAATAACAGAATTGCGACTTAATTATTTGTCTTAGTGATTCAGTGATTTCAGGTTTACAGTATGTTCTGGCTTTTTATATTAAAGGTCAGAATGCCCTGTGATTTTTGATTACTTAATATGTTGAAGAAAGTCTGTTTTGTGCATTGAAAATAACTGGCAAAGCATAAAGGTAATATTATTTACAGAGGAAATTATTAAACATACTTGATTTTTAGAAAATGAAATTCAAAGTTGATGGTAGTTAAGAATACTTGGCTTTCTTTTAAAGTCCCACCTTGTGGGACTTCCCTGGTGGCGCCGTGGTTAAGAATCCACCTGCCATTGCAGGGGACACAGGTTCAATCCCTGGTCCGGGAAGATCCCATGTGCCGTGGAGCAACTAAGCCCGTGCGCCACAACTACTGAGCCTGTGCTCTAGAGTCCATGAGCCACAACTACTGAGCCCGTGTGCCACAACTACTGAAGCCTGCACGCCTAGAGCCCATACTCCGCAACAAGAGAAGCCCGCGCACCACAATGAAGAGTAGCCCCCGCTCACCACAACTAGAGAAAGCCCTCACACAGCAACGAAGACCCAATGCAGCCAAAAATAAATAAAATAAATAATAAAAATTTTTAAAAAATGATTAAAAAAAAAAGTCCCACCTTGCAATGTTTAATGCCAGAACTGGTGAAAACAGCGCAGTTTTACACTATTCACAGAGAGAACCCCCTGTTTGTTGCGCCTCTCCTATCTTTACCTTAATAATAAAGAGTACAACTGTAAGGTGAAGAACAGTTCTTTAATTAACTTGTTCTTTAAGGAGAAATGATGCTCTTCTCAGGTTCTGTAATACAAAATCACTTGCCATTTGGGATTTTTAAATAGCTTTAGGTATCAAGATGACTTTGGCTGCAGGTAGCCAAACCCCAGCTGACCAAACCAGTAACACAGGAGGAAGTCCAGAGGCAGGAGATGGGCTTCAGGTGTGCTTGATCCAGGGGCTCAGCAATGTCATTGAAGAGTCAGATAATTTCCATCTGTCTCCTCTGCTTTCCACAGTGTTGGCTTCCTCTTCAGGCTGGCTCCTCAGGCCAGAATAGGAAGTTGAGGTTAGTAGTGTGAGGATTTTGAGGAATGTATTTGATGATAATTCACAGATTAGTAAGAATGTGATATTAGTGAGCTCCTATTCAAGGCTTGAATATGGTCAGTGTAGAAGGTATTATTTGGCTGTATACTCATTTCTGTACTTTATCAGTCCCTCATAGGTGAGTGATAGAAGTCGTTGAGGCAGTGGTGTTAATTCAAATCCATTCTAATTTTTAGAAAAAAACCACAGGATGACTTCATGCATTTGTTACAAATTACTTAATATGTACCATGTGCCAGCTGTGATAGTTACTGGATGATTCAGAAATGAATGAAATAGGATACCTGTTCTCAAAGACTCTTTATAGTTTAGTAGAGAGAAATGAACATGTAAACAAGGAACTTTAGGTAAAGACTCTGACAAACAGTGTGTATAGGACACGAGAGGCATAGAAGAGGGCTTGGTCAGGCCTTTCTTAGTAGAGGGGAGTTGTCAGCAGGGAATTTTTATAGAAGATAACTAGAGGTTGAGGCACAAAAGATATTGAGGATAAGGACAGTTTGGGAGCCCTTAAGGCAGAGAAGCTGAAAAATTCAAGTGATATGAGCCCACATGCTAAGTAGGAATGTACAGTAGTAGTCCTCTCTTAAACAGACTTATCATCCTCTTGCCACTTGGATTTGTGGCAAATTGGGAACCTGATTAGAATAATCTTTCTAAAAAGAAAATCTTACCGTGTTAAGATTCATGAAAATATTCCTCCATGGCCCCCTTGGAAGGATCATTTAACTTGATTGTAGGGGGAGGTAGTGGGCCTGGGCAAACAGGCTTGGGTGTCCCGATAGTGTGGAGCGTGACTGAGCACATGCGGAGGAATAGATGGGTGGGCCTCATGTTGGAGGCGGTAGTACATAAGCGTGGAGTGTGGACAGGTGAGAGCGCATATTCTGAGACTTGAACAAAGAAAGCCATGGGGACAGAAGGGACCAGAGAAGATCAAGTGACCTTAAGGCATGAGAACACACTGGACACTGAAAGAAGTGCTGTGCAGTTTACATTGATGTGTTGTTCAGAAATAATGTGGTTTTCAAATTTTTCTTTACTTAGAATTTTTTAGTGTCATATGACTTAAACCTGGCGATTATTTATGAGAATCTGTGTAGTTTGTGATAGATTATTAATTTCTGAAGAGGAAATGTTTATGGATTGATTTCTTTGATTTTTTTTTCATGTGGACATTATGAACTTTAAGTTTCATTAGGTTTAGTTTTATGAGCTGTCTAATGAAAAATGAAGTTACACATAATTTCTGAATAAAATCTCAAAATTATAGTAAAAATATCAGTCTTATAACTAAATAAATGGATTAAACATAAATCAAATAGGAGATGAATATGTTTTATTAATGCTCTTTTCCTTTAGGAACATGTCTTCTGGGTGGTGTCTTTAAACACACTGTTCATTCTTGTTTTTGGTAAGTGGCGTTTATGCTTTTATTTATGGTATTATGGTAGGAGTTTAGTTTTCTAGGAGTCTTGTTACAGGTTTTGTTTTGTTTTTAAACTTAGGAATATATGAAACAGTTTTAGACAGTCATCTGGTATAGGAAGACACCAGGTATACAGTTACTTTCTTTCCTAAGCAACATTGACTACGGTTATTTACCAACTTTGCTTCTGTTGCGCACTTCTGTCTCTCTTTGTAGAAGCCAATTTTAGACTGACTTGAGACTATATAATATTCCACATCTGGAATTAATTTCGTGCTGATTATCTGTGTGTTCTTCCCTATGGCAGAAGATCTTGTTTTCATCTGTTAAAATCCTGACCAAGGCCTTACCAGAGACCTTGGCTTGGGATCTGTCGCAGAGATGGATATAGGCTTGAGGAAAGTGTAATTCCCCTCAGAACCAGATTCCAGCAAAGTTTACTTCCAAACACTTTAACAACTGTAGCTATGCGGATTCTGTGACAACACTAAGAGTCCCTCCCATTGGGAGTCATGAGAGTAAGGAAGGCAGGGTTGAGATGTAGCTGACAGGTTTTTCTGCTTTGGGGAAAGGTAAGGGAAACAGTTGAGTAAACCAAGATTTTAGAATTCAGTTCCTCAAGGTGGAGTCTGATAGAATTGGGTTATTGTTAGACTGTACTATTGGTGTCTCATAGAGAGACCTCAGGCTGCAGATCTCTGTATAGGGAATATCTTTGAGAAATTCCTTCCTTAGTGCATATGAATTACTCCTAAGAAGGAGGAATATTTTCCAAGTTTCTTCCACCAAATTCCAAGTTATTTGCTCTGTGTTAGGGACTAGAAAGCAGTGTTTTCATCAGGAAACAGTTGTCTTCAATAGGAAGCCATATGGTCAAAGAAGAGACTGAATAAATAGATCAAGGATGAGACAAAAAAATTGTTTTCTGAATATTATCTATAAAAGAGCAAAAGAAATTTATCTGTATCTTGTTGAAACACAATATCTTTTAAAAGTTCCATTCATTCTTAATTTTTAGTAGATATTTAAGATGGTGCAAATTAACAGGAAGCCCATTCTTTGTTGTTTTCCCTTGCATATGGGGGTGAAAATGTGTCTGCAGATTATTCTGCATTTGTTTCTCATTATGTAAAATAATTGATATATAGAGTGTGAAACTCTTGATTTTGACCAAATTTTCTTTGAGAGGAAAAAATGATCTATATAGACTTTAGTCTTTGTTCTTGCAAGAAAAACTTAGTGCTAAATTAATGTTTAAAGGAATAAGTCACCTTTAAAGCATGAATTATAGAAATAAGAACTCTTGTTTATATAAAGCAAATCTCAACTAAGTAAATTTTTCTAATCCAACTTCCTAAGCTTATACTATGAAAAAAATTTTTTTTGTCTTAGTATGCACATTATACTTAGGATCTTTTGAAATGAAACATGAAGTTTTCCTCTTTTTAGGAAAACTTCCTCTTTTTTTCAGGAATATGCTTTTCCTTTTAGATGAACATAGTCATTGGGATTAAGCAACACTCATGTTTCTTTCCTACTTGGGTTGCTTTACTGCAGTTTCCACTGGCATTCTTGGACCTTTGTGGTCATGTATTATACTTTGCAGAAATAAAACCTTACAGTGCTGCTGTCTCAGTAGAAGGGAACAATCCTAAGAAACTGATCTTAATTTCAGGGTACCTATCTAGTAGTTTCTGTGTAATGGGATAGAAATTGATTGTTAAAATTGGTGCTTTAGGTTAATATTTATATATATAAATAGAGTTGAAATTTGAAAGTTTGCCTTTCCCAAGGGCCTGCTTGAGTTGTCCTCAGAGTTGGGTGTGAGAATAAAATAGGAAAAATTCTGCATATAGTTATTTCGCATGCTTTAAAATTTGCCTGTGCTTCATAATACACATAATATATTAATAAAATAGTATATGTGTATAATTTATAAAGAAATTCAAGTGTATTGGGAATACCTGTTAAAAAAATTTTCTATTTATGAATACTTGGTCAAAAAGGTTTGGCAGCCAGATCCCTGTAGATTCACTCTGACTTTTGTCTTTATGATTGAGTCTCCCTCTCACCTTTCCTAATAATCTATACTGTTCTGTTATTTTTGCCATAAAAAAGGTAATTAAATTTTATTAACTGAGAATGAATTACAGTTATATTAACATGGAAAGAAAGACTTGAGGAAAAGAGACTATCAAAATTCTTAATATGAACATTTTAAGGCTATTTTCTTTTTCTTTTAAACATCTTTATTGGAATATAATTGGTTTACATTGTTGTGTTAGTTTCTACTTTATAACAAAGTGAATCAGCTATACATATACATATATCCCCATATCTCCTCTCTCTTGCATCTCCCTCCCACCCTTCTAGGTGGACACAAAGCACCGAGCTGATCTCCCTATGCTATGTGGCTGCTTCCCACTAGCTGTTTTACATTTGGTAGTGTATATATGTCCATGCCACTCTCTCACTTCATCCCAGCTTACCCTTCCCCCTCCCCGGTTCCTCAAGTCTATTCTCTACATCTGCGTCTTTATTCCTGTCTTAAGGCTATTTTCTTATTTAACCAGAATATCATGACACTTTACAAAATTACCAGAATTTAATATTACCTAATAATAGATCATATTAAATATTCTAGATTGTCTCCTTAAATATCATTTTATAGTTGCTTTGTTTGAATGAGAATTCAAATAAGGTCTACCTGTTACCTTTTTTTTTCAGTTTTGGAAAAAAAAATTCATTAAATTGCACTAAAGTTCATCTGTTTTTAAAACAGAGCTGAGAATAGTCAAGGAGATTTTGAAAGAAGTATATTGAGGGAGGTTTACCTTACCCAGATATTGAAATTGTTTTAAACCTACAGTAATTAAAAAAAATTTTTTTTATTGTTTTACAATTTTTAAAGGTTACTTTCCATTTACAGTTACTACAAAATATTGGCTGTATTCCCCTTGTTGTACAGTAGTACATCCTTGAGCCTGTCTTACACCTGGTAGTTTACTGTTACTTTTGGTTGTTAAATCTTAAGTTTTTCTGATCTAGAATATTTTTTATTTGCTCCCCTCATCTACCCCTACCCTATTTTGCCATTGATTTGTTGATGACACTAGGTCAGCTGTCTTCTACATGTCTCACTTTCTACTTTCTTCCGATGACGTCCTGTTGATTCTGTTACCTTGTTCCTTCGTCTCCATATTTCTTTTAAACTGGAAGTTAAATCTGAGGCCTGATTAGATTCAGGTTCAGTACTTCTGGGACAGAATTTTCACTGTTCATGCTTTGCCTATTATTATGACATATCAGGAGGTACATGATGTCTGGTTATCCACCTTTGTCTGTGGTTCAGGTGATAGTATCTTGAAGCCTCTATTGTTAGGTTTCATTTTTCCCTTTAAACATCAGAAAGTAATCTGTGGGAGGTGGTATTTTAGTATTATGCAGATATCTAGTGTTCCATCAACATTTTACCGAATATGTTTATTATCCATTGATACTTGCCTGAATTAATTTATTTTTATTAGGCATTACAAAATGGTGATTTTCAAATTCTGTCATTTTTATGCATTTATTGGCTGGCTTTTCTGTAAAGAAGAGCTTGATCTTATCAGCTAGAACTATTTACTTAACCTGAATTTGTTTGTTTGGAAGAAGCAGGACAGATGTGCAGTTTATTTCCTTAAATTATTAGTTTTCAGGATAAGGAATTGATGTTCTAACAACTTTCCTTAGTGATAAAAGTGTTTTCTATTATGTTGCTTTTTTCCTTTTGTGGTTTTTGTTTTTGGCTTTCCCTTTTTTGAGTATTATGAACTCATGAATTTGTATGTATTCAGTGTGTTTTCATCAGTTTTTTGTTTGTTTGTTTGTTTTTTGGATGCTCATATCTTCTTCACTGTATGTATTCAGTGTGTTTTCATCAGTTTTGGGATTTTTTTGTGGTTTTTTTTTTCGATGCTCATATCTTCTTCTCTTCCCACAGCCCTGTGAGACTGTTTTCACAATAGTTCTTGTGTCCTTTCACCATGAGTTTATTAGGAGCTTGGTAACTTTTTTATTCTCCGGTTGTAGAGAATGTCACAGACAGTACTTTTTTTTTTTTTTTTTTAGTGGTACGCGGGCCTCTCACTGCTGCGGCCTCTCCCGTTGCGGAGCACAGGCTCCGGACGTGCAGGCTCAGCGGCCATGGCTCACGGGCCCAGCCGCTCCACGGCATGTGGGATCCTCCCGGACCGGGGCACAAACCCGCGTCCCCTGCATTGGCAGGCAGACTCCCAACCACTGCGCCACCAGGGAAGCCCGACAGTACATTTTTGGTTCTGAGATCTTGCATTTCTCCAAGAAGCCGTTGTTCCTTTTAGTGGGGTTGGTAGTAAGAGTGTTCGTTGTTTTGATTTTGAAGTTTTCATTGAGTTTTCCCCCCCTTTTAGCATTTTGCCCGTACCACATTGGCCACTTCTCCCTTGTTGGTTTGGGATTTGAAGAACACGTGAGTATGATACTTTTGCAAACTTAATTTTATTAATTACCCCAAATTTGATGTATGTTGACTAAGTAATAATATTGTAAAGAGTTACTTCATTTCTCAGTCTGCCTTATACAAAGGAATAGTTATCCAGCATCATCTCGTTCACCTCTTCTAAGCCAGAAGTGGCCTAAGACATAGTAGGACATGTTGCCAGCTGTGGAAGATGTTCTCTGAGCCCCATGATGCACTGTCTTCCTTCCCGTTGGGCAGGCCAGAGACATACTGTGGGAAAGTTTTCTTACAGGCTGATTTTTGACCTGCTCTGTTGGCCTGTGTGCTCCTTTCTCTCCCTTTTCCCTAGTTGCCCCATAGTGAATTCAGAAAGGTAATGATATATTAATTTTTTAAAATGTTGATCTGTGTTGGAATGATGGACTGTGGTGTTTTCTAAAGAAATTTGCTTTAATTTTGACATTTTATTGCGGGTTTTCAGAATTAGATAAATATTTGGATGGACAACTACTACTATTTTGGGGGGTCCCCAGAAATATTTAGTCTTTTAAGAAAAGCTGACATAGCTGGAATATTCTGGTCAATTTGTATATGTGAATCCTGAGAGATCACATTCTGAAGTTTCTGAAATGGCAAAGAGACATGTTCTGATATTTAATAGAGATCTCCAAATTCTCACTAGTTAAATGCAAGAACTTGGAAAGTTCAGATAAATGCTTTGATAAATTTTGACTTTATAAACTGTCATCACTTGCTACCTGAAATTCAGGAACCAAAAGGGGATGGTATCTTGGGCAGTATATGTCACTATCCAAACTCTTAACTCTTTGTAAGTTGATAATGAAACAGATTTGGCGAGCAAGGGAAACTGAAACATTGTGGTTAGGAGATAGGGTGGCTAAGATGTACCTTGGCCAGAGGATGGCTTGGACTCTGTGCTGCTCTTTTCAGTGCTCAGCCTTTAGCAGGTCCACTTCAGAATGGACTGAAGTGCAGATGGTTACAACTTTTTTTCTTATTTTTGTAAAATTTAATTCACTCTACTCTTATTATTTTGTCTGAGTAAAGTGTTATTTTTTCATTTTACCTCATCTTTTCGTAATAAATAGCAGTCCATGGGAGAATCTGGTTTGCAGAGGTGTCATCTAGAGGGGATTTTATAGTTGTTTTTTAGTTACAAATTCCTGAGATAGTTCACATTTAGTCTACTTGGATTGTTTAATAAACATTGTTAAACTGGGGTGTAGGCCATGTGGTGAAATTACATTTTGTTTATTTATTTTCTTATTTCTAGGTCCAAGCATCCCATTTTGAAGGCCTAATCACGACCATAGTTGGGTATATACTTCTAGCAATAACACTGATAATTTGTCATGTATCCTTTAATGAACCAGCTTAGTGTTCAGTAATGTTATTGTGCTTACCCAAGGGTTGTTCTTATTAATGACAAAACTATTTCTCTCTACTTGTCTTTTTAGTAGAAGTTGTAGGTATTTGTAGTGAGGATGAGAGCAGAAAAAATATGGAATAAATTCTCTCTGTCAAATAATATTAACTTACCTAAATAGTTACCTGTTTCACTGTATCCTTTTTTTAATTAAAAAAAATTTTTTATTGAAGTATAGTTGATTTACAATGTGTTCATTTCTGCTGTACAGCAGTGATTCAGTTATACGTATGTATACATTCTTTTTTTAAATATTCTTTTCCATTATGGTTTATCATAGGATATTGAATATGTTTCTCTGTGTTATATACAGTAGGACCTTGTTTTTCTGTATCTTTCTTTAAATGTTCAGGTTTTCCTTGACTACATGCTGTAGGGCTTGGCAACTCTTGTTAAATTTCATAGGTCTCGTCGCTTGCTGGGAGTCTGCTATATTGTTGTGAAGGTAATTCCTGTTATAACTTAAGACTGGAAATGATTTCTCCCATTTGAGTGATGTTGATGACCTTTGTTTTTACTTAAGGTCTCTTTGCTAGTGGTGGTAGAAATTGGAGTGTTCCCTCTCATTTGTGGCTGGTGGCTGGATATTTGTTCCTTGGTGAGTTTATTATTCATTGTCATACAATCTGATAATTTAAAGGCTTTTTAAAAAGTGGTCTTTAGGGTGTGTTCCTTTAATGTAAAGTCAATATTTGATAATAGTTTGTTTTTTCGGAGAATGTATCTTTGTAGAGTCTTAATGTTGCTAATTTTTCCTGAGTACCTGATTTTTGTGAGGCTCTGTGCACATTTCTGATGTTAGAGTATTTTGACTGGAACCTTCCTGATAACCAGTGGAGAGTTCTTTTCCTCGTTTAACTCTTTTGAGTTTTATGAAGATGCCAAGACGTTGTGTATAAAAAGAGTAATTCGAGGGAGGTCCTGGTGGTCTATTGGTTAGGACTGGGTGCTTTCACTGCTGTGGCCTGAGTTCAGTCCTTGGTTGGGGAACTCCCGCAGGCAGCACCATGCAGTGCAAAAAAAAAAAAACGAAAAAGAGTAATCTGAAAAGAAGACTGCCTTTGTAATAATTAATTCAACCTAACCATTTGTTTTAACTAAAGTGTTTAGTCTTGATTAAAATCTTTAATGACTGTCAGTGATCATCAGTTTTTTCTTTTCTTTTTTAATTAATTAATTTACTTTTGGCTGCATTGGGTCTTCGTTGCTGCACGTGGGCTTTTTCTAGTTGCAGAGAGCAGTGCTACTCTTGGTTGTGGTGCGTGGGCTTCTCATTGCGGTGGCTTCTCTTGTTGCACAGCACAAGAGGGTGGGCTTCAGTAGTTGTGGCACGTGGGCTCAGTAGTTGCAGAGCGCAGTCTCCGTCCATAGTTGTGGCGCATGGGTTTAGTTACTCTGTGGCATGTGGGATCTTCCCGGACCAGGGATCGAACCCATGTCCCCTGCATTGGCAGGCAGTTTCTTAACCACTGTGCCACCAGGGAAGTCCACTTTTTTACTTTTCAAAAAAATTTAAATGTAGAAAAGCTGCCTTTGGTTCTGAAATAACATTTTCTCCCATACCTTACTATTAAAACTTGTCATGAATTCATACCTGTAACCAAGAAAGGAAAGTATTATGTTAACCAAATATGGTTCTTTCACAACAGCAATATTGGTAAAGTTCTTATTCACCAACTGGTTTATCAGTATTGCCTCTGTAAAATTTCTGAAGCGTCATATACGTCTTTGAAATGGTATCCAACCTATATCATTTGTATTTCTGTGATACGATGAAATGGCTTTAAGAGAACTGTAATTCTAGAAACATCAGAACCTACATGCATAGTGATTCATTCACTTCGTAGAATATGAAGATATTAATTCAGCAGATGTAAGCAGTACAAATCTCTCTCGTGTACTGTTTTGATTTAGGAAATGTTTGATGCTACTCTGAAAGATCGAGAACTGAGCTTTCAGTCGGCTCCAGGTACTACCATGTTTCTGCATTGGCTGGTGGGAATGGTATATGTGTTCTACTTTGCCTCCTTCATTCTGTTACTGAGAGAGGTAAGTTCTACAGGGAAGTTCCAACACTGTACATTTACGAAAAGGACTTTTGCCTTAACCATAAGTCATGCCTTAAAGGCTATGATGGTTTCCTAGCTAAATCATTTTCTCTGTTATTTTATTCTAAGAGGGAACAGCTAATAGCCTAGTTTGGCTCAATTGCTTTAAACTGTTTTTTAGTAATTTGTCTCAAAAATTGACAAGTTTTATTATTTCTGTCTAATTAGTTTTGAGTTTGAAAGATGAATAGACTGAGGGATAAAAATTAAATTAAAACACTTGTTTTACTTGGTATTTTAACCATCCTCAAATACATATTCTTGGAACTTTATATGATGTGAGCCTGTCTTGGACTTCATCCAGGGACATTTAATGCTGGAAATACCCAAAGGGTATGGTTTTGCAGGATCAAATATGTAAAGTGGTCTTGAAGCAGACACCTGAAGTATAGAATTATAGTGAGGGTCCTTTATGATTCTGGTTCACTCACCAGATGGGTACTTTTACTAATCCTGTTTTCAGAATGCAGTCCTTACTGATTTGGGGGCAGTGAAAATAGGGTCAGTATTTGACTAGTATACATCTCATGCTTAGTCATCTGCTACAAAATGAAGTATAAAACTTGAGTAATTCTGATAAGTGTACTTTCCTCTGTGCATTCTTTCCCCAAATAGTACTGCATGCTCACTCTGTGCCAGACACTGTGATGTATGCTGGGGTAATAGTGAGAAACAGAGACACAGTCTCCACTCTCCTTGATTTTTGCATCCTGGGAAGGGATACAGCCATGGAACAAGTCAGCTTACTCCATTGAGAGTGGTGATGGAGATATGCAGGGCCCAAAGGAGCAGGCTGACGACTAATCCAGTGTGAATGGAACACAGAAGCGCAAACGCTTAATGCAGTTCTTGGTTACTTTGCTCTTTGAGAGATTTGAGGAGCTGGGGATGAGCCTGGGGGCCAAAATATTCTCCTGAATCATATAGTATAAGTTCAGTAAATTCTGTTTGCAAACAAAGCTTGTATCCTTGTTTTGAAATTAGTGATTGAGACTACATTAATAGTGTGTTTTTTAATTGTAATTATACCTGACCTTTAAATTGCGTTGTTCAGTGATTATTTTATACTGAATTTTTTCATTTTATCAATGTGGTGGTTTTTTGTTGATACAGAATTCTAGTATTTTAGAGTTAGATTGAACCTTAAAGCTCACATGTCATAACCCCTTTGTTTGGAAGGTGGAGAAATAGAATTTGGGCAGATGAGATGCTTTTTATACAGGGTAGCTCAGTGAGTGTGAGCCACCCAGAACTAATCCCCAGACCCATTCATTGCCCATCGCCCATAGCCTTTAGGGTTGATGCTTCCTACTGAGCAAGGGGGAAAGATGTAGATGGTAAAATGAAGATACTGAGAAACTGAAAGTTTTTTAATTAATGTAACTCTTTTCGGGAAGTGTGAGACTGAAATCACATCTTCCGTTTAGGACACTTATAAATTGTAACCTAATCCTTTCCAGATTATACAATATAGTGATAATTTTTATAAAAATACTTATTTTTCGAGACTTCCCTGGCGGTCCAGTGGTTAAGACTCTGTGCCGCCACTGCAGGAGGCATAGGTTCTATCCCTGATGAGGGAACTAAGATCCCTCTTGCCACGTGGCGAGGCCAAAAAACCAAACAAACAAAACTTATTTTTCATCTTGGAGATCTAGATTTCTTGACAAATTGTACTTAAATTTTTCCACTGAATGGTTAAAAGCATCAAAGGACATCAAACACAGGATAGTTTTAATAAAGATTCTGATTTAGGAACTTCTTTTCCCAGGAAAACTATATGAATTTTCTAGGGCCCATTTTATAAGATGCCAAAATAATTTTAAGAGCTTATTTCTCTATTAATGTTTTAGCTCATATGCAGAGCCTGAAGACATTGGTAAGTATTTATAGCATTTAAAATATATTTGCAGGTACTTCGACCTGGTGTCTTATGGTTTCTAAGGAATTTGAATGATCCAGATTTTAATCCAGTACAAGAAATGATTCACTTGCCTATTTATAGGCATCTCCGAAGATTTATTTTGTCAGTGGTAAGCATACTTTTTTTTGTTTTTGAAGTAAAATGGGCTACCCTTTAGATTTTTTTTTTTTTTGGTCAGGAGGACTGGTAGAGTAGATTGAATTAAGTTTATCTAAGCCTGTGGAAGTTGGTTATCAAATAGCTGTTTTATTGGTTACTTTGATAAAAATAAAATGTAAGTAAAGAAAAATGCCTTTTGGTTCTTTAGTAGTATAATTGATTGCCAAATTATGGGTCTCTGAATTACATTTAATTTGCATTGAAGCAATGGAGACTTGTTAATAGCTTCTAAATTAAACTCTTAACAGAAGCAACTCAAAGTTTCTTCCCTGCCTGGAAGAAGAAATTACCTAGTTAAATCTAAGTTTTTCCAAGATAAAATTCTAAAAGCAATGATGTGTGTTCTTTGGAAACTTTTGTAGCCATTAGTATGGGTCATGTCTTATTGTTACAGGTGGTTTATTAAGATGCAGGCAATTATGATCCTTCATTATGAGTTTCTAGCTCTCTTTTCACATACCATGCAGTGATTATCCTTTGTGGCTCCTGTTTGAGCCTTCGTGTCCTAGAGAGAGAGAGGAGCAGCTGTCCCAGGTATGCAGTCTCCACATAGAGTGAGCCAAGTATAGTGTGCTGAATGAGAACACTCAGTGGCCTGGGCGCGTATAGACTTGGATGGTGTGTTGGATGTGTACGTTCAGAAGTCTGCCTGTCTCTCAGATTTACAGTGATTACAGCGGTCCCCTGCCCTTTTTCTTGCTGCAGATTGTCTTTGGCTCCATTGTACTCCTGATGCTTTGGCTACCTATACGGATAATTAAGACTCTGCTGCCTAATTTTCTTCCATACAATGTCATGCTCTATAGGTAAGTTGTTGAAATTCGGAAGCTTTACTAATTTAACTCTGGTAGGGATTTGATATTCAGAGTACCTTTATTTAAAACATTCATTTCTTACAGTTATTAGAAATCATCTGATAACTAAATTTTGCCATGTTCTAAATCACATAATTGTTAGTTTAGCAGTTACATGTTCCAAAGAAGGACTGACTTTTCTGCAAATGAAGTGTGCCTTTGATTAGCATTGAAATGTTTAACATTCCTAATGAGAGATACCTAGTAGCATCATCTTTGTATGAAAAGCACATCATAAGTAATGTAGCCATAGATATACATTTAATTGTAGATTAAAATAGGCTGTATGGCTTATAAATGGAAAATCTTTTTTTGATTTAAAGACTTAAGTAACCTGGAAACCTAGTCTCCACCATTCCTCCTATAATCCCTTTTTCAGTGATTTGCCTCATCCCTTCCATCACCTAAATATGCCAGGCAAATTGGATTTCTTCCTCAAATTTACTTGTAATTAGTCTTTAAATCTTGTCAGTTCTAATTCTTTTTACAGTCTCTTGTCTAATTCAATGTGATTTACCACTTAATACCTTAGTTTAGGCCTTCCTGTTTTTTTCCCATTTATAATCCATCCTTAACACACCTGCCTCTTCCTCCATAATGTACACGATAATATCTGGGTCATTTAGAATGACATCCAAGGCTCGGCATCTCACACTGCCTTTCGAGCATCTTGTCCAGCATTGTCTGACTTGAATTCTCCTCTCCAGCCATGCTCAGCCTCCATTGAGTCTCCCCATAAATGCCTAGCTGCTCCTGGTCTTTCCCTCTCTGTTTGGAATGACCTTCTTCCCCATGTTTGCCTGGCATGCTTCTGCTGTCTTTTCGTCAAAATCCAAATCGAGGTTTTATTCTGAGTTTTTCCCTACCTAGAGAAAGTCGGTTCTCCCTCCTTATGTATTTGGGTCGTCACAGTGAGAACCAGGAAGCACGGTTTCTGCCTTATATATTGTTGGCGTAGACCCATTTTTTGGTAGTTCTTTATACCTAGAATTTTAGCTAAGTTTTTGTAACAGTGTTTAGTCTGTTCTTCCACTCAGCAAAATTGAGGGCCCATTATATAACAGGTTCTTTTCTATGTACAAGGGATGTAACAGTGAACAAAACAGAATCAAGAAAAATCTGTGCCCTTGTGGAGCTTATATTTCACTTGGGGAGACAGCCAATAAAATAGATAAAATACATAATATGTCAAAGGGTCGTAAGTGCTATGGGAAAATACGAAGCAAGGAAGTGACTAGTGAGGACCTGAGGAGGTGACAGGTGAGGAAGGCCCTGAAGGAGGAGGGGATGAGGGAGGGAGCCATGTGAACCCCTGAAGGCAGAGTGTCCTTGCAGGGGAGGTGGGCACATGCAGTGGCCTGAGGTCTGTTTGAGGAGCAGCAGGGAGACCAGTTTGGCTGCAGTAAAAGGAGGAGAAAAGTAGTTGGCTGTGAGGTCAGAGAGGTCATGGAAAGCCAGGTCCTAGAGAGCCTTGTAAGCCATTGTAAGTAAGCATTTTGGCTTTAACTTGAGTGATTTGGGGGGTTCTTGGAAAGGTTGAGCTGAAGAGTGGTCTGACAGAAGTTTCACAGGAATCACTCTGGAGGCTGTGACAAGAGCCAGGGTTGGGACGGCCAGGGCCGGAGCAGGGGGGCAGCTAGGGGTAATGCCGTGATCCCTGTGGGAGGCGACGGTGGCTGAGAGGGAGGAAGTGGCAGTGGAGTCATGAGAAGTGGTTAGATTCAGGGTATCAGGGTACAGTCAGTAGGATTCTCTGGCTTGTTTGAATGTCAGGTGAAGAAAGACAGTCAGGGATCTAAGTATCTGTCCTGAGCACCTGGAAGGATGGAGTTGCCATTTACTAGGATGAGGAAGATTGCGGAAGAGCAGGATTTAAGGGGAAGAGTGGGAATTTGATATTGAACATGATCAACTTAAGATGTCTCGTGTGTACTGTGAAACGTTGAGTTGGCACTTTGGATGTATAAGTTAGGAATTAGGGAAGATGTCTGAGCAGTATATAGAAATTTACGGAAAGGTGCTATTCGAAGCCCCAGGAGGTCGCATTTAGCGTGTCTCGGAAAGGTGTTCATGGAGAAAGTGTTCTGAGGAGCAGTGAGCGACCAGTTGTGTAATACGCTACTAAGCCGGCACATGAGGTGAGGACCAAGACCTGACCGCCACTTTAACAACACGAAGGTCATTGCAACCCTTGTCGGGAGCAGTTTTTGGTTGAGGGATGTTCCTTGTTCTTCAAGGAAGAATGGATATGAGGTGATAAAGACAGTGAGTTCATTTGACTCTTCAAGAAGTTTTGCTGTCATTCCATTAAATGTCTAATATGATGTCTAACAGTTATAAGGGAAAATCGAATTCACATTGTAAAATATGGCTTTTCGTAACTCTCAGTGATGCTCCAGTGAGTGAACTGTCCCTTGAGCTGCTTCTGCTTCAAGTTGTCTTACCAGCGTTACTTGAACAGGGACACACGCGGCAGTGGCTGAAGGGACTGGTGCGAGCGTGGACTGTTACTGCTGGATACTTGCTGTAAGTACAGGCAGGTGACTCGTACGTGTGTCAGTTTAATAACCTTTCTGAAAAAGTATGCCCCACTCAGGAAAAGTTAGTTTTAATAAGAGACAATTTAGTGTTATCTGCAGGTGTATTGTTTAAAGCTTATTAAAGTTTTAAATTTTTCTTATTTTTCTAATCATTGTGTATCCTTTTATGGAGAAATGTGTACATGTTTTTACCCTCTCACAGAGGGTTGCTGCTGGCCCAGGTTCTTTCATTTCATTACACAGGGTAAAAATAAAATACTTTTCAGTGCATTAAAAACAAACCAAGTTACCCTTATTTTAGAAGTCCTAACCTGATAAGTGAGCTAGCTCTTCTCAGATTTGGTTTCTCAGTCATTTAGTCAGCAGGATGCATTTAAGTTTTTTCAAGCTTCATATATTATATACTTATTTAGAAGTTTAATCTTGGTAGTTTAAACATTTTTTCAGAAAATATGTGGCATCCTGTAGATACCTTAATGTGAAATATAGGCATACTTTCTTTTATTGTGCTTCACAGATACTGTATTTTTTACAAATTGAAGGTTTGTGGCAACCTTGCATTGTCAGATAATTGTTAGCATTTTTTAGCAATAAAGTATTTTTAAATTAAGGCATATACATTGTTTTTAAAGACATAATGCTACTGCACACTTAATAGATGACAGTATAGTATAAACATAACTTTTGTATGCACTCGGAAACCACAAAACTTGATTGCAATGCAATACTGGCTTTATTGCAGTGGTCTGCAACTAGACCCACAGTATCTCCAAGGGATGCCTATATGCATTTGGTTGTATTTGAACATTTATCCTTCTCTAACAGCTCAGTGCCCTACCGTGAGCCCTCTCCTTCCCCCCATCTCATTTGTGCCTTAACTGATTTGTGGCTTGATGTTTTAGTCGAGCTGCATGTCACAGCAGACACAGTAGTCATCTACAGAGAAAAAAAGAAGTTGATAGTTTTTTCCCTAAAATTCTTCACATAGAGTATCTTGGGCATTGCACATTTTTTTTTTTTTTCAGTTACTGATTCTTCTCAGATACTGGCTGAAGAAAACATAAAATAGATTGAATGGGTATTTTGTAGGCTAATTAACTTTATGTTTGGGAAGGTCTAATTTAAAGCACGCAGCAACATTTAGAGCTGATTGAGATAATAGCAGTGCTGTGCATAGATTCTACTCATACATTTTCTCCCCTAAGTAATAATTATCAAGAAAGTAAGTCTCGCGTCTCACGTCTTCTGTTTTATTCTGATCTGAGGTGAGCATTTTCACTGATGCAATTTTTACACAGGGATCTTCATTCCTATTTGTTGGGAGACCAGGAAGAAAATGAGAACAGTGCAAACCAACAAGCTAACAATAACCAGCACGCTCGAAATAACAACGCCCTCCCCGTGGTGGGGGAGGGCCTGCATGCAGCCCACCAAGCCATCCTCCAGCAGGGCGGGCCTGTTGGCTTCCAGCCTTACCGCCGGCCCCCGCATTTCCCACTCAGGGTAGGTGCTGCCCCGACTTAGCAGGGATCGAGCTTTCCAGCTTCTGTTGAGTTTTTCTACTGTTATCGGCGCTGTTAGTATATGGTCCTCTGTGTAGACGCATCTTGCAGTCTTCCTGACAAGAACCCACATTTTAGGCCTCTCATTCTGCAACACATAATATATGTAAATGTCGGATAAGCTGATGGAATTTTAGATGTAAGCCGTGGAGTTGGGAGTCCATGTGCTGTTGGTCCCTGCTGTTGGAAAGGAACAAGATAGAAGACCCTAGATCAAATAAGAAATTGCCATTCCTGATTCATTTCACCTGTGTGTCAGGAACTGGAGGGGGTATTTTAGTGTTTTCCTCTCTTTAATCCTTGTAGTATTAATCCCAATGCTGCAAGGTATGAGTAGTAATCTCTTGTTTACATCTGATAAAACTGAAGACCAGATTAGTTAAGGAAGTACTTGGCTCAGCAAGACTTACCCTCAAACTCCACCAAAACTGTTCCTGTCAAGGGTCACTAGTGACCTTCATGGGGTTAGATTCAATGGCCAGGTGTTAGTCCTCACGTCACCTGCTATATTAGTAGCGTGTCATATGATTGCTCACTTCTTGCTCCGCAAAACACTTTTTTGAAATTTGTTCAGGAAGCTTCGTGGAGGAGGAGTTGATACCTTTAAGTCTTTAAAGTTTGGGGTCAGGCAGATTAAAAAATGGGAAGTGGGAAGGGCATTCCAGCCCTGTGTCAGGACAAGAGGCAGGTTAGCCATGGTAGGTATGGAACCTGCAGGGAGGTGAATGTGTGGAGTGGGGGGTGGGAGGTGCAGGCGAGTTGCAAGAGCTGGGGAGGGAGCTCTCAGAGAATGGGGGTGGAGCTGTGAGACTTGAGGCTTTCGGATTGACAAAAGGTATTTTCTAAGCAGAAGGTACTTCTGGCCTAGATTAGAGAGAGAATCACTAAGGGATTTCTCTGGCGGCGAAAGCTGACCAAGGCTCCAGCCCCCTCTCGGAGTGTTATCATCGTCAGTGCTTTCCAGTCTTCCTGCTGGAGCTCTGCCCTTTGGGCTTAGTCAGGTCAAGGCAAGCAGCACCCTGTCTTTCTGTCCGGGGTAGCCACTTCCCTCTTGTCTCAGTGTATTTCCTTTTTATCTGCACTTCTCAGTATAGGAGCCACCAGCTATAGCTACAACGGCTGTTTACTTTTAAACTTAATTAAAAATAAATACAGTTTGTAAATATGTGGTGTGATGGATGTGTTAATTACCTTGATGGTGGGAATCCCTTCACGGTGTATACATATATCAAGTCACATTGAACACTTTAAATATATTACAGTTTTATTTGTCGTTTATACCTCAATGAAACTGAAAAAAGAAAAGAAGGTACATTTCTTGTAGACAACACACACACTCAAAGTAAGTAGAATTTAAAATTCCGTTACTCATTCATGGTGACCCCATGTCAAGTGCTTAGTGGCCACTTGTGCCAGTGGTTCCTGTGTCGGGCAGTGCAGGAGTAGACATGTCCATTATCACAGAAAGTTCTAATTGGATAGCACTGTTAGGGAATAAGCTTTCCTTTCATGAGAAGTTGTTTTTGAGAATTTGATAAAAATAAGCAAATATTGTTAGTTTTAATTAATAGTGGGGGAAAATTTAAGCTGATTATGTTTTTTTGTTTGTTTTGGTTTTTTTTGCGGTACGCGGGCCTCTCACTGTTGTGGCCTCTCCCGTTGCGGAGCACAGGCTCCGGACGCGCAGGCTCAGCGGCCATGGCTCACAGGCCCAGCCGCTCTGCGGCATGTGGGATCTTCCCAGACCGGGGCACGAACCCGTGTCCCCTGCATCGGCAGGTGGACTCTCAACCACTGTGCCACCAGGGAAGCCCTAAGCTGATTATGTTTTATTTTTGTGCTCTCTGATTCAAAATATATTGGTACTTGCTGATGTATCTGATTATATGAAAGTGGGCACAGTTTCCTTTCGGCCAAAATTATAGTTAATATTACCTAAAATGAAAATTTCCTTTTTATGTGAAATGGAAGGAATCCTGGAAATACAAATATAGGCAGATCGTTTTTTACTGGGAGAATTGTGTTGATTCTTTGAGGAGTGTCATAAAATGCATTGAGCACAGATGAATTCTGTTTATGCACTGCTGTGTTTTGCCTTGCAGATATTTTTGTTGATTGTCTTCATGTGTATAACCTTACTGATCGCCAGCCTCATCTGCCTTACTCTACCAGGTATGAGGTTATCCTAGCTCTCTGCTAATGACATCATGAAAAGATGCTTTGTTTTAAAAGGGTATGTCTTGCTGACATGTGATCTTTCATCACATATAAACTTGAAGTAGTTATCCCCATTTTTATTGAATATGGGATACTGTTCTCTATAGGGCTCTGCGTTTCATTGGACTCATTTGTATCGGAGCAGAGGGGGACAGAGTCAATATACAATTTATGATTAATTTTTGGAAGTAAAGTACTTGTGGTCACTCATTTTATATAGACATTTTCTTATTGCAGTGTGGGTTCTCAAAAAGTTGTCTGGGATTTGCTTCAAAGCGTTCTGGGGGTGGGGAAGTAGGCAAAACTATAGAAGATGTTAAGATTGGCTGTGAATTGATAATTTTTGAAACTGGGTGATTGAGTACACAGGATTTTATTATAGGATTTTCTCTGCCTGGGTATATGTTGAAATTTTTCATGAACTTTTTTTATAAAAAATTTTTCAGCATTTTAAAATAAAAATGTATGCATAAAAAAAAAGTCATCTGTGTGGCTTAAGTCATTTTTTTCAAGCTAGTGTTTTGATGTTAATTATGTTTGCCTTCATTATGTAATTATCTTTCCAATCCACTGCATGCTATTGCTAGAGACCTTTATGAAGCCAGGCTATTTCCCTTTATCACCTGGTAATCATAAATACTAATCGCTAAATTTCAGCTAAACAGGGTTTCTTCATCTAACAAGTAAGAAGCTGTCGATGAATATAGAGTAGTTTGTCATCTTCTGCAGAGGTCAGGGGTAGATGGGGGTGGAGTCCAAAGCCAGTGACAAAGTGTCAGAAACAACTTGCTGCCCCCTCCCCCCGCCGCCTCCTAGTTAGTGTTATAGCAAGCCAGAAGATTCTGAATCATACTGATATGTGTTAGCCACTTAAATAATCAAGTGAAGATAATTTTCAGGTCTTATCAAGCCTGTACATGTTATTGAGTTAGTGTCTTGATTATAGCACTAACTCAGTATAACTTTATAAATCAAATTTGTATTAAATACTTGAGTTTTCCCATGAGGGCTAAGGCTGGGGAAGAGCAGCTAGTTAATTTCAAGTGAGGTTTCTTAAAAAAAAAAGAATAGTTTCTAATTTGTAAGAGTTGTGATTCACCTTAAACTGGTAAAAATAAAGTTGTGTTGTTTTTCACTGTTTCTGCACAATGATTTTTGACCGTGAGAACTTTGCTCTTAAGTTCACTACTCAGACCTCAGCTGTTAAAAAGACAAAGTCTAGTTAACTGTTGGGTGCAGTGTAGTAAACATTGTTGAGAAAACTCAGTTTTTGAACTTTGGACAGCTTTACATTTGTGATTTTTATGTTCCATTTTCATGTTTTTATCAGAAATATTAAAAAGTTAACAAAAGAAGGAAACCTAGTTTTAGTGCTTGAATTTGGCAATACAGGTACATTAATTTCGTTAAAGATTGTTAAGTAAATATTTCCCTGTTAATCCAGTCCCACCATCTAGTGGAAGGAATGCAGTTATGTTTAATCATAGAAATGCTTTTGTCATAGTATACATTTAAGGTGGTGAGGATGCTGTTTTCCCCATAGGTTACTTTATTGTAGCTGCATTTTAGCTAATTTTAAGTTACTGCAAACTAGAAACTAGCCTTGACCTCTCAAAAACACTTTAGAAGTATGTGAAGTATGGAATGAAAAGCAGCCTTTAAATTTTTTTTTTTCTATTTTATTTTTGGCTGCGTTGCATCTTCATTGTTACGCACAGGCTTTTCTCTAGTTGTGGCGAGGGGGGGGCTACTCTTCATTGCGGTGCGCAGGCTTCTCATTGCGGTGGCCTCTCTTGTTGCAGAGCACGGGTTCCAGTAGTTGTGGCACATGGGCTCTAGAGCACAGGCTCAGTAGTTGTGGTGCATAGGCTTAGTTGCTCTGCGGCATATGGGATCTTCCCGGCCCAGGGCTCGAACCTGTGTCCCCTGCATTGGCAGGCGGATTCCCAACCACTGTGCCACCAGGGAAGCCTTAAATTTTTAAAAACCAACCGAAAAAGAACAACAAAGAATCTTGGAGTAGAAATATGTATATATAGAATGCTAGACATTTTTACTGAATTATCAGTGGTATTTTTATATCTTTAACATGCACGTGTGTTTATTTCATGTAGATAAATACTTAACATGTATTTGTCTTCAAAAAATGAGTTATCTTCATATCCAAGCTGTCTGTGAGATTGTAAAGAAGTGTGTAAGGTTATCAGCACTGTGGCTTGTAAACCTGACTGTTGGGGTGGTTTAGCTTGACTGGAGGCAGTGTGCGTCCGTGGTCAAGAGCATGAGCTCTGTCCTGTAGACAGGAGTTCACATTCAGCCTCCGCCCTTGTGTGACCTTGCTTGGGCAAGGTTCTGTTGCTGAGCCTCGATTTCTTAGTCTTCAGAGTGGAGGTCATTGCTGCTTGCAGGGTTGTTGGGAGGATTAATGAGAAAATGTATGGAACATGTTCAGCACAGCCACTAGCTCCTTTTAGACATTGAAAGGTAACAGGTAAGTACTGTATTAAGGAGAAAAAGACACTGGAAATGGAGTCTTCCTTTTTTCTCCAGCCTTATTAAGATAAGTAACCATGTAAAGAAAGTTACTATATAAATGATCTTGACTGGTAGTTAGATTTTTGTGGGTACATTGTGGAGTTTATTTGTAATAACTCTTTGTGTGAGGCAGTCCCTTAGACAACTTTCACATGTTTCCTAAGTTTCATTATATTTAGATCTTAATTTTTTTCCTAAGAAAAACTAGTGTGGTGTTTTGTTAATGTGCCCACTTCTGATTAAAATAAGCTTAGTTTTCTATCTTAATGAATGACCCAATTGAAAGAAAGTTACTCTAAATTATTTGTAATGTTCCTAAATGTTAAAAGTATTGACAACACAAATAATAGAAAGTAAATTTTCCATTTTTGGCCTGTTATGTGCATAATGATTTCATTTGATAATACAGACAATAAAAATAACACCCCCCTCAAGTCGTTTCAGTCCCCAAAGAACAAGTAATTGGCCTGGCAAGTCAGAATGCATGTCACAGAAGAGCTCATCCCCAGTGACTTACTGTGGTCTGGTTGTATCTTAGTCAAATAATTACATTCTTTTGAACTTGGGGGGTTTTGTTTTTATTTTGTTGGTTTGCTTTTAACAAAGACACTGATAATATCAAAATGTGATGTCTCTTTAATAATGACTTAAAATGACTAAAATTTTTGAAAATACTAGTAGTACAACATTGACATCAAGATTAGAGTTCTCTTTACATGACTACATGTGTAATATATCAGCTTTTCTATTTTCAGTATTTGCTGGCCGTTGGTTAATGTCATTTTGGACGGGGACTGCCAAAATCCATGAGCTCTACACAGCTGCTTGTGGTCTCTATGTTTGTTGGCTAACCATCAGGGCGGTGACAGTGCTGGTGGCATGGATGCCACAGGGACGCAGAGTGATCTTCCAGAAGGTTAAGGAGTGGTCCCTTATGGTAGGTTTTCCTAATACAGACTGATCTTGTCTGACAGGAGTAGTGAATATTTTTCCAGTAATTTCTTTTAATCTTTTCACTTTTGTTTCTTCACTGTGTTGATAGTCAAGAGAGTTGATTTTTTTGAATTAGAAAGAGTGTTCCTTTAAGACAGTAGTTTTCTGGTTCATTCTGAGAAATACAGTCAGATGTATTTGAGGGTTAAAAGAAAATCATGCTATTAAATGATCCGGTAAGGCCCTTGAGTAATAAGATATTCTGTAGAAATTAAAATCAATTTGTTTAAGTAGAAATTTCCTTTAATGATATTTTTTCTAAAATCTGATTGAAAAAAGATTTTTTAATACATCAAATGTTGACTTCAGGATTAAGTCAGTGTTTTTCACATAAATGGGAAATTGTGTGGTAATTTACTGATTGATCATAATGTTGGCTATGACTGGTAAATATGTTTAGGTCACTGCTTTATGCCTTTTCATTTGTATAATTAACTCTGGTTTTGTATCTGAATTTATATCTTGATTTCACTGAAAGTTTAATAGCTGTTTAATATTAATGTTGAAAGAAAAACATAGGAGATTCATTGTATATTAAGAATGGAGGGAGTTGATTGCTGTGTAATCCATAAGATGAGACACTTACCTATATTTAAAATACAGAAACTAGCTAGTACCACTTTTCATTTGATATTCTTCCATATCATGTTGCCATGTGAAGAAGTAGGTATTGCCTCAATGCACACCATTTTTAATCTCTTTCTGTTGAAATGAATGTACTTACTGAGGCTCCCTTAAGAAAAAGGGACATCAAGGCCACTTTAAAAACTGATTTCTTTGTCAGGATTTCATAGTGGCTCTTGCATGTTATCTCTTCTCTTTGTGTCTACTTTATTTTCATTTTGCCACTTTGTCCAAATTCTAGAGCTGTGTTAATAGAATAGCCCTGTGGCTAATGGCTACCATATTGCACAACACAGATACAGGACATTTCTGTCATCATAGTAAGTTCTGTTGGACTGTACTGTTTTCAGGGGAGCTAATTTGATCAACTTGGTAATTACCTTAACTGGGGTTATGCAGAGCCCTTCAACTATACCAGTCCATCTCAGGGGTCACAGGTCAGCCTGTGGGTGGACCACCACTGGATCAGGGGCCTGGGACAACCAGTAGCTTTTCATGGACAAACAAAAGCCTACTCCTGAGACTGAGATTGAGAAAAGCAGCAAAGCCACCTGATTAATATATGTAATAAAATGAATTTCCTATAATTTTGTAGCAATAATGCATAGTAATTTCATGTTTTTGTTATAGCTTGAGTTTTTATAGTTACACATTCAGATTTCATTTAAACGTGTAACATAAAATGTAAGTTGTTTAAGGTATATATTCGTTCTGTTAGGCATCAGGTCAAAGAAGAGTAAATTTCCACATGAGATAAAGAGCTTGGCTTAAAAGTCATAGAGTCTCTAATGACAAGGCTTTTCATTCCCTGATAGATAATGAAGACCGTGATAGTTGCAGTGCTGCTGGCTGGAGTCGTCCCGCTTCTTCTGGGGCTTCTGTTTGAGCTGGTTATTGTTGCCCCCCTGAGGGTTCCTTTGGATCAGACTCCTCTTTTTTACCCATGGCAGGTAAGTGTGTATCTTTTGCTCATGATATTTCTTTATGTATTTGGAATCAGAAAAATTCTTAATTGTTTAAAGTGATTTTAAGCAGTTTGTTTAGGAAGATTCCTTAATTTTTTCTATTGTAGGAACTCATAAAATCGATTAGATAATGCATTTTAGCTTTTGAAATATGCAGGTCATGCAACACCTTTAAAATACCTTACTTTATAGGTTTAAAATGTCACTATAGGCTTCACCAGTGTTTAAAGATACGAACTAATGTGTTGAACTTTTCACTTTTAGTTAGGGTGAGATACCTTGCTCCTTTTGGCTTTGAGACTCGAAGTAATAACTTACCCTTTTGAAAAATTGCAGCATTTTTTCCCACAAAGTCACAGGCTTATTAAAAAGAGCATTCTGAGGGAACCTATGCAGGTCACAGCAAAGGCCTTAAAATGCTCACAGAAAAAGAAATTTAACTTTTCTGTCATACTTAGAGCCTGAAGTTAATGTCATAGACCTCAAGTTTTTAAGAGATGTTAGGAGAAAGAGCTAGGTATTGACTTCAGTCATTCAAAGGCTTTTCAGCCTTGTTTTAAAAATCTCCTTTTAGTAGATTATGATGAATTTTTCAGAAATGAAAATTGTCCTCTACTTTCCAGATGAAGAACCCCCATAAACTTCATCTAACAGCAGATATTTACTTGAATTCTTTAATGTACATCCAAACCCTGTACTGTATAACTGAGATGGAAATGAGACTAATGCAGGAACTTCTTGGGGACCTTAAAGGCTGGTGGGAAAGATGGTTACTGTGCTGTGATTGGGGCAAGCACAAGAAGCACTGCATCGTGTGGGAGAGGCATCTACCCAGCTTGGGGGCTTCAGGTGCGGTCTTCTGCAGGAGATAATGTCTAGGACAGCACGATAGAGTGCGGAGGAGTGGGTGAGAAAGGAAGAAGTGTATTCCAGGAGGGAGCGAGTGGGCAGACTTTGAAGTGAGACAGAGCATACGACATAGGGGACCTCCTCTCATCCAGTGTGCTCATAGATTAGAATCAGAGTGAAAGGGAGCAAGAAAGGGGAATCGTTAAGCATATATGACACCTTTCTGTAGGAGCTGCATTGCAGTGTAGTCTAATAGCATCAGTGATTGAAGTAAGGCTGTTTTTCACAGAATAATGCCCGCAATAAAGGTAGAAGAATTAACAATTAATTAGGAAAGTTACTGTTTTGCAATAATTAACAAAATAATTGATTCTAAGGATTGTCAATGGATTCTGAACCTATCAGGTGAAAGTCAATGGTTCTTTAGCTACTGTGCTGCAATAGCAAGTTACCTTGCAGCTCCAGCTTACCGGCATAAAACAACCATTTATTTTGTCCACAGAATCTGTGGATCAGATATTAAGACAGGTTATATTGGCTTGTGTCTGTTTCATGTTATCTGGAGTCTCATCTGGGAAGGCTCAGTGGCTGAGTGTGATCTGACAGCCTTATTAGCTGGCATCATTTGGAGACGTCATCACTCATGTGTGAGAGTTGGTGCTGGTTATTGGTTGCACCGTATCTGGGCTATTGGCTGGAGCCCCTGGATGTACTTGAGCTTTTTTACAGCTTGGTAGCCTCAAGGCACTTGGGCTTCTTACAAACAAGGCAGACCTGCATCACTTTTTATGACCTCTTCTCAGAAGTCCTGCAGCGTTGCTCTTCACTACATTCTGCTGGGTATGAGCAAGTCACAGTTTGGCCTGGATTTAAGGGAAGGGGATATAGACCCCTACCACTCCACGGGAGAAGGATTTGCAGTCATGTTTTGATGCCACTACAGTGCAGAAGTGGTTGTTTGCATGGTGACAAAGTGTCACCTTACAGATTACTTGCTACCTCAGAGGGAAACACAACTTTATAGGGGAGGGGTCAGGCAGATGCTACCGTAACCCAAGAGATCACTGCAGATGTGGCAAACAGATGGTATACGCCTCCTGAGGTTGTGCAGTACGCGGCACTGAAAACGAGCAAAACAGCCCCTGGGGTCCAGGAGCTAGGCCTCCTGCTGAATGTGAACAATTGACAGAACATCAGCATCACACAAGGCCACTCTGTGACCAAGATGGATCAAGACAAACTCAAGACCCCTCCATAATCATGTCTGAACGCAGGCAAAACATGAGTATTGTTCAAACCACAAAAATGCCCCAACATGCCAGTACCCTGGCTGACATGATTGGCTGCTCCTTTGTTTGCTACTACAGTTTGATTAGCCTCAGCCTGTCCCTTCTTCTGGATAAGATTTATTAAGATACCCAATTATAGATTACCTGTACTTTCTACTTAGCATCTGGAATAGAGCAAAGCCCTGCTTCCTTAAATCCTCCCCAAATCACCTCACACAAGCCAGGAAACTGTAATAAGCCTTTTCTAACACTCTTACTAAGGGCTCCAACTTCCCCATACTGTTTGTTCTCCCTCACTGCATTGAGTAGTGATGCAGCTTGTTCACTTATACCTGTGTTCCTGGTGGTCTTGACAGTGCCCAACATTGTGACCTTGGAGAATTATTTGAAATTATTCAATTTTAAGAATGCTTATATGTTATGACTCATCAGTTTTCACTTTTCAGAATATCCTGCAAAGAAACATTTACATGTGTGCAGGAGACATGAACAGGGTTCTGCTATTATATAATTTTTTACCATGTCAAAAATATTAGAAGCAACCCAGATGTCCATCAATAGAGAATGACTAAATAAAATGTGATATATCTTTGCTTTTGAATCCAGTGCCGCAGTTAAAAAGAAGGAAGTAGAGCTGTGTATTTCTTCGCTTGTTTGTATTTTTGTTTTGCTATATGTTTTGATATAGATAGCTCTCAGACGTGTTTTTTTGTTTTTTTTTTTTCCGGTACGCGAGCCTCTCACTGTTATGGCCTCTCCCGTTGGGAAGCACAGGCTCCGGACGCACAGGCTCAGCGGCCATGGCTCACGGGCCCAGCCGCTCCCAGGCATGTGGGATCTTCCCGGACCGGGGCACGAACCCGTGTCCCCTGCATCAGCAGGCAGACTCTCAACCACTGCACCACCAGGGAAGCCCTCACGTGTTTTTGAGTAGGGGAAAAACACAACTTGCAAACAGAGTGTGCAGCATGGTATCCTTAATATTCTGGATAAAATCCCAAAGTTTGAGAGAACAGCTTGCTTTTTGTCCATCCCTGACTCGAAGCTGCTTGCCTTTCCTGCGTCAAGTGACTACAGACCTATGGGAGGCTGGACTCTTTTTTAATTCTAGCAGAGGAGCTAGTGTGGTATGTCTTTTTTTGTGGGAAAGGACTGGAAAGCAGTGGATCTTGAAAGAGCTGGAACCTCAGTGATCTGTGGACCTCCTCAGGTGAACATTAACCTCACTTGGTTGCCTTCTGGACTCCCAAAGGCCAAGAGAAAGCTGAGTTGGTGGTTGAATGTTCCCTGCTTGTGAGCCTGGAAAGATAGAGAAAAAGCAAGGAGGATTTCTCCATGTTCTTATTTGGGAATTGTTGGCTTGCTATCCCAGAGGTCTAACAGGCTAAAGATCCTTTTGCAGCCCTTTAGGATATTCTCAATCCGAGCCTCTGAACCACATTGAGCCAACAGAGAAAAATAACACATGTTTTATGTAAGGGGGGCCCAGCAGCCACAGAAAGGAAGGCCAGGCAGAGCCATCAGAACACATGCCCGGTGATGGAGAACTGCTTGCAGAGCCGTGAGCATCCAAATAGAAGAATAAAAACACAGGGGTATGTGGGCATGCACACACAATAGCAGCCATAAAACAGAGTGAAATCGTCGTGATGTTACATAGCGTGGATTTCAAACAAATTCAGTAAATGAATTAAAGATGTGGCTAGTCAGATTGGAGGCCTGGAAGACTGATGCACAGAGCAAAACTGAAGAATAGGAAATTGAGGGGAGAGGAAGAGTCTTGGAGGATACACCCAGGAGACTTAATATAGCCATAATAAGGGTTCTGCAATGCAAAAATATGGGGCAACATTGAAACAAAAATAGGAGACAGCATTGAAACAAAAATAGACATTTTTAACTAAATTGAAGAAAGAACTGATCTGTAGGTTGAAGGACCTCATCAGGTTTGGTGAAAAGAAAATTGATGAGAAAAATGCATATTTGGGCACATCTTGGTAAAATTTCTGAATTAAATCACAAGCTTCCAAAAAAAGCATACTAGCAGTGGACTTTGCAGCACTGAAACCATAAGGTAGAAGGGCATTTAGAGACCATTGAGATAAAAGGGACAAAACCCAACCTTCCTATACCTAGAAAAAACGTCATTCACCCATTCGTCTGTCAGGATGAAGAGTGATATTTGAGGTTATGCAAGAATTCAGTGCATGCATCAGCCTCCCACCCTATTTGAAGATGTTTTGGAAGACCAACCAACCAAACCAGAAAATCGGAACAGAACAGTATGAGCAAAATCCATATAAAACTGATACACATATTTCCTATGGGACATACATGTATAGACATAGATCGGTGCATAAGGAAACAAACGTGGAAGGTACATACCAAATGTTAGCAGTGGTTATTGCTGGGGAGGGATCAGGATTTGGGCTGGTGGGCACAGAGGACTCCAGCCTTCTCTGAAAAGGTTTCAGTTTAATGTAAGAATAGATTTAAATGTTACTTGATACTTTTAAAACATACATGTATATATTATATTTTTAAGATAAACAGAACCAGTTATGAAGGACGTTGTGTGCTGTGTTCAGGGTTGTAAGCACGGAGGTCTCCTTAAATGATCTGACTTGCACTTTAAGAGATCACTTAGGCAGTGGGAGTGGTGATCCCTTTGGCTGCCTGGTGGATAGTGAGGTGGGCAGGCCAGAGGCACAGCGGGGAGCTTGGCGTGACTGGGGAGGTCCTAGTAACAGCTCAGCAGAACTGCGAGCACACCCGGCTGGAAGCGCTCTGAGCCTTCAGGAGCCCAACTGGAAAAACAGCCCAAGGATGGTTTGATGAAATAAAGTCAGGGCACTGTTTTATTTATTTGCTTGTTCAGATCTCCATTAAACACTTTTCTTAGTTCTCTTGGGAAAATAATGTAGTTGTGTTTTTTTTTTTTTTTGAAAGACACAAGAATGAGTTTTGATAGAAACATTGAACTTGAGCTGTTGGGGAAAAAATTCCCTGGATTTTCCAGCGTATTTATTCTTCTGTGAAATCGTTACTAATCCAACAGAGTTTTTGTTTTGAAGTTAATAATGCAAGAAATAGCCTCTGTGCTGGGTTTATTGTTAAAAACAAACAAAAATCTGTTAAATGATTTTTATTATCCTAGGATTGGGCACTTGGAGTCCTGCATGCCAAAATCATTGCAGCTATAACATTGATGGGTCCTCAGTGGTGGCTGAAAACTGTAATTGAGCAGGTAAGCAAGTTCGGCTTATGGGACTCTTATTTTCCACGTTCCCACTTTTCTAAGTTTTATACATTTTCTTTCATGAGCATATGTAACTTTTTTTTTTTTCTTTAAGGAGAAAGGCAGTTTACTCTTACACCATGAATTTTCATCAGCTACTCTTAACACTTCCCTTATCTGAAAGTTAACCAGTAGCTTAAAGTGCCTAGAACCCTGACTAAAGTAAAGGCAAAATTTAGCATATGTGCTTTTTTTTAGAGCAGGAGTTCTGATGAAGGCTTGGTAGTCAGTTTTGTAAGCCTGTAGTAAGGAAAAGAGGTTATTGTTCAAGGCAATAAATAAAGAAAATGGCAGGAAAAAAATAGATTTAAAAAAGCAGAGCTCTTTGGGAATATTTTAGCTATGTAACACCTAAGACAGTTTTGTGTTATGGAGCTATCATATAATGTGGTCATTGAGGTGATCACCTTGAAAAAAATAGATGGTACTTCTGTACTTTGGTAATAAGGCTAGGAAGTAGGATAATTCATTTTAGGAAGATTTCTTCCAAAGTAACCAACATAGTAGATTTTGGTACTTATTTCTTTTAAGTTTTAGTTACCTAAAGAATGGACTTATGGACAAGCCTCTTGTCCTTAGGGCAGCATCAAATTAATAAGGTGTTACAGTTTTGTAGCACTGAAGGTATACCTCCTTTTGATGTATAGGAAATACAGTAGTTCTCAGCCCAGTATGCACAAGAAACTCACCCAACAATTTCTGTACTTGGAGATTTGTGAGGGTGGGGAGAGCCAGGGAATTGGTGTGTGTTTGCATGCATCTCTCAAGTGCGGGCTGATTCTGAAGTGAGATGGATTGCGGGCTGCGTGGCAGCATGTCCATTCACGATAGGAGTACAGACCAGTCCACTCTAGAGTTTCCAGATGAGACTCTGACCCTTGTGGAGAATAAGCATGAAGTTACACCTGGGGGCTGTGAAACACTGTTGATCTCTATAATATTTTGCTCTCTGATGCATTCTTTCTCATACATGTGTCTAAGTTTAAGTAAAATGATTGAGAAACACCGGGATGCCTTGCTGCATTAATTTAAATGCATTTGGGTTAAAAGGATTTTGGCGGGCCAGAGGGGACCTGTGGAGCAGTAAGCCTGTTGTCATTCACCTTGAAATGCTCTGGCCCACTTCCGAGGGACCTGGGGATTGGAGTTGCACCACACTGTGTGACTATGGGCCAGGAGAGGTTGAAGTGCTGGGGGAAAAACACAAACAACGCTCTGCTGTTTCGTCCCCTTCTGTATACCATCTTTATTTTCCATTATTCCCAAGATTTCCCCACTTCCATCCATTCTTTCCTCTGCAATACTATCCCGTAGAACTTTCTAGATGAGATGAAATATTTTAGAAATTCTTGAATTTAAAAAAAATTCACTGTAGAATTCTTTCATACTAAATTGTTCCATAAAATACCTTTCGATTTGTTGAAATTTAATTTATACAGGCTTTTTAGAAACATGCTTCCTGTTTATAATGTTTTCTTATATTCAGATAAAATGAATGCAATCTTGAGTAGTAACACAGGTCACTCTTAAACAATTTATGTATGAAGTTACTTCAAGTTGTGTAGTCTTCAACTAATATTATTGGATGCCATCTGGTATCGTATAGCACAAGGCTAGTGTAATTATTATTCTAGATTAGCATCTTATTATTTTATCTCTTAGCAGAGTTAACTGCAAAGTGTAAGGAAGTAAATGCATTTCTTTAAAAACTTATGGATACCATACTTATGTTTGTGTTCCAGAATTTGCCTTGACTTCTGAAAAAATAACAAGTTTGAATCTTTTGGGCTGGTAGATCCAGCTCCCTGTGCTTGAATTCAGCAGATTGCTCTGTTAACCTGGAGGAATTTGTCTTGTATCCTTATTCTCATTTTTTACCTCTATGTTTCAGGTTTACGCAAATGGCATCCGGAACATTGACCTTCAGTATATCATTCGGAAACTGGCAGCGCCAGTGATCTCTGTGCTCTTGCTTTCCCTGTGTGTACCTTATGTCATCGCGTCCGGCGTCGTTCCTTTACTTGGTGGGTAATGCTGGCTGAGGGCTTCAGAGAGCACCTTTATTCACATCATTACATTCTTGTCACTTATGGTATCAAAGGTTGCCTGGCTCCAAATGCTTTATTGTAAATATAAATCCAGCTAAAACAGTGATTTTAAAAGACTGTTTTTCTTAGATTTCACTAGTTAGGGCAAGATGAGGATCATAAAACGCTTTGGTACAGTTTTTTTCCCTAGGCAGGTGAGAAAGTATTGACATTTAAAAAAACATCCTTTAGCGTAAAAGAAAAACCAAAGAGGAGAAGCTAATTTGTGACACTTTAACATCTAGATATTATCAGCTATGTACTGAAGAATCCTCACACGACCTTAAAGCCAGCAATGTGTTCAGAATTATAAGCACAAAGTTTTCCCCTCCAAATCTTTTGCTTCTATTGAATTCCCTCTGTCAGTTACTAGCATTATCATCCAACAAGGTGTATAAGTCAGAAACCTTGAAGGTCATCCGTGTCACCTGAGGCTCTCTGCTCTTCATACTCAGCTGGGTTCCAAGTGCCTCTGATCTGACCTCTGGAACCCATTCTCTCATCTTTGGAGCCCTTGCCTGCAGCTCACGTTGAGATGAACATCAGCTCTCACCTTAACCTCAACCTCTGCAGCCTCTCGTCTGGTTGCCTTGTTTTGAACTCTCCATCGCTAATTCATTCTCCACACTGCGGCCACGATGACCTTCCAGAAGAATAAATCTCGTTCATACCTTTTTGGTGAACATCCTTTTGTTGGTTCCTCTGTGCCTTTAGAACACAGTCCAGCTCCTCGGGATAGTTCACGAGGCTCTTCCTCTAGCTGGGGCTGGCTCCAGTTTGACGGCACTCCTTGCCTCACTCCATTTCATACAGGATGAGTTTCAGTTAAGCGCCCCTCCCCTCTTCTTAGGAAAAGGACATACTTTCATTTCACTGTCAGCCTTTATACACTTAGAGTTTTTCTTTTTTGGTTTTCCAGGTGTTACTGCGGAAATGCAAAATTTGGTCCACCGGCGGATTTATCCATTTTTACTGATGGTCGTGGTGTTGATGGGAATCTTGTCCTTCCAGGTCCGCCAGTTTAAGCGCCTTTATGAACATATTAAAAATGACAAGTAAGTCTAGCCTTCATTTGTCTAGCTGCTTTTTGTTAAGATGTCTCATTTCTTAATTATTGTGTCTATTGTGATAAATCACAGGAGGGAAAAGTGCTCAGATTCTGGACGTATTTTGAGGTAGAATTGACAGGATTTGCTAACAGATTGGATGTAGAATGTGAAAAAGGGGGTTATCAGGACTTGGTTGGGTCAAGCAACTGGAAATACAGAGTTGTCATCTACGGAGATGAAAAAGACTGGGAGAAACCGGTTTGGGGAGGAAGAGTTCTTAATGTCCATTTGGAATAATTTTCAGTCTGTTTTCAAATGTTTTGGTCTGACAATATATTAAATAGTTTTAGATAAAAATAAGAAGCCTGCTTTAGGAATTAGCAGTGCCTGCCTAAGCCCCTCTTGCAGCCAAGGGCCATTGGGTTACTCTGACCATTGCTGAGAGAAGCTGTGAGGTTACTGCAGAAGCGTTGTGGCGCCCTCTGTTTTGAGGAAACTCTGCGACCTGACCTCTGAGAAATTGAGAACAGCCAAGGAAAACACCTTCTGGGGTAGCAGCCATTTGACCCTCCATGTCCTAATGGAAGGCTGAGTCCTCTTCTGCTTTAATGGCGCCTCACAGAGGAAGTAAGTTTGTAACTACCCATCCTGGTTTGCCCGGGAGAGTCCCAGTTTACACAGGCTGCCTGCGTGTCATTACTAACAGCGCCCCCTTTTACTCGTGAGTGCCGGCTTTGGGCGACAGATTATATGGTCACCTCATTTACTCTGAGGGCTCTTTAAGAGTAATATGTTTAAGAATGAAATTTAGAGAGTGTTCAGGGCTTCTCCAAAGCACTTACTGATGGTAATAAACACTAGAAGGCTTAGGCAGGCTGAGTATTAAGTTCTGTCAACCACGAAAGAATGGGGAGGGGCTTTCAGCGATGAAAGCCCTTTTCCCTCACTTCGCTGTTTTGGCGGCACAGTCAGTCCGGCACCAGCGCAAAAGAGACACACCCTCGGGAGCTGCCTGCAGCCCAGTGCACTCTATTATCTTTCCCCACCGTTGCTTCGTTGCTTCGTGCAGAAAACCGTTGAACTCGGGCTCGACAGAGGGCGTGTCTTGTTCACCATTATACATCCACAGTGTATCTGCCACAGGGCTTGATCCCGAGGAGGTGCCAAGTGTGCGTGTGTGCGTGTGCGCTGTGGGCATGAGAGGCTGCTGGGGTAATAGAACTGGCTATGGGTTCAGAGTCTCGTTTTTCTGCCCCTGAGTTACTTTTCGGTTTGGGGCAAGTTTACCTTCCTTTTCTCTCTGTGCTTGCTATCTTGATGTGGTTTGTGATTACATGTGTGTCAGGTAGTGCCATGTGTATTATCATGTCAGATATTGCTCAGTTGTCATTGTTCAAAGCGTTTACAAATTCCTCACAAGTTGAAAAAACACCGGTTGGTTGGGGGACAGTGGGATAAGGAATGATTAACTTCGGGAAGAGAATCAAGAAGACAAAAAGAAAAGGGGTGAAACAGTGAGCTTGTGATGAAGAAGCAGTAGGGTTAGTGGAATGTTTTAAAAAGTGAAATGTTAAGCTTCTTGGCGTAAATTGCCAGAGTACCTCATGAGACCTGTTTGTCAACAGAAAAGTGATAGATGAAAGTCAGGGTGGAGGAAGTCACGGGGAAAAATAAAAGTTGCCACACGGAGCCCTCCACACATGCCAGGCCTTTGTTACCGAGGCTTTTGCCTGCTTTCTGTTTCTTACAGCAATCATAGGACTATTGTTCTCATTTTATTGAAGAGCAAACTGAGCCTCAGAGACCCCAGCTCCCTGGCAGCCCTGTCACGTGCTGGCCTCACTCTCCTCCTCTTACACAGATGTGTAAAGTCCTGCCGGGCACGTCTTGGTCTGCACTGCTGCCTCCAAGTGGGTCCCCGTGCCCGCTTGAAACCATCACCCACACCGCCCCCACCCCCCGCAGCTTGTTGCCATCAGCGTTGTCACCCACTCTTCTCCCGGGTCAGCCTCCAGGCCCTTCGCCCACGGTCACTGCAGCCCACCACTACTGCTCCCCCCAGCTCCTGCTGGCATCATGGGGACGCTGTGTCCTGGTGGAGGACCTCCAGCCCTGTCATCCCATCCACAGGCACTTCTGTCTCCGTTTCTGCAGTCCTGCTCCCTTTGCCATCACCTCTCATAGGTTAGGAGCACTTAATACTCTTTCTTGGACCATAACCTCGTACCTTCTGTCAGTCACTTGCATACAGTCATTTCTGTGCCCTCTTCCTTTGACCTCCTTGAAATCTTTGTCCTTTGATTTCTCCTTTTCTTTAGAACTAGAGCTTTTCAGGTTTTACTCTCCTCCCTACCCAGCTTTCTGATTATCATATTTCCAGTCCATTTCTTCAGATCTGTCCACTTACCTGTTTTGTAAAATATGATCCATAACAGATAAATCCCCTGAATAAGTTTATTATACCTTACCTACCTCTGGCCTCCAAGAGTCAGTTTATGAGGGCCCCTCACCTATGGACCAGAGCCTGTACTCCACTGCATAGCATCTGAGGCCTTCTGACATGTGCTGCTCTCATGTCTTCCCATAAATCCATACCTTTGCTATGAGATGCCTGCTTTTGTGCTGTTTGCCAGTATTCATTCTAGACTCCCCTTCTACCTACCTAACTACTGAAGGGTTTTAAGTGAGAGTGAAGTGATCTGATTTACATTTTAAAAAATGTATCACTGGCTGCTCTAAGGAAGAATGTTTTAGTAAGTAAGATCACATAAGAGAGTAACCACCCTGTTTTTAACAACCTAGGTACCTTGTGGGCCAACGCCTCGTGAACTATGAACGGAAATCTGGCAAACAAGGCACATCTCCGCCGCCTCCACAGTCATCCCAAGAATAAAGTGGTTGTCTCAACTACGTTGACCTTCCCCCGCCTTTACGTGTCCTTTTTTGTGGACTTCTCTCTGGAGATTTTCCCCAGTGATCTCTCAGCGTTGTTTTTAAGTTAAGGGTATTTGACTTGGGTTTTCAGCATTCAGCAAGCAGCAGTGCGAGGCTCTGCTGCCCTTCCTGCATCTTCTGACATCATTGCTGTCTGAGGTCTGTATATGTGTAAATAGAAGTTCCTGGATACCCTAAAACCTTGGATTAAACAGAATGTGCATTGTACATCTTTAAACAAAATGTATATTAATTTATTAAATCTAGTTGTCACTTTATTTTGGACCTGCTGTGATCTTGACAGGAAATGTGCCACAGAGCCATAGTGCAGAGGCAAGACTTCTTAATGACGTCTTTTGGAATGCAATGTCCTGGTGTTCCTAGCAGTTCTTATTAAGTGAACTGTACATTCTGTCTTGGCTGTTCAGACCTTACCAAGAACATAAAAGGAAATAAGTAGAAATCAACAGTGGAGTGTCTGTGGTAAGAAAACATGAACTTGTGCTTCACTGTCAATCGTTTTTGGAAGTTATTTTGTATAACACCAAAGCTGTTGTACATTTTCTACTGCCTGATTTTTTTTCATGTGTCTGTGTTTGTAATATTGTATAGTATCTTGTGCTAGGTGAGGAAATTATTTTTAATTTTGATAATTTAATATTCCTAGTGATCAGCATCAGGAGTTGGGTTTTGTGTTTGTTAGGGACGTGTCTATACTTAGAGAAAAGAAGAAGTCCAAAAGAAGATTTTTCCTTAGATCCTCCAGCCCCCTTTTCCCACACACAGCTGTCTTTTCGTCAGCAGTGGCCAAAGTCATGGAAGATCATAAATCTTACAGGATAACATCACCAGTGATACTGCATCTTCCTGAAATAAGGACATACTGAAATGTTTTGTCAAATGTAGATGGGGTTTGTGGTCTTAGATTGACAGCGTTAGAGAAGACGGGTTAGAACCCCTGGTCCTGCTGGTTAGTGCATCATTGGGTGAGGATTAGGGGCAGTGCATTTCTCCAAAGTTTCCAGAGCTTTTTGTTTACAGAATAAAACTATAAATAAAACCAACTTGATTTTATTTGACCAGAAGGAAGCTGACTGAGCTGGCCTTTTAACATAGGAGTACAGAATATATTTCATTGGAAACGTGCTGTAAAAATCTCAGAAAGCAGAACACTTAGAAACTTGGTTTTCCTTCATAACCAAAGCTTCAAGTTAGAAGTTTAGAGAAATAGAATGGTTGGGCATGTGATCCAGGTTTTTAATGGTGATGGTATATGGTAAGGGTAGTGTTTGTTTTTGAATGATAACTTAGTTCTCAGAGAAAATGGACAGCATAGATCTGAAGAAACCATAAAAGAATTTCCATATAGTATTAAAACCCATAGGCTTAAATCTGAGAATTTTTAAAATATGAGAGTCAGCCAAACATAAGTTACCAAAAGCAACACGTTCTGGTTGTTTTATATTTCAACAGTTTTTCCTGAAGTGGTAAGTGATTACTTTAAAACATCAGTATCAAAAAAAAAAAAAAAAAAAAAAAAAAACTCGACATAGGATTCAGTGTTACAGTTTTTCGCACTTTGTAGTAGCCCTTTCTCATATTTGAAATAAGGCCTTTGCTAGCCCTACCTTTACTTAGAAATTTAGTCCTACTGTAAAAATTAGGAGCATTTTAAACATAATGCCACCTGTCATGGTGTATGTCTATATCAATTGTTCTCTTTGGGAGAAAAATATTATCAAATTGGGCATATAACTTGATCGTGTTAATTTAAGTTTCTTTTTTAATTTTTCAGAGAATTTGTAGATCTTGATAATAAAGTTATTGGAACACACTTATCTGTTTTACCAGAAAGAGATCTAGGCAGATATCACAAAAGATTAAAAATTGTTATTCTACAAAATTTTAAGTGAATCTTATCAGATATTTTGTAAAAAAAAAACAAAACACCAAAAAACAACATATAATATACATATATATATGTGTGTGTGTGTGAAAATATATATATATATATATATATATATATATATATATATATATATATATATGAATGGCCAAAAAGTTGCCCTCCATTTCACTGGCAGATAACTTTATCTTGTCTTACTTAAGGATTTCCCATGGTTTTTCAGTTGTGCTTTGTCCTGTTTTTTTCAATAAGGTGAATACTTTCATAAGGAAAGCATTTGCTGGCATACTATTTACTTGGGTAGCATCAAGATTTTATTATTAACCAATAGTCTTATAAATATTTACAACTTCTAGTTCAGAAAGTGCTAGTATTGCTGCCCTTCTTCATGTAGAATTAAAAAAAAATAATAGTGTAGTTTTGCTTCATTTTACATTGGGCTAAGACTGTCTTCAAGGAATTTAATTAGGAAAGAAGACCTTTTTGCTTTATTTTTACTATTTATAAATTGAAGACAAATCAACATTTGGGGTTAGTTTTACATGACCAGTTATCAAATGGTCATAGTATGAAGTATGCAGTTGTTCATTATTAGCAAATTCTGTTTGATTTTTAAACTATTAAGTACTAATAGTTAAGATGAACACTGAAGAAAAATGCCAATGTGAAGTTTGTGTATAGCTAGCCTTAAAAACCTCCATGTTTTTAGGTGATTTTTTTCCTGTTCTCTGGAGAAACAGTGGAGATTGGACATCTCAATTCCAGATGTAAATGAAAAGTAATTTTTATTTCAGCATTTAATATAACTGTTATTACTGTGGATTCTTGTCTTGTGTTTTTTCTTTCCCTTATTCAAGTAATAGAGAAGAACTTTTTCTCAGATGATTTGATCTTAGATGATATGTCCTTTCTGTATTGGCAAAATGCTACTATTAAGGTGTAATTCTTGAATTTAGGTTGAATTGATGACTTTTTAAAACAAAACAGTGAAGCACTGGACATTGCTACATTGTATTGCATTTGCAAACACACACACACACACACACACACACACACACACTCACACACACTCACTCACTCTGAAGAATGTTGCACCAGTATAAGAAGACTGGCACTTTTTTAAACGTTGCAAGTGAGCTACTTACTCTCATTTTCAGGATTGAGTATTTTAAAGCTCTCTACTTACTGTGATAAGTTTTTTATATTGTAAAATTAAATGATTATGTTTAAAATACTCCTTTAGAATGTTACCTATTCAGTTGCCATCAAGAAGAAAACAAATGTCTTACTACAAAGGTATTACTGAAGCCTCACTTGTGGAGATTCTCTAACTTCCTTGTATCTACTTAATTAACGTGCCCCTCAATCAGATGTTTTCCTTTCAGTCCATTACTGCCCTGTGTCATTTTTTTAATCAATAAAACAGCCATCACGAGTAAGGGCTTCTTTCAGGTAATCCCCAACAATATCTTTGGCATTTAATACAACATAAAGATAAGACAGGATACATCTGTTTTCATTCCCATCTATTTTGTATGAGTGCCTCATTTTGTAGTCATGAAATTAATATAGTACCTTAAATGAAAATGTAATGACCATAAGGCCTAGAAATGACTGTTGTAGAAGCTCAATGAATAGAACATTTACTTAGTTGGGATGTTAGTTTTCTATTAAATACCTTAGATACCCAGACCAACTTTATGTGTATATATTCTAAAGTGCTCCCTTTTTTATGTGGTTGTTTGTTGCCTTCTGAGTTGAGAGAAAAATTGAATAAAAACGTTAGTTGTAGCCTAGTTTTTTTGGTTTATTTTTGCTTTGTTGCAAGATTGCTTCAGAATTATGAAATGTGCATTATTAGTTGGCACAGGCAGATAATCCAGATCGTTAAAAGTATAATAATTATGGAAGAAAAAACTCAAGTTACATATGATTATAGCCCCTCCGTTCTAAGTAGGAACTTGAAAGTATAGTTGCAGAAGACACACCTTCCCCCTCTCTCCCTCCACTGTGGTTACAGCCCATCCTCACTGGGAAGAGCGAAGCCCTTCTTCTTGTGCCACAGGCAGGATGCCACCCAGCTCTGCGCCTCCACTGCAAGATCTGAGTGTAAAGTTTCACCAGGTTGTCTTTTAGGTGGAGATTTGGATAGAGTAAAAGTCCACTTCACATACTGATCATATGTATCAGAGAAAAAGGAAAGGGTTGCTTGAGGTTTTTAAAGTGCCCTTTGTGAAGAGATCCTTTTGTTTCTAATTTTTGTTTCTAGGTTCAGAACTTTTTCTATGATTTTTTAAAATCATTTATGCATTTTTATTTATTTCAAATGCAGTGGTGGTAGGTGAAATGCTATTTGATCCATAGGGCATGTGTAATCTGTGAAGTTGAACTTTATTGCAAAGGAAATTGTACAGTGAAATCTCAGAAAGTGGCCATGAATTCCCTCCTCCTACTGTGCAGTTTGCAGCCACTCTTGTTGCGAACAGAGCCAACATCACGAGTGAAATGAGGGTCTGAGGAGGTGAATTCTCCCCAGCCCCACTCTCATTTTTTTTTGGTGTCTCTTTTGTTTCCAGCACTGTACTTAGTACTGTAGTAGAATGAGGTATGGGGTCTGCCTTCAAGGAGCCCAGTTAGAATGGAAAAGAACAAAAAAATGAGCAGAAGTTTCCATTGTAGGTAGGAGTCAAATGCCACAAGGAACACAGAAAGGACTCACCTTGGGCGAGGCTGTGATGACCTGGTGGCACTCAAGTCCTGTTTTGTGTATACAGGCACCCCTCCCACACACCCACACCACAGTTCCTCTTTCACCCTCTTGCAGTCTACTTCTGCTCAGTCCCACATGGCATACACCTGTCTGTATGTCAACAGCAGTAACCCACTTTACGGTGTCTAATCGTCATTTTGAAATTTCTTCCTTTACATATGTAACAGTGCCATGTCTTTCTGCTTCTCCATGTTGGTTCAGTAACTTTTCTTTAGGACAAGAAGCTTCATACACGAGAACCCCACTCATTCACTCCTTTCTTTGCTTAAATGGAGCAATCCCTTCTGCTAGCTGCACAAATCCAAAGGTGTGATGGAGCAGAATAGAGAGTCCAGAAATAGACCTACATGTATACAGATAGCTGCTTTTTGACAAAGGTGCAGAAGTCAAACAAATAGTGCTGGAGTAATTGGACGTCCAGATACAAGATTAAAAACTGATCCATATCTCAACAGTTGTAAAAATTAACTCATGGATTACAGTCCTAAATGTTAAAACCCCAAACTATATAACTTCTAGAAGAAGACCAAGGGGAAAATATTCAACCTTGGGTTGTAACCCCAAAAGCACAATCCATAGAAGAAAAATTTGATGAATTGGGCTTTATCAAAATTGAGACCGTCTGCTCTTTGAAATACAGTGTTTCGAGAAACAAAGACAAGCCATGGAGTGGCAGAAAATATTTACAGAACATTTCTGATAAAATGCATTCGGAATAAAGAAGTCTCTAAACTCAGTAAGAAAACCTATTTGCCCATTTTAAAAATGGGCAAAATATTTAACACACTTCACTGAAGAGGAGATAGATATATATATATATATATATATGGCAAATTACGTGAGAAGATGTTCAACAGAATTAGCCATAAGTAAAATGCAAATTAAAACCACAACGAGATGCCCGTTCATACCCATGAGAATGGCTAACACTAAAAATACCATACCACGTGGTGGGGAGGATGTGGAGAAACCGGAACTCGCCCCGCTGGAGGGAATGTAAAATGGTACAGCTGCTTTGGGAAATAGCTGGGCAGTTCTTAAAAGGTTAAAATCTGATTACTTACCACTCCTAGGTCTTCACCAAAAGAAAATGTGTAAGTCCGTATGAAGACTTAAACACGTGCGTGTTCATAGTAGCTTTATTTGTACTAACCCAAAGCTGGAAACAATCCTCGTGCCCATCAACTGATGAATGGATAAATGATTATCCATATAATGAGATACTGCTCAGCAACAGAAAGCAGTTCACTATCCGTATATACAGCTTGGGCAAATCTCAAAATGATGCTGAGTGGAAGTAGACAAAAAGTGTACTGTGTGCTTTTCATTTATATAGAATTCTAGAAAATACAGAGTAACCTACAGCAATCTAGAAAGCAGATCATTGCGGGTAGGGGTTGGCAAGGAGGGACGTGGGGGGATTTCACAGGCATGTGAAGAGACGGGGCGGAGAGGACGCATGTGTGTGACGGATGTGTTCACTATCTTGGTGGAGTTCTGGTTTGACATGTCAGGGTGTACCAAACTGTACAGTTTAAATTTGTGCAATTTACTGAATGTTAATTACACCTCAATTTTAAAAAGTATTATGTTCATACACTGTCTTTGACCATTTCACACCTTCCTCTTCCTCAAAGTGCCACCTTCTCCGCCTTCCTGACTTTTGGCTGATGATTTTTATTCCTATTTCACTTAGAAGATAGAAGCAATCAGAACAGAACTTTTCACAAGTTCACACCCTCTGCCCCATCACCCCCTGTGTTTATTGTGCTCCAGGCAGCCTCCCCTTTTCCACAACAGGTCAAACCTCAGGGCCTTTGCATTTGCTGTTTGCCATGCCTTAATATTCTTCCTCCAAGCTCTCCCCAACCTCCTCGTTTCTATACTAAAATGTCTTTCTTAGGGAGGCTTATCTGAAATTGTAGCTACTTGGGCATTCCTGTCTCCTGCTATATTTTTCTCTTTCGTATTAACGTACTGTACAGTTTACCTATCTTGTTTGTATTTGCATGTTTTTCCCTCACTTGAATGTAAGCTCCAGAGATTGAAAAAAAAAAAAACTATTTGGGGATTACTACTGTATTCCAGGACAGTCCTGGGACATATTGGGCGTTCTATAAATATTGTTGGGTAAGTAAATAAATGAATCAGAATAATGTATATATGGTTAAAATAAAACCTGAAAGCCATCCTCCAGAGGTGAGCACTGTCAGTAGCTTGGTGTTTGCTTCCAGACTGTGCTGTGCATAAGCATTCGTTCACTGATGCTCTTATCAACACGGGCTGCTCTGCAGGTGGCTTCTTTCACTTTATATTTCTGAGCATCTTTTTATGTCAGTACATAAGTAGCTATCCCATTTAAAACTTTTAGCTGTATTGTATTCCATTGTGTGGATAAGATTATGATTTAAGTTTTATGAAAGGCAATTGGTTAACCCATTTTATTACATGCTATAGTAAACATTTTTTGTCCATATTACTTTACTAGTATTTCTGTAGGATAAATTCCTAGAAGTAAGACTGCTAAATCATTAAACATATTTAAAGTGCCAAATTGCCCCCAAATGTAATAATTAACACTCCTCTCATCAGTGTATGAGATTCCTCGTTTCCCCATATCGTCATCAACATTAAATAGTGCCTATTTTCAGTTTTGCTAATGCTGTTAACTTGGAAACGTGTGTGTCTTCATTTGGTAGGTAAGTTGCCCAGTAGAGAAGTTGTGTTTGGGGGTTGATACCTCTAGGGAAGGAAGGAGGGCTTGTCACTGGCCCCTCCTGAAGACAGCTCATTCTAGTTCTTCACCTTCGTGTCGAGAGGTGAGCAAGGGGAGGTGGGTCTCAGGGCCTGTTTCATTCAGTGTGGGTGTTAAGGGCAGCTGCAGCAGCCAGCCAGGAGACCCCTAAACTAGGTAGGATTCACACCTTGTACGCTGCCCTGGTCAGCATCCACCAGAATGGAACAGTTTCTCCTACCCCTGGACCCAAAACTGTTGTATCGGAAAAGGTAGCTTATTTTCTCCTAGACCCGATTAGATTGGCTCAACCGTCCTATCTGACTTAGGAAAACAAGTTAAATAGAATCTTCTTTTAGCTGGAAACTGCCCACTGTCTAAACTCTTAAGCGGCTTTTGAACTGCCAGTGAGTTCACTAAGTGGTGCCGATTGGGCCACGGGAACAGCGCTTGCGAAGGCGTCGAGGTCAGACACGTCTAGGACAGACACGTCAGTCTGGGAAGGCAGGGGCCAGATTCCTTCAGGGAGGCCCGTGCTGCGCGCACACACCAGCCTCCAGGACTTTATTGGCTTCCTACCTTGGAGTCTACGAGGCATCTCGCTCCAGAGCTTCACGGAGGCCATGCCAAGGAAAGGTGGGGGGGGGGGTCCTTTGGGAATTCGCCGCTCACATTTGGCAGTGGGAAATCTATCAAAAGGCCCTTTCCTAAGGGAAATGTTCCGCTCGTGCAGCTGTGAGCTATCTGTTAAAGCAGAGGGGGCGCCGAAGCCACAGTGCTCAGGCGCGTTCCGCCCCCTCCTCCAGCACCGGCCTGAGGCCGGCTTCGGCTCGGGTCCTGTGCGCGTGCGCGACGCCAGAGGAGCAGGGCCCGCGCGTGTCTCGGTTGCCTGGATACCGCTGCGAAGCAGTAGCTGCGGCTTGAGCTCCAGTTGCCGTGTCGCGGCTGTTGCTAGAACTGGCGGTCGGTCCTTATTTTACGAGGAGCCCGAGGAGGAGCGGGTAAGAGCCCTCGTCGGCCGTCCGCGCCTCACGAAGCCGGCCTCTCGGCCCGCCCCCAAACCTAGGATTCCGGCCGGGCCCTGGCCCCGGCCCCACCCCAAACCCGGGGAAAGGCGGGCGGCCAGGCCTGGCCCAGTTTAAACCTGGAACCCCGACCTGGTTCAGGATCCCGGACCTCGGTCCCGCCCTAAACCCCCGTCCTCCCCCAGGCTCCAAACTCCGGACCCGGGACCCCGGGCCCTGAGCCCCGTGGCCGTCGCGTCTCCCCCGCGCCCCAGGCTGACCAACCCTCCCTTTCTCGCCCCGCAGCACACCTTGATTCTTCCCAGCTTGGTCCTGGTCTGCGGAGAGCGATGCCTCTTCCCGACACCATGTTCTGCGCGCAGCAGATCCACATTCCCCCGGAACTGCCGGACATCCTGAAGCAGTTCACCAAGGCTGCGATCCGCACCCAGCCCGCCGACGTGCTGCAGTGGTCCGCGGGGTAAGCGCCCCAGGGCCAGCGCCTGGGAGAGCCGGCCCGTCCCCGTGCCCAGTCGTGCCTAGTGAATCCTTCCTGGACCAGTGGTCCAACGCTCGGGACACTTAGGGTACCGGCAAAACTTTCACTTTAGCATTGGTGGTATCTACACCTTAAAGTATCATCTAGGAAACATCATGGTTTTATTGACCACGAGACCAGAAATTACTGCAAAGTGCTCATTTATCTACAAAGCAATGACAGCTCCATTGTTGGAGAGTGGTATTTATGCAGGTAGACTAAAATTTATAAAACAGTTACACAGGGTAAAAAGTTTCTGCATTGTGTTACAAAGTCAAACTATCACAGTTTCTTTATTTGTGAAATGATTTTTACAAGGAGGAATCTTATGATTATGTTCCTTGTCTTCAGAGAACCCTCCAGGATTAGGTACCTGTTGAGTTTATTGGAACCAGAAGGTCTGGTTCACGTTGGGGTAACCATCCCAAGGCTGCTATAAGGTCAAACTCTGCCCAGCTTAGTTCACAACACATGAATCTTCGCAGTTTCTTGCAGCAAACATTCTAACCATTTCCAGGAACAGACATTAATACTTTAAAAGTCACAACTCAACAGACCTTAGAACCATTAAAATAAACCCTGTTGATTTTATAGGAAGGCTCTTTGTCCTTTTTCAGTAAACAAATTCAGACTCGGAAACTCAATTTTGTGGTCCCAAGAATCAGTATAAATTTAACTTAATATTTTTTAGTAACTAGCCCGTCAAATTTTGCTGACCTTCCCTAAACTGTGTGACCAAAGTGAATTAGTTTCCTATGACTGCTGTTAACAGATAACCACCAAACATGTTGGCTTAAAACAAGAAACGTTTATTCTCTTACAGTTCTGGAAGCCAAAAGTCCAAAATCAGTTTCCCCAGGCTACAGTCAAGATATTGGTGGGACTTTGCTCTCTCTGGAGGTTCTAGGGAGAGTCTGATCCCTCCCCTTGCCTTTTCCAGCTTCTAGAGCTGCATTCCTTGCATTGTTTGGCTCCTGGCATACCTCCATCGCCAATACTGGCATCCTCACATCTACCTCTGCCTCCCTCTTCTAGGGACACTTGTGATTGCATTTAGGAACCATCCTGATAAGCCAGGATGATTTTCCCATCTCAAAATCCTCACTCGGGCTTCCCTGGTGGCGCAGTGGTTGAGAGTCCGCCTGCCGATGCAGGGGACACGGGTTCGTGTCCCGGTCCGGGAAGATCCCACATGCCAGGGAGCAGCTGGGCCCGTGAGCCATGGCTGCTGAGCCTGCGTGTCCGGAGCCTGTGCTCCGCAACGGGAGAGGCCACAACAGTGAGAGGCCCGCGTACTGCAAAAAAAAAATCCTCACTCAATATCTGCAAACTCCCTGTTACCGTGTAAAAGAAGATCCACAGCTTCCAGGATTAGGATGAGGATGTCTTTGGGGCCCTTACTGCACCTGCCACCAGAGGCTACTGGTTAATCCAGCACTTTGCCTTCTGACAAATGCTTCTGTCTATTGCTTCTGAAAGACTCTCTCAAGGTTCTTGCCCAAAATTGTGGCCTCTAGTATTAACCATTATTCAAGCCTAAATAAGAGATACAACTGATTCATAAGAGTTTATTTGTTCTCTACCAAACATTCCAAGATTTAATCTTTTTTTTTTCTTGGAACATTACATTTGGTAACACTTTAGAGACAACTATTTTAAGCTTCACTTTAATTTAAAAGGCTTAATCGAGAAATTTCTGAATGTTCCATGCAGCTAATTACTCTTAAGAGCAGTTTTGGAGTTTAGGAGAAAAAGCAAGCATTAGTCATGTGTCCCAACTCTCTCAGAACAGAATCTGTTAGGGAGAGATGTCATCCAGAAGAGGGTGAATTGGTCTTTGAAAGATTTTGTAGTGATTGGGGTTAAGACAAGGCAGAAGAGGAAACAGCGTATAACATGAGGGCCACGACAGGAAGGGAAAAGCAGCGGAAAGCAAAGCAGAAAGCCAGGGTGCGTCTGGAAGAGACTGCTGTGGAAGGTTCCAGCACGCACTCAGGGGAGGGTTCTTCTCAGACGAGCCTCACCCCCAGCCTCTGCCACGACGCAGCGGCTAATTGGCTGTACATGATGATGTCATTGAGTCCTGAAGGCTTGTGCTCACGTGCGCCTTATACTCGAGGGCATGTGACACAAGTTGGCCTGGCCACTCAGGCAGGCTTCCTCCACCTCAGCTCTATGGCTGCTTTGGAGTGACATCTCTTTGGGGGGCGTGGGGCTGTCCTGTGGATTAGAGGGTTCTTGGCGGCCTGCTGACCTGCCCCCACCAGGTGCCAGAAGCACCATCCACCCCAACTTGTGGCAACCAGAAGTGTCTCCAGACGCTGCCAGTGCCTTCCTGGGGAAGGGGCGCTGCGCTAGAGGCTGGGCCGAGCCTGGTGATTGGTTTGACGCGTGGTGAGGAGTAAAGTCCGTGAAATCATTGAAAACCCTAATTCGGAACATGGCAAAGTGAAGCACCCCCTCAACCTGGCCCTGTAGGTCTTGAGGTCCACGTTTGTCTAACTGCCTGCCTTTTAGCTTTCTCTCAGACTATTAAATTCACAAAATATGACTGGACTTGTCCTAAAAGCGTGAAAACAAAGTCAAATTTGAGGGGTGGAGAGAGAAGAAGGGGATGAGATATAACATTTCTGTTAGCCTAACAAATACCTATTTATCTACATTTTGTTACATCAGAGATGTCTCTATTTACTCATATCTTTTTTAAAAATTTTATTGGAGTAGAACTGATTTACAGTGTTGCGTTAGTTTTGGCTGTACAGCAAAGTGATTCTATCCATTCTTTTTCAGATTCTTTACCCATATAGGTTATTACAGAACATTGAGCCGAGTTCCCTGTGCTCTACAGTAGGTCCTTGTTGGTTATCTGTTTTACATAGAGTAGTGTGTATGTTAATCCCAAGCTCCTAGTTTATCTCCCCACCCACCATTTCCCCTTTGGTAGCCATCATTACTCATATCTTTTATTTTTATTTCTTTTTCGGTACGCAGGCCTCTCACTGTTGTGGCCTCTCCCGTTGCGGAGCACAGGCTCCGGACGTGCAGGCTCAGCGGCCGTGGCTCACGGGCCCAGCCGCTCCGCGGCATGTGGGATTTTCCCAGACCGGGGCACGAACCCGTGTCCGCTGCATCGGCAGGCGGACTCTCAACCACTGCGCCACCAGGGAAGCCCTACTCATATCTTTTAAGTTATTACCTGTGGCCCTGGATGATTTAGTGTTTTGTTTTCCTGGATATGTCATTTCTTTGATGGAGGTAAAGTCATGGGGGCAGCAAATGATGTGGCTTCAGCCGCCGGCCCCGGCTGACACGTGCCCAAGGGGAGTGAGTTTCACAGAAGGACCCTGCCTGGCACCCTGCCCCCCTCCAGCCAGAGCCCAGGTGTACACCCCCTCCTGACTTGTTGCCCCAAACTGTCTCTGTGCCCCAGCTTATTCCCAGTTTAAGCAGTAATATCCGTGTCCCAGAAAGGAACAATTAAGGAAAAAAATACTAAAAAACAAACAAACAAAAAAAAAACAGGCAGGAAAAGTGAAGGGTAGGGGGAGGTCCGCACCTGACTTAGCCAAACAGTGATTTCCCTGCTCCGGGTGCCTTAGAGCTGAATAGGCACAGAGATGCTTGAAATCAAGCCCCTCAAAAAGCAAGGCCAAGACCCTCAACTGTCAAAGTGGCATGACGGACCATGACCTTGCACTCGGGTCATGCGGGGCCCCGACCTCCACATCCCCTGGCAGTCTCAGGACTCTGATGGCGTTCGCTGGATAAGTGTAGCGCCTGTTACCGGGGCCCTGAGACCGGGGCTGCCATTGTCCATGCGGTGCAGACAGAGAAACTGAGGCACGGGTGGAGGTGAAGTCCGAGAGCTGAGTGGAGGAGCCGGGACAGGAGCTGGGCCAGGGCACCCAGCACTGTCCTCCCTCGTCACTGTCGCCCTCTGGGTTCATTGACAGAAGTACATGAATTCAGGGGCTGGTTGTGTGCTGATGAGCCTTCAGAGATGTCTGTCGTTGTTAGGTATTTTTCAGCTTTGTCAAGAGGAGATCCACTTCCTGTAAAAGACAGAATCGAAATACCCATGGCTACTCAGAAAACAGACACAGGCCTGACTCAAGGACTCCTTAAAGTTTTGCACAAGCAGGTATAAGAGTTTGCTATCAGTCAGCTGAACTTGAGATAAAACGCCACAGAAAGCTCCATGCAAGCCCCGCCTTCCCTGCAGTAAACCTTCAAGGTTTATTCAAAGAAGGAATCTTGGATTCAGGGCCTCTCTCTGGTTTAAAGAACCCAAGATAGCTACTCATGATTATATAGAAATATAATTTCTCTTAAATACTGAATTCAGATGCAAGAGGCTGCTAGACTAAGAAAAATATCTGAAAATATGAAATTTTAGACATGGGAGTTGCAAGATCCTTCTTGAAATATGTGTTTGTAAAAACTATGCTAACATGATAATCCGCCACCTCCTTCATCTGAAAGACAGATTGCCCTCGGGCGTCTGGCTTCCAGCCCTCCTGAGAGCCCTCGAGACCCACCATCTCACTTGGAAAGTTCATAGAAAGTGTATTTTATCTGAATGATTGGGCTGTGTTGCTAAAAACAACCTCAGTGGTATAACCCTGAGTTTTAAAGCGACTCGTCCCCATTATACATCTCGAAGTCCTGTGTTCCTGTTCGGGGTGCAGTGACTTCTGGAAACGAGATTTTCCCATTTCTAGTTTTTCTAGATTTTCCCATGTCTAGTTTAAGGGAAAACGAATAATCACTGCAAGGGGTAGTTTGGGAAAAGACATGCTAAAGTTGCTCAAACCTCTTTCACGCAGAATATTGCTAGCAGATCACAGGAGTTACCAGTTTTCACGAAGTTGTCTAAAAGAGTAGAAGGAATAAATTTATTTTCAGTGTTGAGATTTACCCCATTTAACTGTTAGCATGTTTCAGGGTTGGATTTTATTTGATTTATTGGAGTTTTATTTGTATTGTGAAGTATTTCAGGCAGACAATAGAGAATCATGTACGCCATGTCTGTGTGCCCATTTTATTAAGTCATAACATTATGCCATGTTTGTTTCCCAGTCCTTTTTTCTCTTGAGAAGTAACTTGTTGCCAGTCTCTAGTTCCCAGCCCCCTTCTCTGCCTGTGCAGCATCCCCTGTCCCCAGACACACACATCCCCCCCTCCCCTCCCCAGGGCTAATGGTGCAGTGAATTCAGAGTTCATCTTTGAAAGGGGATGGGTGCTCTGTTTAAGTCTTCAAGAGTGTTCTGTTACTTCTTGGGGCTTTTAAACTTAACGTAGATTGTGTCATGCTGTGTTTTCTAAACAGTGTAGCCACAAGGAATATGTGGAATTAGCAGATCTTGAGCAGAAATGGAAAAATCTGTGCCTGCCGGTAGAAAAGTTCAGAGCTCTCTTGCAGTTGGATCCTTGCGAAGACAAAATTGAGGAGATAAAATTTTTAGCGCTTGGATGCAGCATGCTTGGTGGGGTACGTACCTACAAGTAGCATAGTAATAATATTAATAATTCTGTGTGCTCATAGGCCTGGCTTAAAAATGATTTAGGTGTTTCAGTAACCGAAGCAACACTTTCATTACTTTAGTAATCTTGTCTTAGAAAAGCAATTTTTTTCAGATGTTTATTGTATTTTAGGCTTATAGTTACTTTAGTGTACAGAAGTTAAGTACTTATGAATGCCTCAATTTAAAAGATGTTAACAGTAGACAAACCATACAGATACTGTTAAAATGTGTTTAGTTTTTAGAAGAGAATGCATCAGTGACTTTTATTAAACTACATGTCACTTGGTAAATGATACTATGTTGCCCTCATCTGTGCAAAGAGGCATAAGATTATTTTCTATTTTAGTTAAAATCTGTTATTAGTAACTAATACTGTAGATACCTTGCTGATGTTAAAAAGTATAACTCATACAACTTAGGAATGAAGACACAGGGAATTCCCTGGTGGTCCAGTGGTTAAGACTCCGCGCTTCCACTGCAGGGTGCATGGGTTTGATCCCTGGTTGGGGAGCTATGATCATCCCACAAGCCAGGTGGCTCGGCCAAAAAAAAAAAAAAAAAAAAAAAAAAAAGAAGACGAAGAAGAAAAAGGAATGAAGACACAGACGTTCCTTAAGGGAGGTGGGTGTGGTAGGGAGGGGGTGGAAGTCTAGAATCTCTCCTTAGCCTTAGTATTTGAGTCACCCTGTGAGGCACACGGGTCAAGTGCAGGGAAAGTTACCACTTTAAGTTTGTGAAGAAAGGGGTTGAGAAAAGAGAGCTAGCTCCCTTTACTGCAGAGACGAGCAAAGTTTGCTACCCTCTCCCTTCAGTCTTTGGACCCCAGAGCACGTAACTGGCTAACTCTTAGTCCTCACTTCATGGGGTGCCCTCGTCTCGGGTCCATGCATCAGCCTCCTTAATTCTGTTTTAACTTTTAAGAATTACTTTATGTAACACTACCTCACGTGACCACTAACACAACTAAACGCCGGCAACTAACCTCCAACCCGTCCCCCTGCCGCCCACACCTGAAGCATCAGCTCCCCTGATCTCACGCTTCCCATTGATCCCATATGGACCGCAAGAAATACATCATTTAGTTGGTTTTAACTTTATGTTGTTACTAATCTTCTGGAACTTTTTTTCACTGCCAAGTAGATTTCTCTCTATTCATCTGTATCATTACAGACGCTGTGGTTCATTCATCTCTGCTGTGTGAATATAGTGCAATTTACTGCTCTGTTAGTGGTCCCAGCGAGAACCTCTGAAACCCCAGTAAAGTCGGGTGTTAGGCTAGTCGCTCCCTTTTGCTGTGTACCTGCCCACAGGCGGTGTTTCCGGTCAGCCATAGAGAGAGCGGTCAGCCCTGGGCTGGACACCTCAGACCAAGTTCCCTCTTCTAGACTCAGAGGCCACCAGGGAGAATCCCAGCGGGGTTTCATTGGAGGAAATTTTTTTTAAAATAAATTTATTTATTTTTGGCTGCATTGGGTCTTCGTTGCTGCGCGCGGCTTTCTCTAGTTGCAGCGGTCGGGGGCTACTCTTCGTTGTGGTGCGCGGGCTTCTCATGGCAGTGGCTTCTCTTGTTGTGGAGCATGGGCTCTAGATGCGCGGGCTTCAGTAGTTGTGGCACGCAGACTCAGTAGTTATGGCTCACGGGCTCAGTATTTGTGGCTCACGGGCTCAGTAGTTGTGACGCACGGGCTTAGTTGCTCCGCAGCATGTAGGACGTTCCCGGACCAGGGCTTGAACCCGTGTCCCCTGCACTGGCAGGCAGATTCTCAACCACTGTGCCACCAGGGAAGCCCTACTGGAGGAAATTTTATGTTGCTTTGTTCATCTGGAACTCTGGAAGCAAGATTTTAATAATATAAAATTAATAACTAATATTTGATTTTATGGTTTGCTCCTCTAAACTTAGTTGTGAAATTTAGATTTTTATAATGATGAGAAATTAGACTATTTCATATTTGGGGATCCATCTTTGTAATTTCTACCTCCCTACTCAGGAGAATCAGCCATTAGATTTCAAACCAAACCAAGCCTGTTTTGTAAGATAAGACCTCTTACTGTGTGTGGGGTGTGACACTAGATGGAGACATTTGTTAAGGATGGAGCTTCCTTTCTGAAGTGACTACTGGGGAAGGGACAGGGAAACAGCACACACACGCTTCTCTAGTCTTCCTATAACGTGTCACTTATCCCCGTCAGCCAGTGTGGGACCCTGGCCTGCCCCCTGAGGAAGCCACCTCTGCCAGGAGTCTTTGCTGTTGGCCTTTGACTCTCTCCTGATGCCAGTGGCCCCCTTCTCACTGTGGAAAGCGGGGAACCTTTCATACTTTCATATCCAGGCGAAGTTCGCAGCCTGAGATGCCAGCTCTGCCCTGGCCTGCCCACCCCCGTACCCCGAGTGCAGGGCTGACAGCCGTGCTCTGGGTCCACGGGGGCCAGGAGGAGCCAGGCCCAAGGCGGCACTTGTTTTGTTGATGCACCGAGTGCCCGCATTGGCGGGGTAGCTTGGAGATGCCCCCGGAGCACAGTGCTGTGACTTCTGGGAGACGCTTCTTCATCTAATTTGGCATCTTAGCATTTGTCTTTATGCTTAAAAAAGAAAACCTTCACAAAGGAGCGGATGAAGAAGTGAAGCGAGGTGAGGAGGACTCTTTCGTGGGTCACTGCTGTCCACCTCGTCGCACACAGGACTGCTGTGAAATTGGACGCTGGTCGCTCTGCCTGGACGTGTCGTAGCGACTCCTGCTGCCCCGCCCACTCCACGGCGTCTCACGGCTTGTGGCTCTTCAGTTGCTCTTCGGAGCCACTCTAGTCAGATGAACCGAGTTCTCTGCAAAGACTGGAACCTCAGATGTCTGAGCCACACACGTCGTTCACCCTCTGTTCCTTCCACGGACGTCTGTCAGTGAGGCTTTTTGTGGGCCTCGCCCTGAGTGCCGAGCGTCCCGACAGCCCCTGCCCGTGGAGGGACGTCGGGTACATCATCGAAGCCCTGAGCGCTGCTCTGGTTCTCACATCGACGCTTCAGACGGGGTGGGGGAGCGTCGGGGGCCGGCCGTGTCTGTGGGCACCTCTCCCTTGCCGGGCGAAGCGAAAACAAGTCTGTGTTGTGACCTTCACCTTAGGTTTCTGCAGCCCCATCGGGGATCCTAAGCATTTAAGAGGTGGATCAACATTTGTCATCTGTTTTTTGAAGTATGGACATCTTTTTTGTAATGTAAAAACTTGTGGCCCAAGTCCCCACTGCACCCACACACGACTGACAAAGCCCGTAATGACAAACTACCCACCTGCCTCTGGTTCGGGTTTGAAAAGCCTTCGCACTTCATTCACGAGAGCATCCCTCCGTGTGTACAGCTGCCAACATATGCGCGTGTCACGTAATTTCCCATCAGAACGTACTGCTTACGAACGGCCAGCGTTTCTAGGGTTCTTACCAGGTGCGGGGATGTTCGGAGCCCTTTGTCTGTTTTCTCTTTTGTCCTCCCAGCAGCCCTTGGAGGAGAGTCCTGTTCTTCGAATCGCAGGGTGGCGAGCTGTGGGCAGAGGCTCGGCGCCGCAGGTGGAGGTGGTCGGGCAGGATTCGGACTCAGACCACGGGCTCCGGAGGTGCCGCCACCGGTAGACGCGGGGGATGGAGGGGCCCCTGAGGATACCCCTGTAGCCCAGGGAGTGCGCCGCCCTCAGGTTGGGACACCGTGTCAGAGAGTAACATCTCCTAGGCCTTCCCACTGATACCGTTTTATGTCCTCACGTGATCCGCACCCCAGAAATCTTTGTGTCAGCCTCCCAACAGCTCTGGCTCTGGACCAGCTGCAGTCTGGCCGCTCTGCCCGCACGCGCCACAGAGACTCCTGCTGCCCCGTCCACTCCACGGCGTCCACTCCGCCTGTTGGATCCGCTGTCTGTGACTCGTCGAGATGCCCTGTGCGCTGCAGGCAGCACCTGGCTCGCTCTTGGCCACTCTCCCCAGGGCCCCCAGTTCAGGGTCCCGCTGGGCCTCTTGAGTCCATTCTGAGACGCCCACCCCTGCGGCCAGTGCAGAGATGTGGCCCTGACGTGAGTGCAGGCGTCCAGCCGCAGGCACGTTTAGGAACTGCCTCTGCTGACCAAGCAGCTGATCGTGGGCCCCCGGGCTCGCTGCCCCACAGGCTGAGTGTCTCCTCTGTGGGGAAGCGGGGGTGGGGTTGGCGGATGCTGGGCCTGGTAGCCCCTCCGTCCCTTCAGCCTGATGGACTGGCTTCACTCCAGCACCATGTCCGGCCAACTGGAGAATGTGTGTCTTCCTGCGGCACTGGCCATAATCCCCAGGACCACGTTGTAAATTAGGAAAGCTGCGAGGATAAGGAAACAAAAAGGGTCGCAGGCTTTTTAGTTTTTGTTTTTAACATCTTGATTGGAGTATAATTGCTTTACATTTTTGTGTTAGTTTCTGCTGTATAACAAAGTGAACCAGCTATACGTATACATATATCACCATATATCCTTCATCTTACGTCTCCCTCCTACCTTCCCTATCCCACCCTCCCTATCCCACCCCTCTAGGTGGTCACAAAGCACCGAGCTGATCTCCCTGTGCTATGTGACTGCTTCCCACTAGCTATCTGTTTTATGTTTGGTAGTGTATATATGTCCATGCCACTCTCACTTCGTCCCAGCTTACCCTTCCCCCTCCCCATATCCTCAAGTCCATTCTCTACATCTGCGTCTTTATTCCTGTCATGCCCCTAGGTTCTTCAGAACCTTTTTTTTTTTTTTTCAGATTCCATATATATGTGTTAGCTTATGGTATTTGTTTTTCTCTTTCTGACTTACTTCACTCTGTATGACAAACTCTAGGTCCATCCACCTCACTACAAATAACTCAATTTCGTTTCTTTTTATGGGGAGTAATATTCCATTGTATATATGTGCCACATCTTCTTTATCCATTCATCTGTCGATGGGCACTCATGTTGCTTCTGTGTCCTGGTTATTGTAAAGAGAGCTGCAATGAATATTGTGGTACATGACTCTTTTGGAATTATGGTTTTCTCAGGGTATATGCCCAGTAGTGGGATTGCTGGGTCATATGGTAGTTCTATTTTTAGTTTTTTAAGGAAACTCCATACTGTTTTCCATAGTGGCTGTGTCAATTTACATTCCCACCGACAGTGCAAGAGGGTTCACTTTTCTCCACACCCTCTCCAGCATTTATTGTTTGTAGATTTTTTGATGATGGCCTTTCTGATTGGTGTGAGGTGATACCTCATGGTGGTTTTGGTTTGCATTTCTCTAATGATTAGTGATGTTGAGTGTCCTTTCATGTGTTTCTTGGCAATCTGTATATATTCTTTAGAAAAATGTCTATTTAGGTCTTCTGCCCATTTTTGGATTGGGTTGTTTTTTTTTTTTGATATTGAGCTCATGAGCTGCTTGTATATTTTGGAGATTAATCCTTTGTCAGTTGCTTCATTTGCAAATATTTTCTCCCATTCTGAGGACTGTCTTTTCGTCTTGTTTATGGTTTCCTTTGCTGTGCAAAAGCTTTTAAGTTTCATTAGGTCCCATTTGTTTATTTTTGTTTTTATTTCCATTTCTCTAGGAGGTGGGTCAAAAAGGATCTTGCTGTGATTTATGTCATAGTGTTCTGCCTATGTTTTCCTCTGAGAGCTTTATAGTGTCTGGGCTTACATTTAGGTGTTTAATCCATTTTGAGTTTATTTTTGTGTGTGGTGTTATGGAGTGTTCTAATTTCATTCTTTTACATGTAGCTGTCCAGTTTTCCCAGCACCACTTATTGAAGAGGCTGTCTTTTCTCCATTGTGTATTCTTGCCTCCTTTATCAAAGGTAAGGTGACCATATGTGTGTGGGTTTACCTCTGGGCTTTCTATCCTGTTCCATCGATCTGTATTTCTTTTTCTGTGCCAGTACCATACTGTCTTGATTACTGTAGCTTTGTAGCATAGTTTGAAGTCAGGGAGCCTGATTCCTCCAGCTCTGTTTTTCTTTCTCACGATTGATTTGGCTATTTGGGGTCTTTTGCGTTTCCATACAAGTTGTGAATTTTTTTGTTCTAGTTCTGTGAAAAATGCCAGTGGTAGTTTGATAGGGATTGCATTGAATCTGTAGATTGCTTTTGGTAGTAGAGTCATTTTCACAGTATTGATTCTTCCAGTCCAAGAACATGGTATATCTCTCCATCTGTTTGTATCATCTTTAATTTCTTTCATCAGTGTCTTATAGTCTTCTGCATATAGGTCTTTTGTCTCCCTAGGTAGGTTTATTGCTAGTATTTTATTCTTTTTGTTGCAGTGGTAAATGGGAGTGTTTCCTTAATTTCTCTTTCAGATTTTTCATCATTAGTGTATAGGAATGCAGGAGATTTCTGTCCATTAATCTTGTATCCTGCAACTTTACCAAATTCACTGATTAGCTCTAGTAGTTTTCTGGTAGTATCTTTAGGGTTCTCTATGTATAGTATCATGTCATCTGCAAACAGTGACAGCTTTACTTCTTCTTTTCCAGTTTGGATCCCTTTTATTTCTTTTTCTTCTCTGATTGCCGTGGCTAAAACTTCCAAAACTATGTTGAATAAGAGTGGTGAGAGTGGGCAACCCTGTCTTGTTCCCGATCTTAGTGGAAATGGTTTCAGTTTTTCACCATTGAGAACGATGTTGGCCCTCGGTTTGTCATAAAAGGCCTTTATTATGTTGAGGTAAGTTGCCTCTATGCCTCCTTTCTGGAGAGTTTTTATCATAAATGGGTGTTGAAAGCTTTCTCTGCATCTATTGAGATGATCATATGGTTTTTCTCCTTCAATTTGTTAATATGGTGTATCACGTTGAATGATTTGTGTATACTGAAGAATCCTTGCATTCCTGGGGTAAACCCCGCTTGATCATGGTGTATGATCCTTTTAATGTGCTGCTGGATTCTGTTTGCTAGTATTTTATTGAGGATTTTTACATCTATGTTCATCAGTGATATTGGCCTGTAGTTTTCTTTTTTTGTAACATCTTTGTCTGGTTTTGGTATCAGGGTGATGGTGGCCTCGTAGAATGCGTTTGGGAGTGTCTCTCCCTCTGCTATATTTTGGAAGAGTTTGAGAAGGATAGGTGTTAGCTCTTCTCTAAATGTTTGATAGAATTCTCCTGTGAAGCCATCTGGTCCTGGGCTTTTGTTTGTTGGAAGATTTTTAATCACAGTTTCAATTTCAATGCTTGTGATTAGTCTGTTTATATTTTCTATTTCTTCCTGGTTCAGTCTCAGAAGGTTGTGCATTTCTAAGAATTTGTCCATTTCTTCCAGGTTGTCCATTTTATTGGCATAGAGTTGCTTGTGATAATCTCTCATGATCCTTTGTATTTCTGCAGTGTCAGTTGTTACTTCCCCTTTTTCATTTTAATTCTGTGTTGTAGGCTTTTTAAAACTGAGATTTGGAGTCAGTGCCGCTGTGTGACCCTGAGCTCAGGCCACAGGGCAGGAGAGAGACCCCCATGGTCCTGACTCTGTTCAAAGGGTCAATCAGGACATTGTCCACATTGCTATTTTCCTGCAGCTAAAAGGGACGTGGTGGGAGCTGTGAGGTGGCTCATGGTGTCGTCACGAGAGCAGCTGTAATTCTGAAACTGGAAAAACCCACGGAACTGGCGCTGGAGATGCTCAGGAGGCCGCAGCGCCCGTGTTTCTCACACGTCTCCACTTGGATTTGAGATCCGGCTCAGGCGTGCACTCTGGGCTGCAGACAGTGCAGCCACCTCCTCCTGGACGAATTTCCAACCAGGGAATAATGGGCAGGCGGTTGGAGAAGGGGGCGCTGGCCAGGGAGGGGTCCGTCCTTGTGGCTGGTGAGCCAGTAGCCTGACAGCCCACAACCCTTGGAAGTGAGAAATCTGTTGTAGGAAACAAAGTCCCCAAACCAGGCAAGGTGCCTCATGAATCCTTTAGGGTGTAAAAATTGCTGCAAATCTTTTTTGCCAGAAACGTCAACACTGGTAATGTCATCTCGCCTTTGCAGAGGGAAGTGATGCCAGAACACTTTGATGTGATTTTTCCTTAAATAGCTCTTCCTCGGAAGTGCTGGAACATCAGTCACCCAGCGCTCCTGTGCAGGCTCCTCGCCAGCTACCTCCCCCCACCGCCCCAGGTCCCACCCTCGCGACGACTGCCCTCCGCTGTGTGGGCTAAAACAGCAGCATCTAATGTAGCAATGCGTCCCTGAGACGTTTCAAGCAAGGAGCCAGTAAAATACGCAATTTTGTTTTCACCAAGTCCTCCCTCAGGACAGCCTATCGGGGGCCCGGTGTGGGCAGTTTTCCTTGGAGAAATGAATGCCGTCATTTTTCTAACTAGAGCATCGTTCTGCCCGCAGAGTTGGGCTAACGTCAGGACTGCGCCATTGCCCCAGCCCCGCCCCAGTGCATTCTGTCTCAGCAGGGCTGTCGGGCGGGGCGGGGCATGGCTGGTAGCTTTGCAGACGCCCCGAGTCCCAGCTGATGGCGATGGGGGAGATGTGCTCCTATGGTCCAGCCGAATGCCTGGAACCCAGGCACGTGTAAGCCCTGTCACTCGCTCCCCGAGCCAGCCCAGTGACTGTTGGCGGTGGTGGAATGTGGTGGTCACGGCCAAGCTCAGGAGGTTGGCTGCCTGCGTCCCGTCCCAGCTGGCTTACCTGGGACAAGTTAGCCTCTCTGGGCCCCCTTGGCCTCATCTCATGAGGTTACCGTAACGAGTAAATGAGATGCCAAGTCAGGCTCTCAGAGGGTCCCTGGGACGTGGAGGGTGCCAGCCATTCGCAACTTCTGTGCAAGAACCTCATTTCAGTCCCCCTGCCTTTCCTCTCCTGCTGCCGGAAGCACAGGTGATTTTTCTCTGATATTGACCATGAGAACCTGGTCCAGCTCCTGGCGCTCGAAGAAGCAAGCTGCTGTGTTGTAAGAGGACCTCAGGGAGACCCCCGTGTCGGGAACTGCAGGCAGCCTTTCAGAGCTCAGGGGGGTCTCCGGCCAACAGCCAGTAAGAGTCCAGCCCCGTTCCAGTCCTACAGCCCCAGGGAGTGAGTTCTGCCCTTCCCTAAGGGCGGCTGCAAGTGGATCCCTCACCAGTCGAGCCTCTGGATGAGAACCAAACCCTTGCTGCCCCCCGATTGGAGCCTCACAGAGGGCCCGGCGAAGCAGTGCCGAGGCTCCTGACCCGCGGACACTGAGAGAGAATGAATGTGTGGTTTAAAATGTACACAGAGCTGGCTCCGGCCCTTTGCGTGTCCCTGAGGCCATGGGATGTACTTCCCCCACAGTCACTGTTCTGGTCAAGCAGGTCTGCGTGCGACTTTCCCTAAACCTGCACCTTTCCCCTGGGGACTGTCCTCTGTAGCCATCCCACCAGTTTTTTCTTGCTGTTTCTCCTTGTGAGTGCAGCCCAGATTCATTCCCATGGGAGCTTCTCTGGAGGGTTCTAGTCTGTCTCCTAGGCTTGCTGTCTGAGCTCTGTCCTCCCTACAGTGGCAGCTGCTCGATGTTAGTGCCACCAGGGATGTCCCAAGTCATTCCCATTTTTTTAAAAAAATTTTTAATTCTTTTATTTTTTTCCTCATTAGATTTTTTTCTATTAAGGTATAGTTGATTTACAGTGTTGTGTTAATTTCTGCTGTAAGAGTCCTTCCCATTTAACATAAGATAAAATCTGGGGGCTTCCCTGGTGGCACAGTGGTTGAGAATCCGCCTGCCAATGCAGGAGACATGGGTTCAATCCTTGGTCCAAGAAGATCCCACATGCCACGGAGCAACTAAGCCCGTGCACCACAAGTACTGAGCCTGCGCTCTAGAGCCCGTGAGCCACAACTACTGAGCCCATGTGCCACAACTACTGAAGCCCGCATGCCAAGAGCCCATGCTCCGCAATGAGAGAAGCCACTGCAATGAGAAGCCCGCACACTGCAATGAAGAGTAGCCCCCACTCGCCACAACTAGAGAAGGCCTGCGTGCAGCAACGAAGACCCAATGCAGCCAAAAATAAATAAATAAAATAATTAACTCTATTTAAAAAATAAATAAATAAAATAAAATCTGGGAATCAAATTTTTTTCAGGCCAATTACAATACATCTCGATCAACCCTTTTCTTTTTCTTTCTTAAGGCAATTATAAATTCCCCTAGTTCTTAATTCACACCGAGAGGATGTACTTTTGAGAGAACTTCTGTAAAATGTACTCAGGTGTTTATTCTGCTGCTGTCTTTCCTTTCAGTTTAGTGAATCCCGGTAGTAACCGTTTCTCCACCTGGTTTGTGGTGTTTCTAGTCATTGAACACTGCCATGAAGCACCTGTGTGAGATCCTGACTGCTGACCCCGAGGGGGGGCCTGCGCGCATTCCCTTTGAGACTTTCTCCTACGTCTACCGTTACCTGTCGGGACTCGACTGGGATATATCTGCATCAGACACGGAGTCCTACCTCTCCTCTCTGAAGAACAGCATGTAAGTGCTCGAGGGCCCAGGAACGCAGGTGTCTCGGTGGCGGGACTTCTTTCTTCCCATTCTTCTCTGCTCTCAGATAACGTGGTACCCGCGAATCCGGCCTTTTGTAGAAGGGAAGGCGGCACACGCTGTGCCCCGAGGTGTCACTCAGTGATGCTGAGGATACCCGGGCCTCGGGAGGCTGTGCCGGTCTCTGCAGACTCCAGAGGGAGACAACTTATCTCGTCCTTAAGAAACATGTATCCAAAACGCATCTTGATTCTTAAACACGGGATGTCACATGGTTTAGAACGGGGGCACGTTCAAAAGTAAGAATACATTTCTCAACGATGAAACACCGAATGGGTCCCTGCAGGTGGAGGGCGTGAGTGAGGAGAGACCCCGTGCCCTCTGCCCTCCCCCGCCCCGTGCTGTGCTGCCTGTGTGTGGGGGAGGGGGACGCGGGGGAAGGGCCGCCCCTCTACGGCGGGGGGACTCGGGGGGAGGGCCTCCCCTCTAAGGGGGGCGACGCAGGGGAAAGGGCCGCCCCTCTAATGGGGGAGACGCGGGGGGAGGGCCGCCCCTCTGGGCGGGGGAAGGGCCGCCCCTCTAACGGGGGGGGGGACGCGGGGGGAGGGCCGCCCCTCTAACGGGGGGGGACGCGGGGGGAGGGCCGCCCCTCTAAGGGTGGTGACGGTGTTGCTTCAGGCAAGCCAAGAGGGAGGAGGAGGCCCTGCGATGAAAGGGCAGCGCCCCAGGCCGCCAGGCCTCCCAGTGCCGCCTCTGTGCCGGGATGTAGTCGGGGGTTCAGATCACGAGAGAGCCAGCGCTGGGAGCTGGTGACGGTGACAGCTCCGCCGCCTGGCCCCTGAGAGCCCACGCCCGGCAGGCCCATCACAACCTCCCAGGCTCGGTGCCCTCCACCGTCCCCAACCGCCCACGTCTGGGGTGCCCCGGAGCTGACCTCTCAGCCCTCCCTGTCCCTTCCTCCCCTCCTCCCTTCAGAAGCGCACCCCCTTGAGGACCCGCCACCGGACTGGGCCTCCAGACCCCGTCCTCCCATTTTTCCTCCCTCTGGTCCGTCATCCACCGACGTGGCAACCTCTCCCCTCCCCCTCGAAGCTGCGGCGCCTCGGTCTCTCTCCGCCTCTCCACACACCTGCGGCCGGCCCCGCACTCTGACCTCTCAGACCTCCGTCTGGCGGCCGCGGTTCCTTCATCCTCCTGGGCCTCCCCGTCTCCCCAGACACCACGACTCCCTGGCCCTCTCCTCGCCCGTCCCAGGGGAATCTGCCCGCTGCCAGCGGTCGCCCCTCCCTGATCCTCCTCTTTCCTGAGCCCCGCCGCCCCGTGCCGCCCGCTCGTGCCGCCCGCTCACCGAGGACGAGCCCGAGGGGGGGCCTGGCGTCCTGCTAAAGCCGTCTGACCTGGGGACCGCCCCCTGCCCCTGCTGCCGTCCCCGACCAGGCCCCAGAGCGGCTCACACTCACGCACTGACCAGAGCCCTCCTGTCCCCCTCCCTGTGGCCAGCCTCCGAGCCCGGCCCTCCGTTCCCCTCTCCTGTCCCCTCCCACGGGGACCCCAGCCCCTCCTGGCACGCGGCCCCAGTCTGGCTGCTGACCTCCACACTCGGATGTCACAGCGCCCGCTCGCCCTCTCCTCGGCCGTGTAGGTGGGTCCGGTGCACACGTCAGGCTTATTAACACGTCCCAACAGAACTCCATATCTCCCGGACCTTCCCCTCCGCAGTTCTGCTTCCCCGCTTGTGGACCGCGTCACCGTCCCCCCACTAGGTCAGGACAAGACGTGGGTGACTCTCGACGGAAGCCCCTTCCCCCCGACCCCTCCCCCCGGGACCCGCTGCTGCCCCTGGTTCTGGCCCCACCGGTTCTCCCGCCTGCACCTCCCCAGCTCGGCCGTTCCCCACACGGCGGCCACCGTCCCCGGGAATGATGACTCGAGTCACGTCCCCGCCACGCCTTCCCGGCCTCTCGCGCCCAGGGGCTGATTCCTGCCCGATCCGCCACCGTTTGCCTGGTGAGCGCTGCTTGTGCGTCTCTCCCGCCCGCGGCGCTTCTGCCACACGCCGCCCTGGGTTTGGAGAAAACAAAGCTTGCCCCGACTCCAGGCCTCTGCCCTGGCCTCAGACACCCCGCCCATCTGCACAGCTGCCGAGGGTCCTCAGCTCAGCAAGGCCTCCCCTAAGGGGCTCTGCCCATGAGGCAGCACCTTCCGCCCTGGGTCCCACCGTGAAGCCGTCGTCCGTGCTGTGCGTGGAGCACAGCCATGCGGCGGGTTCAGCAGCCTGGGGTGGCGTCTGCACGCGGAGCGGTGCTGTGGGGACATCGGTGAATGCACCCCACGGGTGGTGGAGATGGCGGGACACGGGAGCCTCTAAGGAGTTCGGGTTATGTCTGGTGGCACTAGGGATCCATAGAAGGTCTTAGGGAGCGTGGTGGTGAATTTTGGTTAGAAGACCCCTTGAGCAGCAGATGTAAGGGGACTAGCTAGGAGGTTTCTGCGAAGGTCTGGAAAAGAGCTGACAAAGAAGCGAGAGGCTTTTTAGTGCTGCTTGGATTTGGGTGGCTGACTGGAGGTGAGTAGTGAGGGGAGAGAGCCTTCCAGGATGCCCAAGTGGCTCCCGCCCGGGTGGATGTTTGTGTCTCTCCCAGGAAGGACCTGGGGGCGGCAGTACTTGTGAGTTGATGGGCCTGTGGCGGGGTCGGGGCGGGGGGTGCTGCAGGACGTGTCAGGGAGCTCAGACCCAGGCTGGGATCCTCCCAGGGGGACGCCGGGCATCCCAGTATGAGGAGAGCACCAAGGGTGGGGCAGCGGGAGTCCAGCCTTTTTGAGGTGGGGGCAGTGAGTAAGGAGGACCTGAAGCAGGAAGAGTGAAGCGGGGGAAGTGACGCCAGGAAAGGCTTGAGGGAGGGGGCGGGCAGTGAGGGGCCTTGTCCAGAGCGGCAGACCCCAAAGCTGTCCCTTACGCTGGCCACAGAGGTCACTGTGCCCCTGGCACCGGTGATTTCCGAGGAGTGATGGGGACAGAGGAGCTGAAGTGTTGCCTCCAGCTACCCACGCGGGTACAGCTCACACTCCCAGGAACGGGGAGGTAGGCTTGACCTCCACAGGGAGGGGCTGAAGGTAAAAAGAAGGGCATTTAACTGCCGGCTGGGAGGTCGGGGTTTATAACCTGGTGTTTGAAAATACAGACAATAACGGGATTCCCCTGCTCCGGAGCAGAGGATGGTCCAATCCCCATCCTCCCGGCCCGTTGCCAAGCGGCCACAGTGGGAGGCTCTCCCACAGGTGTGGTTCCCCTGGGCCCGTAAGAGATGGTTCCTTTTTACGGTAAAATATATTTTAGAACCGCTAACTTGTGTTCCTTTTACTTTTAAATATGAGCCCTCAAGACAGCTCTAATTTTCCCACTGATGTGGGAAATCAGCATTGTTACAGTTCAGTGTTTTTACATCTACTAAGTTGCTAGTAGAAATTTACTAATGTTCACCATCTTTTATCTATAGATAAAAAATCAAAAGATATACTCTTATCAGTGCCAAAGTTTCATAGACTTAAGACAGTCCTTTGAGTTTTACTGGACCAACGCTTAAAATAGAAAGATACTTTTGTTACACTAGTGACTAAAATTTGAGTTGTCAATAAAGAAAAAACTGCAAACATAGTACTGAGTTTTTCACCTAGAAAGATATGTGCGTTTTTTGTAAAAGAGAATAGAGTGCTTTATTTTTAGAGGTAAGAATTACTGATTTGAGACCATAAATTATCAATTTTTTAAGGTAAAACTTATAAATTATACTGTATTCCATAAAAATTGTATTGTGTGCAGTAAGAAATTACTAATAAGTGTCTTTATCTGTTTCCAATTTAGAGACTCTAGAAAGGATGGCATGATAGGACTTTCAGATTTTCTTCGTTCTAAAAAGGAAAATGTAGAAAACCTCGAAAAGAAAACTCAGAAGACATAGGCCATTAATACAGAGAAGAACACATTTTAATGTCAAAATAGTGTTTTTTAAAATCTTGGCATCAAATACAACTTGTCATTAACCACATGCATATGTAGTGTGAGTTTTTCTTTTAATGGAATGTGACCAGTGCATCATGGGGCCCTATTTAATGATTATTCTTCACCGTGTTCTCCTAAGAACCTTAATGCAAAACATTCACAGCAGTGAAATGATCTGAGTAAAACAATGTTTGGATGCTGCAGAGTAGGAAGGGGAATGGGCAGTTTAAAATCAGCTGTAGCGTCAGGAAGGCAGATGCCCCCTGCTCCCTGGCAGCCACACCTAAGGCTCCCTGGGAGAAGAGTGTTCCGCTGAAGCTGGGTCTTCTCTGTGACAGGAGGGCCTGAAGGACTCACTGGCTGGAAGTGCATCCGTGGCTGGGAAGCAAACTGGACCATCAACTTGGACCAGCACTTGGTCCACTGGACAGAGATAAGCCTTGAGATCCTTTATTTGCTCTCTTGATACAAAGTCCTCAAAATGACAGTGTCAATGAATACATCTCAGGTTAGTTTTCTGAGAACTTGGGAATGTTTTCTCTCTGCAGATTTGTTACCATGCTAGTAAATTTTATCGGTGTTCAAAGACTTGTGAAAACCCAAAGTTAGGAGATGCAGTTGTTATCTAAAGAAGTGTGTCATTTTTTGCACTGAAAGGTGTGAAGTATATTTTTCATCTGGACACTAAGCTACTGTATTTGAGATGATCGTTTTCCTGGACTTACAGTCACCCTTGCAGTGAACAGACGATATAGAGAGACTATTCATAAAATTACAAGAAACTTTTCAGAGTTGGAGTTTTAAGAGCTTTTGCAATTTTTGAGTTGCTTTAAACCTTCTCAAAGTTTGATTTCCCCAAAGAATTTCAGTATTTTTCTCCTTCTAATCATAAAGCCTCCATGCACGGGGGTAAGTGGAAAGACACCTTAGGTTTTGTATGAGTGCAGTGGTAAGTCGTGTGGAGTGACCAGATGTGTGCAGGGGAAGCACTGCAGCAGGAAGGGGTGTGCAAAGGAAGACACAGAAACGGTACTTGGCCATCCCGTGCACCTGACACAGACCCGACAAAGGCGCAGAGGGTTTTGTGTTTTTTTAAGCCAGACAGTCAACCACCTCAGGAGGCACATGTGAGGCAGAGAGCACAGGACACTTGCATGTGACAAAGAGAAGAGATATTGGCCTGCTATCAGGGGACAGAAAAGGGACAACTTAATATGATGGATGGATTCATAGCCGCTCTTCAGAGGGCACCACGAACGGAGGGAGGACTTGGGAGAGGCTCCCCACCTGAACTGGGGGCGGGGGGCGGCTCTGGAGAGTGACCTGCCTGCGGGGTTTGCAGGGGCTGAGCTGCCTGGAGTATCACTGGACCCACTGGAGGTCGGCAGGGTACCTGGGTGAACAAACTTCTAGACTGCCGTCCAAGTTGGGTGTGGAACTGACAAGGAACGTTGAGGTATAAAGGCCACAAAGTAGCATCCTCAGGGAATATTGTTCCAATGAACCCTTTCTGAGGAAGCTGCTAGAGAGTTTCAGACAAAGAGATTGGGGAGGTCAACGTAAGGACCCGTGTATGCGGAATGTATATTTCTCCGTAGAACGGAGACTAAATGATGGTGATAAAGGATGTGCTATCGTGTATAATGGCTGTGCGTGCTGACAACACAGGGACATAACATCTATCGAATATCGGAGACTGGGGGATCTATATGACAAGAATCAGCTTACTGTCTGATTGTCATATAATTATTAACCAGAAGTAAACCAACATTCATATCAGATATCTGGGGGATGGAGAGGGAAGAAGAGTTTTCTAGCCAATTTCAATACTGATCATTGTAGAGAACCAACACACATAGCCTGAAAAGACAAGACTAAGGATATTATCTAGAGATACGTACAGTAATCATTACAGCAGAAATACAAGCCTTCCTAAATACCAATATAAATAGACAGGTGGGTAGGTAAAAGAGAGAACCTCTGAAAGCTGAACCAAAAAATAAAAAATGTTTACGTCTAGGAGGGAGGCTGGGAGGGAACAGATGGAGGAGGCTTGAAGCTGGTCTTCTCTGAAAGTCCCTTTTTGTTGATTTTGGAATCCTGTACGTATTTTACATAATTATAAAACAAAATTACATTTTAAAAAATCCCTGAAAATTGAAAGTAAAATGAAACCAATGAACTTGGCTGTGTATCAAGTCGGTGGTGTAACCACAGGAACTATTCCAAGTGACTTTACGACAAGTCACTTGAACCTTCCTAGTGGGATAGACAGTAACAAACAAAAGTTACAAAACAGTTAAAAATCCCAAATTGTTTTCAGTGATCAGCGTTGGTAGTAATGGGATAAGTGAGTATTTCGGTGTCAGTAAGAACCCGGATTTTTGTCCAGGAATGGAGGAATGAAGAAAGAAAGATAAGGTTAAGTCAAAATCCTGTGGTCCTGAGTTAGAACTGGAGCATCTGTATGAAATCACCATCCCTGTCCACTGGAAAGGCCTAGAAGCAGCGATGCATCCAGTCATCAGGGAGTACACCTAACAGCCAGGTGTGGTCCTTAAATCCCTCTATCCATGGAAAGGAGCTGGGGCTCCTTGAAGCAGAACTGATCCGGGTCTTGGGTAGGGAATGTTCAAGGTGAAGCCCAGAACAAAGTGTCGTACTAGCAACAAGCTGTAATGGACTTTCGGGTTCGTGTCAAAAGTCAGGTTGAATGAACTTCCGCTTGCCCAGCTCTTCAGGGATCCACCCCTATGACCGTCCTCCAGCAATACAGAAGATTCCTTGCCGCTCTGGCTGCCCCCCGGGGTTACACCGTTTTCTCCATTTCCCTCTAAAAATGTGCTCTCTGGAGTGGGCCATGAGTCTCTAAACAGACTCCACGTCAGAGAGGAGAGGGCCCCTCCTGTACGGTCGCTCCCCAGGAGCCAGGCCTGCTGCTTCCCAGAGGACCCTGCCGCCTGGCCCAGCGGGAAGGCAGGTGCTCAGCCATTAGAAAGTCACCAAGTTGGCCTCTCAGAGCTGCTTAAACAAGGTGCTCTTCTAGGGGCCTGAGGACCAAGAGCAGGCGCCTCCCAAGCTTACAGGGGCAGGGCCCATGACTACTTTGGGGCCTGTTTGCTAACAAGTGTCTGTCCCTTGGGCAGAATTGGGGGTGAGACTTGCTTTCACTGTAACTGTCTAGTCGGGGGGGGGCTATGGGGGGACATAGAGCCCGCACCTCCTCTTGTCGCTGGAGGCCACCCCCCTTCACCAAGAGAGACTCATCAGATTGCTGACCAGCCAAACTGGCTTAGGTCAAGAAGATACATTTGGGTGGAATTTTATAAGACTGAGAATAGATGAATATTGCCGTAAATAAACTTGCTAATGGGGACATCTGAACTCAAAAGACATAAATCAGGGGATACTGTTTCACCTTACCAAAAAATCATGTGTTAACACAACACTGTAAAGCAATTATACTCCAATAAAGATGTTAAAAAGAAAATCATGTGTTTCAGTAATGAAAGAGAATGAAGTGGGTAAATGGATAAACTATGGTACATCCAGACAATGGAATATTATTCAGCTCTAAAAAGAAATGAGCTATTAAGCCATGAAAAGACATGAAGGAACATTAAGTGCATATCACTAAGTGAGAGAAGCCTATCTGCAAAGGCTACATGCTGTGTGTGGGACATTCTGGAAGAGGCAAACTACGGAGACACTAAAAACATCAGTGGCTGCCGGCGGGGTGGGGAGCAGGGGGGTGGCGATGAACCGGTGGAGCACAGAGGATTTGTAGGGCAGTGAGAATCCTCTGTATGTTACTATAATGATGGCTATACGTCCAAACCCATAGACTGTACACCACCAAGACTGGCTCTAAGGTAAGCTGTAGCCTCTGGGAGATAAGGATGTGTCAGTGGAACAAACGGACCTTGGTGGGGACGTCAGTGGTGGAGGAGGCTTGCGTCTGTGCAGGGCGCACACGGAATGAAGTACTGACTCCTGCTGCAGCGTGGGTGCCCATAAACCATCCTGCTGGCGAACAGGCTCTGGGGTTTGTCCCTGGTCTTAAAAAGCAGATCTTTCTTAAGAATGACTTTGTCGTGGAACTGGAAATGGCGTTCCCTCAAAAAATTTTCAGTCCCCGAAATCGTTTTGGTCAGTTAAGGCTCTGTCAGGGCCCTAAAGTTCAAACAAAAAGAACTTGACCCAGAAATATGAACTTGCCTTTGTCTAGTTGATGCCACCTGAACACATAGGTCATCTGCTGGGGGCAGGGGCGGGGTGGGGGGGAGTTTTGCGACCAAAATGCAAGTTCTGTTTCTGAGGGTAAAGGCACATCTCAATAGCCAGACCCAAGCTGGGTTTCCAGAATGTTCTTTAGAGTTGACTCTGGATCAGCAGAGTTGAAGGTGGATATCCCTCTAACGATGGTCCATAGGATGTCCCAGCAAAGGATACTGAAGCCGATCCCACACCCGGACGATGGTGCCGTGTCCCTGTCCCTCCGCCATCAGGCTGTAGGGTCTTCCTCTGGGTCACTCTCAGCCTGGCTCCAGCCCCTCAGAGGCTGGGCCCCTCGGTTGCCTGCCGCCGCTGGGGTCCCAAGTGCCCAGAAAGGCTGGGCCCCATCAAGGTGGAGGGTGAACTAACTTTGCCATTAACAAAGCATAAGGGGAAGCCACTTTTCCATCCCATTTTTGCTGAGAGCCTCAAGTATCACATTCCAGCACCTCATCCAGCCACGTGCTGCTGGGCATCCACTCTGGACGGTCTACTCCTCGGCGCCCAGCTTCCTGGAGTCCAGACAGCAGGCCTCAGCTCATTTCCTGTCCTCGGGCTGATGTGGACTCTTAACTATGGTACAGCTGAATCAGCGTTATTCTCCTTCATGCCCTGCAGTTATTTCTTTTTTTAAAACAGCCATAGGAAGGTTGGCTTTCAATCAGATTGTTAACGGTCGTTGGAGGGCTCGCTCAGATGGTTTAATTAATAACCACAAGCTTCGTTGCAAGTACCGTTGCGTGTCGGATACAATAAACTCTTCAAGCGACTGGCATTTTTGAACTAAGGAGCTCTAGACAGAGAAGGAGCCTGGGCTGGGGTCCAGGAGGGCCCGGATCCTGAGGGCTGAGGGCTGAGGCCTGAGGCCTGAGGAGGCAGAGGGCCCAGCCTGCATTCAGCCCCTCGAGAGACAGAGAAGATGTTTCCAATTAAAGTCACTTAGAAAAGAGACTTTGACAATGATGGAGACGCAGCATTCAGAAAAAAACAACAATCCCTGGCATTTGTGAGCTGTGGGTTTGCAAAAAATCTGCTCACCCTGGATTTCAACGGAGTGGCTTGGGGGAAAACAGGATTGGAAAAGCCTCAGATTCAAATCAGCCCAAGGTGACTCTGGCCTTAGGACTTCCAAACTGTCCCACTGCAGTGCATGTCCCTGTAGTGCAACCGGCGAACCACTTGGTTTTCAACCTATTTGTCGGCTTCTGTATTTTTCACCTTTAAAGAAACTGGGTTTGCTTTGGTTTGGTTTTCTTTCGGGTGGTATATATGATGTATAAGAAAGAGAAAAGGTGGAAGTGGAGATGATTCTGGAAATAGGCCATCACCTGGCAGGATGGAGTTTCCAGGCCGTTGGGCAGGACCAGTGATTTTGTTCTTAAAATGATTTAGCTTCAGGAGTTCCCTGGTTGCCTAGTGGTTAGGACTCTGGGCTTTCACTGCCATGGCCTGGGTTCAATCCCTGGTCTCAGAACTGAGATTCTGCAAGCTGTGCAGCGTGGCCAAAAAAAAAAAAAAAGATTTAACTACAACTCTCTCATTTAACTTACTTAAGATTAGCTGTTTACTTCCTGGCAGTCACTGACATACTTGTGAATTCTTGTAACGTGAGAAGATCTAGCTTTACAAATGGTTTTCAAATGTAGCGAGAATTTGATGTATACTCAATTTAACAATTAATGAAGAGTGAATATATAAATTAATCATTTGCTGAGTTTGATTTTTCTATTTCCATAGTTGCAGCCTCTAACTTTTTTCAAGACTTAAATGTTTTCAAAGGTCCTTGAAACCCTGGTTACCTGAGGCTCTGTGCCTCAGCGTCTGGAATGAAAGCAGTTCAGACACTCCCTAAGGAACATCCCAACTCCATTATGTCACTCTGCAGAATTCATTCTCCTTGGTGATCAAAGTGGATTCTCTCCAGAAGCCCATGAGGTGGGCTGCAAAAACATAAATAACCCCTTTTCTAGGGGACTGAGCCCTGGGTCTCAGAGGCTATGGTCATCCCAGGTCCTCCTCCTGTCCCTCTCTCTCAGGCCCCTGTCTCTCTCAACTTTTCCCACATCAGCCAGCATTTTTAATATCTGCCCCACTTCCCTGGTGCTGGCTTTCCATGAGGTCAGAAGACCCAACAGGAAAAGTAACTGAAAAGTTTTCCCCAGAATGGCTGGGTCCTCCCAGAAGCCTCGTGGACAGCTGGTATGTAACCCCATTGAGATGGGGCAGGGGTCCCTTACTTTCCTGTGCTGAGATGGACGCACTGACCCGGGATGGAGAATGTCTCCCCTCTGGGCACACGTTCCACTCAGTTACCATCCCAAACCCAACCCGGGTTTGAATCAACGTGACCAGGATGGCCAGACAGGACATGAAGAACCCTGGCAAATGTTGTCCAGTGGGGCCTCAGGGACATTTGAGTTGGGGTAAAACCTGGCTTAGATGAGAAAGCATTTAACCAGCACCTACTAAGTGCTGGACACTGTGCTAATGGGCTGTTTTCACAGCTCAGTGAATTCTCACACCAACTGCAGGAAGTGGGTACTTACCATTGCCCGTGTTTTACAGGTGAGGACAGTACCTTGCCCAGGGTGACTCAGGTAGAAAGTGGCAGAGCTGTGGCTAAACCCTGGCAGTCTGACCTCAGAGTCTGGGGAGCCCCTACTCTAAATAAAAGGTGAAGGGGAATGTGGCTCTTGGGGAGGGGACAGTAATGGGGGGAGAATTCGTTTCTTGATTTCCTATTGGAAAAGTGTGTAGAGTGTGTCATCTGATAGGGTCACGCAAAGAGGGCTGGAGAGGAAGGCTTCACAGAAGACTGTTTACCGGTGCGGGGAGGGTTTAGGGGAACCCACAGGGAAGGGTGCAGGGCCCTGGGCCAGCCATGGTGGCGGCTTTATGTGGTAGAGGGGCAGCTGGGGGAATACATATCCCCTTCTCTATTTGCCTCCCACCCTCTGATCTTCTGCCAGGGCCTTGAGTTGGCCAAGCACAACCAGAAGCAGCGGCAAGGAAGGCCCCAGGCCACAGAAATCAGTGTCTCTGGCTCCGGAAAAGGGCAAAGCGAGGAGAGGAATGCGCAGGGTCGAAGAAGTGGAAAACATCCAGCACACGATCATTCGTGTGAAAAGAAGATGCGAGACACTTGTATCTATGTCTCTATGCATTCATATGCTTGCTTATAGATGCATGAATTATTTTTGGAATGTTAACACACACCAAAGGCATTGGTAGAAACTTCTGAGAAGAAGTGGCCTACTTTCCATGGTGTAACTTTATGTACGGTTTGGTTTTTATCCCGTGTGTGTATTATATATTCAATCCATCCATCCACCAATCATTAACAAGAATTGATGTTTTGGGGCTTGGGATGCAGCCAGTAGGGGCATGCCTGAGACCTATGCTAGACCAATCATAACACCTCACCAGGCTACGGTGACTCGTGGAAGGCGTTGGCACATGACCCAAGCTCAGCCAATCAGAGCCTCCCATGAGCTTTTCATCCTGGAGCTGGGCGGGAGAGGTCCTTTTCCTTTCCTGTGGTTGCAGAGTCATCAGGAGGTGGTTCTAGAGCTGTAGGTGGTAATAGTAGCTAACAGTTACATGATACTTACATTCCGTTGAAACCTGCAAGTTACAGATGATAGACTCCATTTTTCATCCCCGAATGGCAGTTTCAGCTAGTTTAAACTAGTACACGCCAGGCCCTTCAGGAGAGGGGGCTCTGCAGGGCAGGTTCACCAGCATAGTGGGAATTTTGGAGCCAATTAGAATTCTGCCCACTTTACCTACACTGACTCATTTAATCTTCATAACAACACCCGCATAAAGTGGGTGTTACCGTTATTAACCTCCTCCTATGGGTGCGACGGCTGAGGAGGAGAGAGGCTGGACAGTTCATGCGAGGCTGCAGAGGACTCTGGTGCTTCTCTGCCGGGCCCCAGTGTGGAGGAGCCTCTCTGCACTGGGGGCTGGGGTGCAGAGGACAGGCAGAGCGGCAGCGTCCCAAGCGGTTCGGATCCTGGCCCTATGCCTCTCCAGGGGCACACCACCTCGGCTAGGCTCTCAGCTCCGTTAAACTCACCAATCAAGGCACCTGCCATGCTCCAGCAAGACCAAGGGGGATATCTGGTCTTTGCAATTGACAGAGCCGGACTTCTAAATCAGTTTCCCCATGCAATCGGTTGAATAGTGGCCCTCCAAAAAGATATGTCCATGTCTTAACCCTGGAAGGTGTGAATGTGGCCTTGTTTGGCAAAAGGGCCTTTGCACATGTAGCTAAGAATCTTGAGATGAGATCATCCCCGGTTTAGGGTGGGCCCTAAATCCAATGACTGGGGTTTTTATAAGAGAAAGACAGAGGGAGATTTGAGACACAGGAGAGAAAGACCTGTGAAGGTGGAGGCAGAGACTGGAGTGATGCAGCCACAAGCCAAGAACGCCTGGGGCCACCAGGAGCTGGGAGAGGTGAGGAAGGAACCCCCCCAGAGCCTTTAGAGGGAGCACGGTCCTGCCAGCACTTTGACTGTAGACCTCCAGCTTCCAGAACTGTGAGAGAATAAATTATTGTTGTGTTAAGCCCCCCAGGGTACGGTTATTTGATACAACAGCCTTGGGAAGCTAATGTGTCCCATGACCTCTTTTCTTGCCAACTGTGTCCAGAGGGGGTGTCAGAAATGGAGCAGAGCTCTGGAATGGTCCAAAGCGAGATCTGGATTTGGTTTTCTACTGACCCCTGAAGAAAGCAGTCTGTAGACCCCTTTTTTTCTGCTGAAGAAAGCCCTTTAAGGATTCCAGAGGTGGGGAGGGGTTGAGGATAGGGGAAGTTGAAGAGTAGTGAGGGAATCTTGGCTCATTTAGAAGATCAGAGAGGTTTCTAGAATGGGGAGAAGCTAGATTTGCTCTAGATAATTTTCTGATTTTCTCAGACTTTCTATGAGTCTCCATGGCAGGCAGAATTCTGAGACGGCTTCCAAGATTCCCACCCCCACCCCCGTATGTACTCGCCGTATAATCTATAATCTCTGTATAGTCTCATGTCCTTGAGTGTGGGTAGACCTGTGAATACAATCGGATACTTACTCCCTTGGTTCTCTTACATTATATAAGACTCAGAGGTAGCTGACTAGAGAGAGATTGCCCTGCTGGCTTTCAGATGTTAGCTGTCATTACGAGAGGGCCAGGTGTTCAGGACCTGAGGGTGGCCTCTGGGAGTTGAGAGCGACCTCCTGTTGACAGCCAGTAAAGAACTGGGGACCTCAGCCCTATGACCGCAAGGAACTGAATTCTGTCAATGTCCCTGATGGTTTGGAAGTGAGCCCCGAAGGGAGCCCCGCGCGTCAGACGAGACAGCGGCCTCAGCCCACACCTCGACGAGGTGTCTCTGCCAGGTGAGCAGAGACTCAGCCAGCCTGTGCTGGGACTCCCCACCCTCGAAACCAGCAAGATAATGAACGTGGACCGTTTGCAGCCACGACTTTGCGACCATGGGTGATGCGCAATAGAAAACGAACGCAGTTCCTGACCAAAGTTCCTCCCCAATTATAAATGAATGAACGCTGCTGAGCCTTGATTTTGTGGGTTTTTTAAATGATCCCATATTAAAAATGGATGTATATTTTTAAGCTGTATTTATAGATGAATCACACATTCGTTAAAAAAAAAAATTGAAAGTCTCTAAAGAAAATAGAAAAAAGATGAGCAAAAGATGATCCTTGCTTACTCATAAATGTGCTCGAAATGTCCATGGCAGTTGCCTGCTCATCACCCTCTGTGTGGCCGGCAGCTTCCCCCAAAGCCCCTCGGGTGGTTTCAGAGCAGGGAGATGTCTCCCATGAACAGCTTTCCCCGATTCCCCAGACGGCTCGTTTCTGGCAGGTTCTTCCAGCACAGAACCGCAGCCACTTTTCTGCCATGCCATCAGCCCCAGCCGCCGAGACCCGGAGCTCAGCCCTGGCGGTGGGAAGGGGAACGCTTGTCCTTGAGTGCCCCGTCCCAGTGCTGGGGGTCATGAATGCTCCTTACACTTGCTATTCACATATTCTTTAGACTTCTCTTTACTTCTCTCCAGCCAGTTGCTCATACCCAACCCTGTCATAGTGCCTGATTCTTATATTGCAGTTTTCCTGTAGTTTGTAGATTCTTACATTGACTGACCCTGTCGTTTCTCTCTCCTGATTGGACCCAGACTGACGCACCGTTCCCCAGCAGCACGTGGGCACCATGTGCTAACAACTGGGTGGATTAATTCAGAGGCCTGAGGTGACAGGGTCCTGTCTCCAAAGAGCAAACATAATGCCCGTGTTAAGTGGACAGAGCACAGGGCTACAAATTAAGAGATTGGTTCCAGACCTGGTTCTGCAGCTAAGTGTGGGATTGGAGAAGGTGGGGAATCATCCAATCTCTCAGTTTCCTCCTGTCTCTGTGGCCTGAAGGTAGTGGGCTGCAGGGCCTCTGTGTTAGGGTAAAAGCTAAGCTGCCGTGACAAAGCGACTTAAAGAACGCAGACATTTATTCTCTCCCAAATAAGTCCTTCCATGAGGGGTCCAAGGTGATAGGGCTGCTCTGCTCCACGGGAGTAGAGCTGCTCAGGGACCTGGGTTCTGCCCATCTTGTTGCTTCATCATCACTTAGGGAACCATCCTCATCTGCGTGTGTGCAGTTCCTGGGATGGTGGAGAGCGTCGGGGAGCAGACTCAGAAGTGTGCTGTCACCTCCATTTGCATCCCAGTGGGGTGTGCTTGGTCACATGACCATGCTGACCTGCACAGGAGGTTGGGAAGTGGAGCTTTCCAATGGAGCGGCCGTGGGTCCAGCCACAGCCCGATTACATGGAAGATGGGGGATGACCATCAATGCCCACCTCCTCTGTTCCAGCTCTTCCAGACTCCTCCACGTGTCACCCAGCCACTGACAGTGAAAGAGGGAAAACATCCTGTCCACACGGGAAATCCATGTCTCGTCATTCTGTGTTGCTAATAAAGTCAAGATCTGTAGAGATTGCAAGAATGTCCTTTGTTACTGAAGAGTAAGGAAGTGGCAGGTGCGCCTAACAAAACACTCCCGTGCGTCTGCTGGGGAATACTGACTTTTTTCCTCCAACGTAACAAATTAGAACCCAGCTGGTATTTGAGAAGTGTGAGCTAAGGCTTCCTGGATCTGTCTGCATATGGAGCAATAATGAAAAGTGAAGGAAATGAAGAAAAGGGAAGAAAACGATGAGCTTAAAGAACCCCCGTGTGTCAAGTAAAACGAAGGCTTGGGAATTTTTATGCATTTTACTCTGGGGTGGGATGGTATAGGATTTAGGTAGACTGAGGGTTACAATGGAGACCTGAAAGTAACTTAACCCATCTCTAGCACTTCTCTGTGCCAGGCACTGTTCTAAGACCTTAGAGTGATAGTTCATCTAATCCTCAAAATAGTATTTTGTAATGAGAACTTGTTGCCCATTTTAGAGATGTGGAAATGAGCGCAGAGAGAGGAGAAATAACTCGCCCCAAATCACACAGCTAGGAAACAGTGGAGCTAGGATTTAAAGTTAGATAATTTGGCTCCAGAGTCCATGCCAGGGACCAGCAAACTTCTTCTGTAAAGCATCAGCTACTAAATTTTATTTTTTTATTTTTTTTGCGGTACGCGGGCCTCTCACTGTTGTGGCCTCTCCCGTTGCAGAGCACAGGCTCCGGACGTGCAGGCCCAGCGGCCACGGCTCACGGGCCCAGCCGCTCCGCAGCATGTGGGATCTTCCCAGACCGGGGCACGAACCTGTGTTCCCTGCATCGGCAGGCGGACTCTCAACCACTGCGCCACCAGGGAAGCCCCCAGCTAGTAAATATTTTAAGCCCTGCCAGTCACGTGGTCTCTGTCACAACTACTCAAGTCTGCTGCTGACGAATGAAAGCTGCCACAGACAGGTAGAGACACATAAGCGTGGCCGTGTTCCAATAAGAATTCACCTGTGGACACTGTTGAATTTCATGTAATTTTCACGTCACGAAATATTCTTCTTCTTTAATTTGCTTTCAGCTATTTATAAATGTAACAAGGATTCTTAGCTCAGGCGCTGTTTTGCCCCCCACTGGCCTGTGCAATTGACCTTGACCTACTGAATCGTAAAGACGTGAAGCATTTCCCGCGTGCTGGCAGCACCTGGCGCTGCGCAAAGGGCTTTCTGTGCCCTGTTCCAGGAACTTGCTGCCTTCAGGGCAGCAGTGAGGAAGGACCCATTACCGTCTTTCATACTTTATACGTGAAGAAGGCGAAGAGTCCCTAGATAAGGCAGAAGAGGATGTGACGCCTCTGAGGACCAGCATGGAGACCTGGTCACGGAGCGGCAGGAAGGGCTTGGACTGGCAATCAAGGCACTCACAGGATCTGAAAACAATGGTGAAAAGTTCTCTTCATCAGTCTTGTTGGAATGGGAGGAAAGGGAGAGCATACATGCAGAAGAATGGGCAGAAGGGACACGTGCCTAATTGTCTCGATCATCTCCCATGGGAGGAAGGTACAGCTGAAGGAGGCGGTGGTCTGACGTGAGCGCTGGAGGACACATGGGCCTTTCGCTGACTGCTCAGATGAAGCTCCTCCTGCCGCAGGTACAAGCAGAGATGTGTGTGCGAGGGTGGGCTGGCTGGACAGGATGGGCCGGCAGAGAGGACAGCCATCAAGCTGGCTTCGTGGCTGCCTTGTCTTGGTCCCCATAGCATTTGTTTCCTAGATGCATCAGCGGGGACCAGAGGGGCCCTGAGCCTCCTCCAGGTGCCTGAGTGGCAGCCCCAGAGCATCCTCGAAGCCTCCATGAGCTCCCTTCTGGGCTTTCTGGCTCCCAGGTCCTGGTCCCCCTTCCTTGTTAGTTTCCTAGGGCTGATGTAACCAGTACCACAGTCTGGAGGGCTTAAAACAAATACAAGCAAATGTACAAATACAAACAAAATGCGTTTTCTCACAGTTCTGGAGGCAGGAAGTTCTAATCAATCTTGTGCTCCCAAGACTCTAGGGAAGAATCTTTCTTTGTCTCTTCCAGGGTCTGGTGGCTGCTGGCAGTCCCTGGGGTTCACTGGCTTTGCGGCTGCATCACTGCAGCCTCTGCACCCCTCTGCACACGGCCTTCCCCTCTGTGTGTATTAGTGTGTCTCCTTCTGTTCTCGTTAGGACAGCAGTCATTGGTCACTCTACTCAAGGATGACCTCATCTTAACTAATCATTTCTGCCAAGACCCTATTTCCAAATAAGGTCACATTCAGAGGTTCTGGCTGGACATGCATTTTGGGAGGGGACATTATTCAATTCACTACATTTCCTTACCCCAATATTGCTAGATTCTCATGTCTAAAAAAAGTATTAGTTGGAGAAAATAAGAATAGTTTTTCCCCTTCTCGCAGGAGTGAGGAAAGATGGTAAAATGACTGTCAATTTTGGAAAGAATATGCAGTGCATTGGAAAGATGTGTGATGATGACAGGGATGATGTTTTCATATATTAGCAGCCTCCTGTCCTCACAGAGGCATAAGAAGATGAATGCCTTGGAAATCTCCTGTGTTCTAGTGCTGTATTTTTACTGTTATTATTATGATTATCCCACTGTTCCCATTTTTGAGGCGGCTGCTGTAATTATGGTAACCGGTTTGGATATTTTAGAAAGATATCACGAATGATTAAGCTATACATTAGTCACTTGGACTATGCAGTAGCTCTTCCAAGTTCCAGGAGTATAACTGGGTGGTGGTGAGGGATCTATAATTGTTACTCCCATGTCATTCACAGAGAAATCGAGACCCACAGAGTTCAAAGACTTGCCCAAGTCCTTGGCGTGGTCAGCGTTAGACAACTCTGGAGCCCAGCACCCCCGTTGCAATGACCATCCTCTTTCAAATATTTTTATAGGCTTAGAATGGGGGTTCAGGGACTTCCCTGGTGGTCCAGTGGTTAAGACTCCACGCTCCCAATGCAGGGGGCATCGGTTGAGGAACTAAGATCCCGCGTGCTGCGTGGTGTGGCCAAAAAAATAAATAAATAGAAGAAAATAAACAGGAGAAAAGTTTAAAAAAAAAAAGGAATTAAAAAAGTATTAGAAAAAGAATGGGGGTTCACCGCAGCTCACACGCCCCAAATTTTTCAGGGAGTGGCTTCTAAACGCCATTCGGTCCAGTGCGCTTGGCAGAGATGCAAACGCAGGGAGGAGCCTCCAGAATTAACACCTTCTCTCTGGAAGCGGAAGAGAACAGGCGGGGCGGAGGAGGGCCCTTCATACCTGACTCCCTGGAAGCTTCAGAGAGCAGAGAGTCCACAAAGGCGGAGGAGCAGGCACTTTTGCTGGAAGGCTGCTTTGGGGACAGCCCTGTGACACTTCCCGGCCATTTTGTCCGCCTTTCTTGCCTTGTGAATGGTTTACATTTTTTTTTTTTAAATTGAATGAAAGCTTCTTTAAATTCTACAGTGCTTTACAATTTTCAGATGCCTTGTGAATACTTCCTGGGGGCTGGGGTGGACCTCATCCTGAGCTGCTGCCCCACTGTTTCCCCCTGTTGAATGCAAGCCATGACTGCAGTTTACAGGCTGAGAGCTGTCAACTTTTTAAGAGAGCTCTAGGGAAAAAGAAAAATCCACGCTTGTGCCCGGGAGGCGCTAAAAATAGGAAATTCCTAGCTTCTTGAAGAGCAGATCAATGGATAAATAGGCCATAAACAAATATGGTTATTTCTGCCGGAAGTTTTCTTTTCTTTCAATTGTTCCCTGGAGCGACACAAACACAGATTGATAGGTTTGTTTTCATTAATTCAAAAAACATTTCTTGGACCCCATCTATGTGCAGGGTGATGCAGCAGCCGGATTTCTGAGAGGTTGGAGGTTGCCTGAGGCGAATCCTCCTGGGGACGTTAGGAGAGGATGGAGGTCAGGGCCATGCTGAGAACCCCCTCCTCTGTTCCAGAAAATTCCTAAGAACCTCTGGGAGTCCCAGCCTCCAGCACCCCACTGTGGTTGCTGAACTAATTCACACTTTGGAATTGAGGCTGTGTGTGCTGAGGTGGGCTGGGGGATAGCAGGACTCCACATGGGACAGGGTGGTGTAGGCGGTGGGCCTGAGAAAGTCCTCCGCGCCGCATCCTCCAGGCGCACCTGTAAACGTGGTCTTCGTGTTGGATGTGTCCGTACAGCCTTGCCTCCAAGTGTGGTCCCAGCCTTGGCATCCCTGGGAGCTTGCAGAATCTCGTGCCTTTGCCCAGACCTCTGGGACCAGAGCTGCATTGTCACAAGCCCCCTGGGAGATTAGAGCCTGAGAGGACTTGCTCTGGAACTCCACAGCTGGGACTGGCAAATCCCCTCTGGCCTCAAACCTCCCTCCACTTTCTGGAGGAGCTGGAGAAGCTGTCTGCTTTGCCTTCAGATCTTCTAGTTCTTCCTTCCAACACCACAGCTCTTAGGAAACCCATCGCACGCAGTGCAGGCCTGGGTCTTGTCAGGACTGTGAAGGGTCTGAGATTTTGCCTACTTCCAGGCTCACAAGGCAGCCTGTCAGTTTCATGGAGGCTGCCAGATGACAGATGCCAGATGACACAAGATTCCTGCGTCAGGGACAGAGGGCTTTATTACTCGTCGCGTAGCAAGGAGCACGAGATTGTAAAATAGAGGGTATTCATAGAATATCTGAGACAGAGCAAGGCCCACAGATGGGGAAACCACGGCCGTTGAAAAGACAGTTTGTTACGCACAGTTCCCAAGAGGAGGGGGCACACATCACACCTTGGGGGCCACACGGGGAGGCACCAGGGTTGATCGGGGCAGAGGGAGTGAGGGGAACATGGGCAGAAGCCTCTCCTCCAGAGGCAGGAACGAGTGAGGCAAGGCAGCAGCTTAGGATTGGCTGGCTTGAATAACTTCCATGGGCTCTGGGTGTAGGGATGACCCTAGTGGTCTGGTGCCTGGGCCTGGGTGATTAGGGAAGGGACAGTGGCCTCGTGCGTGAGGGCCCCATAAAAGGGGTTGTCAGGGTGTGGATTCTGGATTGGTTGGTTTGTATTTGAAAACCACATCTAGGAATTGGCTCTGCCTGGGAGGACACAGTCCCTCCGGGGTCAGCAAGGCCCCAGATGTCAAAGCATCAGACTCCTGAAAATATAAGACACCGTTAGTACAAGCTTAGTGTTGGCACTGGTTCTTCGTGGGTCCCACAGGGGCGACATGGAGGGCTCAGGGGATGCTGCCACGCAGTGGGTCTGCACCACAGCTGGGGGCCCTGTGCTCAGGGAACGTGCATGTTTTATAATCGGCAGTAAAGAAACACACCCAGTCTGTGCCCCAGGGGTGACATTATTTTACCAGACAATAACCAAGCCACCCTTTCTTCTGCAGGGAGACGCCTCCATCCTCCTACCCCTCCTGCAAGGCCGTTTGCTGTACAAACATCCTTGACGGAGAGCCTGCAACAAAAAAGCAGTTTGTGCCTCTGCTCACAGGATGCAGGTACGTGAGAAATACCCTCTATCAGCTTATGCTCTCACCCTCCTTCAGTTCATTTCTTGTCAGGAAATACCCACTGAGCACCTACGGTATGCGGTGCACTTTCTTACTGTTGGAAACACTGTTGTTGACAAGACAGATGAGGTCTCCGCTCTCAGGGGTTTACGTGAAGGAAGATGAGGGAAACAAGTGAACAGGAGACACAGAGCATGCAGAGAGTGATTCGTGCTGTGAAGGAAATGTGACGGGTGATGGGATGGAGGGGTCGGGGGTACAGTCTAGATTGGGTGGTGGGGAAGGCCTCGCTGGTGACAGCGAGCTTTCCTGAAGTCCAAGGATTCTCAGAGAGTGGTCCCCGGACCCGCAGCATTGGCATCACCTGGAAATACTCTCAAAAGGTAGGTTCCTGGGCTGCCCCAGACCTACTGAATCGGAGGCTCTGGGGGCGAGGCCAGCGCTCTGTGTTTACATGCCCTCCAGGCATTGCGGTTCGCGCTCAAGTTGAGAACCACTGACACAAGCCTTCCTCCACACGGCAGCCTGGTGACGGTTTAAAGGCCTCATTGAGCCCGCGGCCAGGCCTGACCCGCTCTGGCTCCTGCCCACCCTTCAGGCCTCTTTCCTGCTGGGCTGGCCCTTCCTGTGCTCCAGGAAGTATGCCTTAGCCTCTGCCGTCACTCTCCCCCCAGGGATGCTCCGTCTCTGCAGCCAGATCTTTCCGACCCTTTGGGCTTCAGCTCAAATGTCTCTCCCAGAGAGGCCCACCCCGACCCCATCTACCTTGGACCCCACCGCCCCCCAGGAACTGTCCACATCACTGTCCTGCCTGTACCCTGTGCATCAGTTGCCAGGCCTCAGGTTTGCCTTGTGTACTTCCCAAGTACTATCTCATTGGCCATCTCCGACAGGGTGTGTCAGATGTCTCCAGCACGCAAGTCAGCCCCTGAGATTTGATACAGGAACAAATGAATGATGTTTCATCCTCCCTGTGACGCCCACATCCTTCACCCGTGAGCAATTCAGACGCTCTGAGTCTCCAGGTGAACACAGCGAACGTGGGTGAGTTGAGAGCCGAGTACCAACCCCTGCTCTCTGGGGCAGGAGGACCAAATCCTGCCCACCATCTGCTGTTATGAATAAAGTTTTATTGACACACAGTCACAGCCACTCATTCACATCGTCCTCTGGCGGCTTTCCTGCAGTGGCTGTGACAGAAATGGTATGGTTCTGGCAGCCAAAAATATTTGCTATCTTTACAGAAAAAGTTTGCTGTCCCCTGTCCTGGGCCTTGGAGTCCTCTAGGGGAGCGAAGGTAGGGATGGAAGAGCAGAGATACCCACTTCCTCCCTGAGGGGGGACCCACGTCACTTCCGCCCGCATTCCACAGGCCCCACCCCTCTGCAAGGGTTGCTGGGAAATGCAGCACCTGGCCGGAAAGCGCCGTCTGGCAGTGTCCCTTCTCTGCGGACGAGGACGTGTATTTGGAGCCATGCCTCTTCATCACGCTTCTGGTCCCTCCTTCCAAGACGAAAGGAACTGTCCCTCCGTTCTGAGCCCTCAGAGTAGACCTCACTCCCGCAGAACCAGCAGGTGGGTTTCAAGCACATCCAGCGCCTCCTCGGTCTTTAGAGATGCAGAAGCAGAGAGTCAGAGCAAGGAGGCGAGAGTCACCGAGGCCCCCCGGGAGCGTGGGTCGGAGGGCGCTGGGGGAGGCGAACAGAAACGCCAGCGATGAAAGTTGTGTTATTCATCCTTGTGGTAAACTGACACAAAACTGAGATTTTGCTCAACGTTTGCACAGTTCCGGAAAGACTTGGTTGCCAAAAATATTTTGTCTGCTCATTCAGCAGTTCTTGGGCTCTGCTCGGGGGAGATGGGGCCTCCCTTTCCTCCAGAAAGCTGGGCTTCACCGGAGGCGCAGGGGCATGGGTGGCTGGACTGTCCAGCCTGCTGTGGTTCTGGCCGGGGACCCACCAGGGCCACGCGGCACCCAGACTCCTCCTGTGCTCGACAGCCTCCCGTGGAAACGAGCACTGCTCGCAGCACTGCTCGCAGCTGTCGACTCTTCTGCACCAAAAAAGGCTTAAGAGCTCTTCCCGTGAGCTTCCAGTTACCCCTGAAATCAGTCGAAATTTTGCCTTTCAGCGTCTCCTTGATTGCTTCTGCCAGTCATTCTGTAAATTGCACATTTGCTATGTGTAGGTTTTTTTTCCTTTTGTAAGATTTGAAACTGATGCTTCACCTTTCCTTTAGATATTAAAATGAGAAGTTCTAGAATTCCCTGCCCACGAAGGTCAGCCTGGTGTGGTAGTCAAGAGCACAGGTTTTAGAAAGTTAGAGCTGGATATGAATCCAGGATCCTGGCGAGAATTCACGGTTTAATTCTCTGAATGCTGTTCCTATGTCCTCAAAACAGAGAAATAGGAATACCTGCTACAGAGTTGTTGTGAGAACTGACTAGATAATGGGGGCTCCGCAGAACCTGCCACCCAGCAGCGGCTGGTGAATAATGGCTGTGGTTCCCCGCCCCCATCATGATCTCCTCCCAGGTGCTGGTCTCCTGGCTCCACGACTGGGCAGCCCTGACTTCCTGGGGTTGTCTGTTACTTAAACCCCTGCTCAGGGTGACCATCCTTTCATGTACCTGCATGTCCAAACGCTCAGTTCCCTGTGGGTTCTGTGAAATGCCACCTTTCCTGGATCCTGGTGAGAGGTCACTGCCAGCTCCCCAGGGCACCCAGAGACCAGTTTGTTCTCAGTGCAGGCTGCCCCATGCGGACCTGGAGCTTGGGGTGCAGGACTCACTGTGCTGGCATCCCCAGAGCTCGAGGCACACAGAAGAAGTGGGTGCCCCTCACACCTGTGAAGATGGCCACTGTGAAAAAAGCAGAAAATAAGTGATGACGAGCATGTAGAGAAATTGGAATCCTTGGGCACTATTGGTGGGAATGTAAAATGGTGCAACCACTGTGGAACATAGTTTCGTTGTTTCTCAAAAAAACAAACATAGAATTACTATATGATCCAGCAGTCCCACATCTGGGTATATACCCAGAAGTACAGAAAGCAGGATCTCAAAGAGATATTTATGCACCCATGTTCTCTGCAGCATGATTCACGACAGCCAGCAGGTGGAAGCAACCCAAGTATCCATCAATGGATGAATGGTTAAACAAAATGTGGTCTCTCCATACGATGGAATGTCAGCCTTAAAAAAAAAAAAAAAAAGGACATTTTGACACAGGGTACAACATGGATGAACCTTGAGGACATTATACTAAGTGAAATAAGCCAGTGACAAAAGGGCAAATGAGATATGGTTCCACTTACATAAGGCCCCCTAGAGGAGTTCATAGAAACAGAAAATATAATGTGGTTGCCAGAGGTGGGGCGGGGTTGGGGGAATGGGAAGTTATTGTTTAATGGGTATAGAATTTCGGTTTGGGATGATGAAAAAAAATTTCGGTTTTGGATAGTGGTGATGGCTGTAAAGCAGTGTGAATAGACTTAATGCTACTGCATAAACTGGACACTTAAAAATGGTTAAAATGGTCAATTTTATCAGTATTTTACCACAATTAAAAATCAAAACAAAACAAACCCCCTAAAAGGCAGACCTTTTCAAATGCTTCTTTTCTTTACCGTAAACAGTTACTCTTTCTGCTACATTAAAGACCCGCTTCAAAGGGGAAAAAAAAGCAGCAGGTGTCACTTCCTGGACCTTTGGATAATATCAGTATTATGTACACCTCTTTCCCATAAATTCTGGGAATTTTTAAGTAGTTTATAGGAGCCCTTGGAATAGGAGATAAGATTTTTGAGGCACAGGGGCCCTGGACCTTACCAACTTGACTGCCGGGGCCCTCAGGGCATGAAAAAGGCTGGGGATGGTGGGTCCAGGAGGGCACAGGAAGGAATGGGGCATTGTAGTGGTTTGAATTGTTTCCCCTCAGAATTCAGGTTCACCTGGAAGCTGTGAATGTGCCATTATTTGGAAATAGGGTCTTTGCAGATATAATTAGTGAAGGATCTGGATTTGAACTCATGTTCCTCTAAGAAGAGGAGAGAACACAGAGAGACACACAGGGGAGAAGGTGATGTGAAGACAGACACAGAGATTGGAGTGATGCGGCCACAAGCCAAGGAACGCCTGGAGCCACCAGGAAGAGGCAGGAAGGATCCTCCCTGGAGCCTTCAGAGGGAGCGTGGCCCTGCCGACACTGGGATTTTGCACTTCTGGCCTCCAGAACTGTGAGAGAATAGATTCCTGCTGTTTTAAGCCAGCGGCTGCTACGGCAGCCCTAGGAGGCTAACACAGACACGCAGGCAGGCTGGGATCCTGGGGGAATAGGAAGGAATGAAGAGGGGAAGGGATGTAGTTAAGGTCTCCTTGTTAGGAAATTCCAGCCTAACCCGTTATGCAAGAAAAAAGAATTTATTGGTTCCTGTACTTGAAACAACCAGCAGGTGTCAGCTTCAGAAGCGGCTGGATCGGGTCATTCAGAAAAAGTCACCTAGAACCTTCCTTTCTCCATCTCTTGACTTGGCTGGAGATTTTGGCAAGCTCAGGGGACCTGCCTATCCAGGCTGATCCCAGCAGCGGGGAGGTGGGCCTTCTGAGTGCTCAGGCCTGGGTCCCACTCAACCCTTGGACCCACACAGGAACAGGGGGCCTCCCCAAGGAAATGGGGGTGCAGAGAGGGATACAGACAGGCAAAAATAACAGACACGTGCGACCCAGAGGTCCTCTGCCTCTCTGCCACTGTGTCCCTCCTGATGGCAGCTCTGTCATCCAGGAGTGACAGCACAGGGTGTGGTTTTGAGTGTGCTCAGTGCAGCGGGATTCGGCTGAATGACCCAGCTGTGAAGAAGCAGCATTCTAGATGTGCTGTCTGTTGCTGACTTCGGGAGTCCACCAGGGAAGGCCCCCTCCCTGCCTGATGCACTGATTCTGGGGTCCAGCGCTGTCCACTCAGATGACAATTTAATGATCTGCCTGGCCTCTCAGAGAGTAAAGCCAGATGGTCGGCACTGACTACTCAGACGTTAAATTTACTAAGTGACTCTGGCTTGGGGGATACAACCATCGGAGAGAAAAGTTATTGTGCAGAAGAAAATGCATCTTTTCACTTTTCAAGGGATCTTCCTCTGGGGCCGGGAGAGCATCCTGGAACCAATGCCGATGGCTTTGGACATCGCGGCTGCCGCAGGTCTTAGGCCTAATGAGCCCAGGAGGTAAACCGAGGATTATGTCTGGAGAATGAGGACTTCGGTGCCCTGGGTCACCTGGCCGGAAGTAGGCTCTAAATTGGGGGTGGTGAGGGCGGATGGAATGAAGCAAACAGAATGGAGTCAGAGGGGTACTTTTTTCTATTTAGGGGACATCTCAGCAGATCTCAGCTGCTGGACAGCCAGCCCCAGGCATTTCCCATGTCAGGGGTGGGTGCCAGTGGTACCCAGTAACCCCTCTGCTGAGAGACAGGGAACAGGGGGTGAAGAAATGACAGGAGAAGACGAGGAGAGGTGAGAGAAAGGAAGAGGAAGTGGTTGGGGAGAAGATGTAAATAATACAATTTAATCCTCTGAGATGCTTCCTGGAGGCCAGACACCATCCTAAATGCTTCATGGGCACCAGGATATAGGAGCTCCTGGCAGGCCCATGATGTAGGAGCCATGATTTACCCCTTTTTACAGATGCGGAGTCTGCAGCACAGAGGGGGTTTGTGGCCTTTCTGACTGTACGGTTGTGCCCCCTTATCCACCGGGGTAAGTTCCAAGACCCCCAGTGGATGCCTAAAACTGTGGACAATCCCAAATCCTATAGGTACTAAGTTTTTTCCTATACACATGTATCTATCATAGTGTTTAATTTGTAAATTAGGCACAGTAAGAGATTAACAACAACAAGTAATAATAAAATAGAACAATTAAAATAATATGCTATAGTGAAAGTTATGTGAATATGGTTTTTCTTTCTCTCCCTCTCTCTCAAAATACCTTATCATACAGATTTAATGCTTTTTCCACATTAACTAAGCATTTATGTTGCACTGTGGCTGTAACTTTTGTAGCTTGAGATTCCACAGCAAAACTAGCAGGAATTTTTTTTTTCCTTCACAATTTCACAGATGGAAGATACGCTCTTATCATAGATCTCAGCAACCTCAGCATATGATATTTTTTCTTTCCTAATTAAGTCAAGAAGTTTCACCTTTTCACTTAAAGGAAGCACTTTATGGCGTCTCTTTGGCATATCCAAATGGCAGCATCACTACCCTTGTACTCTGGGGCCATTATGAAGTAAAATAAGGGCTACTTTGAACACAAGCACTGCGATACCACGACAGTTGATCTGATAACTGAGACGGCTACTAAGTGACTAACAGGCGGGACACAATGGACAAAGGGGCACTTCATGTTCCGGGCAGGACAGAGTGGGATGGCTCGAGATTTCAACATGCTACTCAGGTTGGCTCACGGTTTAAAACTTATGAATTGATTATTTCTGGAATTTTATATTTAATGTTTTTGGACTGTGGTTCACCACAGGTAACTGAAACTATCAAAAGTGAAACCCCGGCTAAGGGGGAACTAACTCTGTTTATGAACGTTCACTGACACAGAGTTGAAAAGCCACATGGAGTGGAGTGGAGTTTGGATGTCAGTCCACAGTATTTGCTAAGTATGTTCTATGATTCTGGAATCCACTTATCCCAGGCCTGCAAGGCCGAGTGTACCTCTAGGATGCTCACAGCCTAACGAGGGGAAACACAGATGCAAATTATTGCAGTGCAATGGGATGCTGCTGTTGTCCAGGTGCAGACACGGAAATATTGGGAGGAAGCAAAGGGCCTGGAATTTCCCTGCAGGTGCCCACACCTTTGAAGAGGTCCGAGTGCAGGGGCTGAGTATCTATGGGAGTGAGTGACGGACCCGGATTAGATGGGGAGGGTCTCTCCATGCCAATGTGAGGTGTGCGACCCTGTCCCCTGGCATGGCAGCCATGGAAAGCTTTCAGGATGGGAATGCACTAGTTAGGACTTTTCAGCTGCAAAGGACAGAAACCAAATTCAAACTAGTTTAGGTGGGAAAAGGAACGGGGGGGACGTGGCTCTAATGTCCTCAGGACTAGAAAGGGGCTTTGGCATGGAGCCAGGAACCCCTCTTCGGTTCATCTCTGATCTAGGCTTCTCTGTGCCTGGCGCAATTCCTTCCACTGCAGATGGGCATTCTCCACGTGGCAGGGAACCTCCGTACGGCAGGGCACCACGAGGCAGGTGTATCCATGTGGTTGCGTCACGCGACAGGTACAGTCAGCCCTCTGTATACATGGGTTCTGCATCCATGGATTCAACCAACCTTGGATCAAAAACATTTTTTAATTATTTTTTAATTAATTAATTTGGTTTTGGCGATGCTGCGCAGCTTGCAGGATCTTAGTTCCCTGACCAGGGATTGAACCCGGGCCCCCGGCAGTGAAAGCACCGAGTCCTAACCACTGGACCGCCAGGGAAGTTCCCTCCGAAAAAAAGAAAAAAAAAAAAAAGTATATATATATATATTTATATATTTATATTTATTATTTTTGTTTTATTTATTTTTTTTTTGCGATACGCGGGCCTCTCACTGTTGTGGCCTCTCCCGTTGCGGAGCACAGGCTCCGGACGCGCAGGCTCAGCGGCCATGGCTCACGGGGCCCAGCCGCTCCGCGGCATGTGGGTTCCTCCCGGACCGGGGCATGAACCCGTGTCCCCTGCATCGGCAGGCGGACTCTCAAGCACTGCGCCACCAGGGAAGCCCCCCCGAAAATATTTTTTTTTTAATTCCAGAAAGTTCCAAAAAGCAAAACTTGAATTTTCAGTGCACTGGCAACTAGTTATCAATTCATAGCATGTACATTGTGTTAAGTGTTATAAGTAACCTAGAGGGATTTAAAGTATACAGGAGGATGTGTGTAGGTTACATGCAAATACTACATCATTTTATACGAAGGACTTGAGCATCCCCTGATGTCGGTATCTGCTGTGGGTCCTCCAGTCCCCTGCGGATACGGAGGGATGACTGTACCTCCGCGTGGCAGGCAGCTGTAAGGAAGTATCCTGGTGCAGTCGTACTCACTGACGTCATTCCAGTTTAGAAATCCCTCAAGAAGAGAGAGAGAGACTGTTTCCCAGCTTCAGTATGAAAAGCCCCTGGGAAGAACTCTGGTCTGGTCTAGTTTCAGTCACATGACCAACATTGGACCAATCCTTGTGGCCAGAGGCACAGAGTACTTTACGGAGGCAGATATGAGTCATGTGATTACCATTTAACTTGGGTCATGTGACACGTGAAGGGAGGGAAGTGAGCCTGCCATGATTGGCTGCCCTCTCCCACCGGAGGAGACCTTTGCTGAAGGAAAGGGAGAAGATGCTGGTGGACAGACAACAGATGTTCTCGGCAGGCAGGTCCTGAATCTGATTGGTTTTAGGGATTACTGGGCACGTGGCCATGGGGAGGTGGAGCCTGCTGCTCTGAGAGCCTGGATGTGGGCTCGTCAGGAGAAGTGTCTTTCAGCTTGGTTAGACACAAGAGCACCTGCCCCACCTCTCTATAACAACCCGGGCTTCCCTGGTGGCACAGTGGTTGAGAATCTGCCTGCCAATGCAGGGGACACGGGTTCGGGCCCTGGTCTGGGAGGATCCCACCTGCCATGGAGCAACTAAGCCTGTGAGCCACAACTACTGAGCCTGCGCGTCTGGAGCCTGTGCTCCGCAACAAGAGAGGCTGCGATAGTGAGAGGCCCGCGCACCGCGATGAAGAGTGGCCCCCCGCTCGCCACAACTAGAGAAAGCCCTCGCACAGGAACGAAGACCCAACACAGCCATAAATAAATAAATAAACAAATTTAAAAAGAATAACAACCCAAGCCAAGCTGTAGGATGTTATTTGAAATTCAAAATAGATTCTCAGGAAGATAAATAAACCAAGTGCCCACTGTTTTGCTTCCCAGCCACTCCCCTTCCCTAGGGAGTCAGGCAGCCACACTGTCCTGCCAGGAAGGAAGAGGCAGGAACTTGAATGGGGACGAGCTTTTGTGTTGGTGAGAAGGGACCATCCCAGAGGTGTTTAGACCCGTGCTGCTCTCACCGTAATGAGCCCAGGAATCCCCTGGGGATCACGTTAAAATGCAGATTCTGATCCAGGAGGTCTGGGGCAGAGCCCGAGATCCTGCTTCTCCAACGAGCTCCCAGGTGATGGTGATGCTCTGGCTCCCACACCCCGCTTAGAGCCGTGAGGACCAAAAGCGTAGACTCTTCGGGACGGGATGAGAATTGGATGAAGCTGTGAGCAGGCTGTCATGGAAACCACCAAGCCGGCCAGCTGGTGGCTCATCTCAGACAGGCAGAGTTGAGGTGCTGCGGCCATGCGGATGGACTGACCTTCTCTGCCTGCACCAGTTTGAGCTCCCCGGGCCACTCAGACCCGCTCCTGGACAGACGGAGAACTTGGGAGAGCCAGCAGGGAAGGAGGATTAGAGCCTCAGGGGGAACCCCGTGTCCAGCCACAAGTCAGGACACCCCAGAGCCTCTTCCCAACAGCATGAAGGTGAGCCTTGGCTCGGAAGAGACGGTGGCGGAGAGGAGGGAGGGCTTTCCCAGCCCCAGGGAGGCTGTGTTCATTTCCCACGGCTGCTGCACCGAGTACCACAAACTGAGTGGCTCATGACAGCAGATACATGTTCTCTCACTCTTCTGGAGGCCAGAAATCTGAAATAAAGTGTCTGAGGGCCGATCTCTCTCCAGAGGCTCTGGGGGAGAGCCTGTCCTTGCCTGCTCCAGCTTCAGGTGGCCCCCTGCTTCCTGTTGGCCTGGCCCTCTGCCACCTGTCATCTGCCATGGCCAGGCCCCCAGGTGGTGACCCTCTTTCGTCCTTGACACTCACAACACCCTTCCTATCCTGTGTCTGAAAATGGGTGACCACTGTTGGAAATGGGGTGAAGGCAGGCATTAGACAAAGGGAACGTGGTGACTAGGAACCTGCTTTTTGACAGAACCACTATTTTTTTGCGTGAAGCTTTTGATTTTATTATTTAATTTTATTATTTGATTTTATGGAGGTATAGTTGATTTACAATATTATATGTTTCAGGTGTACAACAGTGATTCATAATTTTTAAAAGTTATACTCCAGTTATAGTTATTATAAAATATTGGCTATATTCCCAGTGCTGTACAATATATACAGCATACAATATGATACAATATATCCTTATAGCTTATTTATTTGATACATAATAGTTTGTACCTCTTAATCCCCTACCCCTATCTTGCCCTCCCCACTGGTAACCCCTAGTTTGTTCTCTATATCTGTGAGTCTGCTTCTTTTTGTTATATTCATTAGTTTGTTGTATTTTGTAGATTCCACATGTAAGTGATATCATATAGTGTTTGTCTTTCTCTGTCTGTTTTATGTCACTACGCATAATACCCCCCCAAGTCCATCCATGTTGTTTCAAATGGTGAAATTTCCTTTTTTCATGGCTGAGTAATATTCCATTGCATATCTGTATACCACATCTTCTTTATCCATTCATCTATTGATGAACACATAGGTTGCTTCCATATCTTGGAAATTGTAAATAATGCTGCTATGACTATTGGGGTGCATATATCTTTTCAAATTAGTGTTTTTGTTTTCTTCAGATAAATACCTGGGAGTGAAATTGCTGGATCATATGGTAGTTCTGTTTTTAGTTTTTTGAGCACCCTCCATACTGTTTTCCACAGTGGCTGCACCAGTTACTTTCCCACCAACGGTGTAGGAGTGTTTCCTTTCTCTACATCCTCACCAGCATTTGTTATCTGTGGTCTTTTTGATAATGGCCATTCTGACAGGTGTGAGGTGATGTCCCATTGTGGTTTTGATTTGCATTCCCCTGATGATTAGCAGTGCTGAACATCTTTTCATGTGCCTGTTGGCCATCTGTATGTCTTCTTTGGAAGAATATCTATTTAGTTCTTCTGCCCATCCTTTAATCAGGTTGGGTTTTTTTTTATGTTGAATTGTAAGAGCTATTTATATATTTTGGATTTTAACCACTTATGGGTCATTTCATTCGCAAGTATTTTCTCCCATTCAGTAGATCTGACAGAAGCACGTTGGAGCAGCTCCAGGCTCTCCCCTGTGCTGCTGTCCTTGCTTGAACCCGTGCTGGGACTGTCCTAAGGAGCTGTCTTAGAACCACGCGGCAATGCGCACGAGGAAGCCAGGAACGTCACGTGGTGGCCACAGTGTGGATTTACCTCCTCAAATGGAACTGAGTTTGGTCACCACCTCAATCACCTGACTTGGTTCTGATTGACTTTTGGCTGTTTCCAAAAATCAACTCCAGACTGGGAAGGTGAAGGCTTTCCTTTATGAAGACGTGTAGACAGCGGTCACATTCCCCTGACCGCTCACCTCAGGGCTACCGCTTCTGACTTACCAGCTTTGTCCTGCGCAGTCTGTGGCTTAGCAATGGAGGAAATTGCATTTCCTTTTGGTTAATGCCTTTCTCTTACTTTATGGTCTCACCTGAAAGTAGCCCATCCTGAGAGAGGCAAAGGAAGTTTTATCCCCAGGCATGGGCTAAATTCCTGGTTCTTCTTCCAGCAGAAATGATCCAAACTTTCCCACCGAGCTTCCCCTCCGCTGTGTTTCTTGAGTCGCCACACCTGCAGGCGCCCAGTTATTAGATCTTTTTCATCAAAGAGCCGGTGAAAAATGCGCCTGTTTCTGTCCTATTTTTGTATTTTACTAATCCCTACTTCTGCTCTCTTCTTTCTCCATTGTTGGGTTTTGTTGGGTTTTGTACCTGAATTAAGTGTAAGAGGAGAGGGACATTTTATACGTTGCCTGAAATCATAATAAATGAAAAAAATAAATAAATGGTCTTTACTGAGGTCATCAAATGATGGAAAGAAGACATTTGGATGGCAGCCCAGCACGAGTTCCTAGGACTTTTTGTATTAAGTTCCTGTGTCCTGCCCCTGTCCTCTCTGGACCTCATTTCCCCATCAGCAAATAAAGGCTTTAGGTTGGAGCAAACAGTCTCAAACTTGAACATGTACTTGACTCACTTGGGCCTGGTTAAAATGCAGATTCTGATTCATAGGTCCTGGGCGGGGCCTGAGATTCTGAATGTCTAACTGGCTCCCAGGGCATAACCATCCAAGGACCACACTTCGCTCCAAGCCCTGGAACTTGCCGAATATGCAGAATCTCAGGCACACCCCAACCTCCTGACTCAGAACTTGCATTTCCCCCAGATCCCTGGACCATCTGAATGCACATGCGAACGTGGGGCACTGTGCTTCATCTCAGAGCGGGGAGCTGGCTGCACACAGGCATCGCTGAAAATCCTGGGGTCCTGATTTATTTGGTGGGAGTGGCCTGGTCATCAGGAACTGTCCCAGCTCCCAGGTGACTCTGATGCACAGTACTGCTTGAGGACCACTGGATTGGAAAGTCCTTAGGTTCCAACCACGATGCCATCGATTTTATTCAGGTGATTCTGCTGAGCCACATGAGGCCAGGAAAGGCACCTGAGCAGCGCAGAAGTGTCTATGGGAAGCTGCTCCTGAATTGTCCTGGCTCCCTCAAAACGCGACCTGGCTGATAGCAGATAAAGGGCCAACCCTTGGCAGCATAATGAGATACACATGCACTCAAACTCCCCCGTTTCCTCTGTCTGTGCTTCCCTTCAACCTTCAGGGGTCCAGGAACCCTTACCCTGTGCTCCAGCCTGACCTCATGAAACCCCCTAGAAGGAGAGGCTCTCACATCATCTATTTATTTACACCAGAGTGAAAGTAAGTCAGTAGTTTTCTCTCTTCTGGGGCGTCCGCATTTTATTGTCTCTAATTGCAGAATGAAGGAGGGCAGACTGGGGCAAGTGGGCTCTGGAATCCAGGTGGGATTCACAGCTCAGATGATGACGAGTTAAGTGGTCCTGAGTATGTCACATCAACCCAGCAAGAGTCAGTGTCCTTGTGAATAATGCCAACCTCATGGCTTTGCGGGGGAGGGACTGAGCGGATAGTAGGTCCTTAGGAATATCTGCTTCCTTCAGTCCCCATCACTGCTTTAGACTTGTTCTGGCTTCAGAGCACCGGAAGCAGGTGTCCTGGCAGGAAACAAGGTTTGCTGAAACCATTTTTCTGAGAGAGAAACAAGGGCTAGATTGAGTCCCAGCAGCAAACACATTAATCATGGGAATGAACTTTGAGGATGGGAGTGTCTTAATTCAGAAGACTGCGTCAACCTATAGCATCTTTTTTTTTTTTTTTGAAGAGTTTAATTTCTGGTGTTATAACCACTGTTTCCAAGCAAAACCTTTGCGGGTCCACAGTGAATGCTTTCCTTACTATGTTATAGAGCTACTGAGCGAGATGAGTCTGGAAACTTTGAGGGCAGTGGTACTCAACCCGGGTGATGTGGGTTTGTCTGGAGACATTTCTGGTTGCCTCACTGGAAGAAGAAGCAGTACTGGCAGGTGGTGGGTGGAGGCAGGGATCCTACAAGGCACAGGACAGCCCCACTGCGAAGAATTTTCCAGTCCAAAAGGTCGACAGTGCTGAGAACCCTACTTTAGACCCAGGGCAAGGTGCTTATATTTGTTTGTTTATATCTGCTCTTGTAGCCATTCAGTCAGGAATTATTCAATCAGGATGGATCTCTGAGACTCCACAGGCCCGTGAAAGCTTAACAGAGATGCACGGGGATGTCGACTGACCACGTGGGAGGGCCCCAGCAATGCCCTGGGTGACCAACAGCTCGTGCTCTCAGCCAGTGGTCTTCAGAAAGGGTGCACACACCCTAGAGGCTGGGCAACAGTCATGGTATAGAAGGAAAATATTAGAACTTTCTTTGATTAGGGTTCGAACAAGCTCTAGGCTCTCCCACCCCCTCCTGCCCCACGCTGTCCCCCTAAGCATTCAAGACAAGGAGGCTGCTCCAAACGGACCAGCTCAGAGGAGCCCCAGGAGGCCTTGTTGGCGGGGGAAGTGAGGTGCAGGACAGGGCCTGTGGGGCTCCCGCTGAGCAAGCAGTAGGGGCGAGCAGCAGAGTGTGTCCTTCCCAGGATGCCCGGGAAACTGGGATGGCAGGTGACTCCGGAGATGGAGGAGGGGCTTGGAAACAAGTCACAGGTGGACAGGAAGTGGAGATGAATCTGTGCTCAGAGTATGTGTGCAACAGAGAGAGAGAGAGAGAGGGGGAGAGAAAGAGAACGATGCCTCCGTGATGACAGCCTCTGCCTGTCAGTCCAGCCCAGCAGGTCAGGAGATGGTCCTGCATCCTGCTCCAGGCCGGCGTTCTCCCCTCTTTGTCTAAGCAGATCGGTGAAGGTTGATTTTGTTAACTGATGCCCCTGTCTTGAAGACACACCCACCGGAAGGTTGCTAGATAGAGTACAGGACATCCAGTCAAATTTGAATTCTAGATAAACGATATTATGCTTAATATAAGTATATCTCAAATATTGTATGGGGCATACACAAAAGTTATTCATTGTTGATCTGAAATTCCCCTTTAACAGGGCGTCCTGTATTTCTCGCTGCTAAATCTCCTCCACCCGCCTTACCCACAAGGCCTCCCCGCCAGGCTGCCCAAGCCCCAGACACGCCAACAAGGCAAGAGGGAAGAATGGTGCCTGGACGAGCGGCTGGTGGCTGGACAGTCGCCGGGGGCCCTGGCATAGCAGCTGTGTCAGGTCTGCCCACTGAAGCCACAGGCGCGGGAGTGGCCTGTGGTCTGGTGGGAACCACAGCATCTGTTTAGTTCAGGGCTGGGAGGTGCTTGCTACTTCCCTTCCAGTTTTCCAGTCTCTGTCGAATGGAAAACATGGCTTCATCCTGAAGAGGACAAGCCTGGAACACAAACGATCTGATTTCCAGCTGCAGAAAAAGACACATGATGGTGATGACACAGGTGTCTAATCACTTATCCACCATTCTGAAATCCAAAAAGCCCTAAAAAGATGTTTTTGGTGAGTTTGGAGACACAACCCATATTTGGAGGCAAAACTGATCTGAACCAGTGTGGGGTTACGTTTAGCTTTTCTTTATCCCCTGTGGTGTGAATAGTGCCACCTGTTTATCGTCAGGCATGATCCCATCCCTCTGAGGGTGATAAATGAGGTTCAGGGTATGCCCCATATACCTGAGGCCCCCCAAAGTGAATGCCAAAAACCCCAAAGTACATCGTTGGGTAAGAGATTGTACAACTGTAACAGCAGATATATTCTGAGCGCTCAGATTGTGGGAGCACCGTGCTAAACGCTTTATACGTCCTCTCTCATCTAATCCCTACCATCCCCGAAATGGATACATTTATTTTCATTTTTGGCAAACTTTAAAAAAAATTAAAGTATAATGTCTGCACGAAAAACACAATCAAGTGCACAGCTGGAAGAATTATTACAAAGTGAGCACATGCCTGTAAAACCACCGCTCAGCTACATCCATCACCTGCCCCCCAGAGCCCTCCCATGCCCCACCGCGGTTATAACCCAACAAAGGTGACAGCTATCCATCCACCATCAAAGATTCATTTGTCAAGTTAAAAAAAAATGCTGTTATTTATTGAGCAATTACTATGAGCCAGGAACTATACTTATACGGGTTCTCACATTGATTCTATCAGAGTGAGAGTAACTCCGATAATTTCATTCTACAAGTGAAAAGAAACCAGAGCTCAGAGATGTTTGTCCCTAAATAATTGTGCTAGTAGTTAATAGAGATGGGGTACATTTTGCTTAATTAAACTTTCCGTGGAGCATAATATTTTTACAAAAAATGTTTGTCTTTAGAAAAGTGCATATCTTGTGAATTCAGCTCAATGAATTTCACAAACTGACCACACCCTTGCAACCAGCACCGAGACGGAGAAACAGAACATCATCAGAAACAGAAATAGCTCCCCCAGTCCCACAGGCCCCCGGCGCTCCCACCAAGGGTAACCACTCTCCTGACCCTGACGCCTTTGCCTGGCTTTGAACTGTATATAAATGGAATGAAACTGTATGTTCTCTTCGGTGTCTGAGTTTTCCTGCTGACATTAAGTTCATGAGGTCTCTCTGTATTGCTGTGTGAGGCTGGTGTGTACTGCTTTTTACTGCTGAGAATTCCATGGATTGAGGCCACCACTATTTAGTCACCCACCCCCACTGGTGGTTACTGGGGACGTTGTCAAGTCTTGGCAATTAGCAATAGTGCTGCTGTCTAAACCCCGGCACCTGTGTCTGGTGAACACACGCACACATTTCTGTTCAGCATGATCTTGGAGTGGGTTTGGGAATCACAGAGTGAGTCTGTATTTAGCCTTGTAAAAACTTTCAAAACAGTTTTCCAAAATGGTACCAAGTATACTTTTATACCCTTCATTTTACCGTTAACCTATATTACACCCCCTCAATGCAAACCCAATATGTTAAGGTACAGGTTTTAACAAAAATAATTCATGTGGGGTGCTTTGGGTTGCACTGTGTTCCCTCCACCCTGCTGCCGAATTCATATGTTGAAATCCTAACCCCCAGTACCTCAGAGTGTGGCGTAATCAATAGGGTCGCTGCAGATGTAATGAGTGAATCTGAGTTCACACTGGATAGAGTGGGCCTTAATGCAATACGGCTGGTGTCCTTATACAAAGTGGAAACTTGGACACAGGTACCCAGGCCATGAGAAGTTTGGGGTGATGCATCCACAAGCCCAGGAACGCCAAAGATCGCCAGTAAACCCCCCGAAGCCAGAAGAGAGGCCTGGAGCAGATTCTCAGGAGGAATCAACACCGCCGACACCTTGATCTTGGCCTTCTAGCCTCAAGAACTGTGAGACACTAAATTTCTGTTGTCTCAGCCACTCAGTCTATAGTACTTTATTACTGCAGCCCTAGCAAACTAGTACATGGAGTGATTAGTCCCTTTTAGAAAGATGCCTGTTTGGTAAAGAATGCTCATCACAGCCTCCTCGAGGTAGCCTGATTAGCTATTGTGCTTACAATATGTTTTGCCTTTTAATTTGATTCAGGAAGCCATGTAATGCATAATTTGTTATATTTCTGAATGCTTGAAGTGAACGTAAGACATGACTAGGATGATAATGGAAAGTGAGCTGACTCTGGTCAGCAAGCCTCGATACACGTGGCCTGGGCTGATAAGTGGGCACCCACCCACTGGGTCAGGCTCTAGGAATAGCAGATGAGTGTGTCTGGCCTTTCAGGGTGCTCATCTACCAGGCCGCCTTCTCCCTCTCACCCCTCGGCACAGACCCCTCGGAGGATGGCCATCTTCAAGGGCGATTAGGCCTCGGCTGGTAGCCGTGTTTTCCCTTAGCGGAGAGCTTGTCTGCCCTGAAGTCTCCCAGCAACCTGACCCCAGGGGGGTTTCTCTGGAAGGTTGAGAGGAGGAGGGATCTCTTCCCTGGGGTCCGAGCTCACATCCTCCCTCTGGAAGCACAGACTTGGGATGCTCTCTTCCTCAGAGTGCATGGCCCAGAACTGAGCTAAAAATAGTGCAATTTCTTAAAATCACGCAACGCTGTGATTACAGGGTATGTTAGTTTCCTGTGGCTGCCGTAACGAAGCGCCACAGTCTGGGGGTCTTAAAACAGCAGACGTTTTTTTTCTGACACAGTTCTGGAGGTGAGAAGTCCCAAACTGACAGAGACACACTCCCTCTGCAGTCTCCTGGGAAGGGTCCTCCCTTCCCTCTGCGAATCCTGGTGGCTGCCAGCAGTCCTTGGTGCTCCTTGATTTAAGCCACATCACTGCAATCTCTGCTTTTGTTTTCACAAGGCCTTCTCCTCTGTGTGTGTGTCTCTGTGTCCAAATTTTTCCTCTTTTCATAAGGACACCACCCTCACCCAGGATGACATCAACTAACTGGATCCCATCTGCAAAGACCCTATTTCCAAATAAGGTCCCATTCAAGGTTCCGAGTAGGCCTGAATCTGGGGAGACACCATTCCACCCTGTACACAGAATACTCCCTGCTTTGAAGTAAACTTTTTTTATCTGTTAAATGTGCTTTTTTTTTTTTATGGCCAAGCCACACGGCTTGCAGAATCTTTCAGTTCCCTGACCAGGGGTTGAACCCGGGCCACAGTGAAAGCACCAAGGGAACTCCCTGTATCTGCTACATTTAGGAATCTCTTGCTCCAGTGCCTTGAACTTGGATAGTTTAGAAATTCAGAGAACATTTGCGTATCAGAGTGACCGCTGTCTGCTAGTGGCTTTACGTCATGTGAGTCTATTTCTCACTCATGTGAAGTTCAGAATGAATGACCCTGATGAACAGGTGGTGTCTGCCTGAGAAGGATTTGGGGACCCCAGGTCCTTCCATTTCCACTTCGGTTCCAAGGTCCCCTCGCTCGTCTGCTTCCAGCCGCGGAGGGAAGGGCATGGGGACATGGGGGCTGTTACACTGGGCCAGGCCGGGGCGCGTTGCCCACCACATCCCTGCCCATCCTGCAGGCACAGGCCACACGGAGGAGCAAAGGAAGCCGGGAAGTGTCATGTGGCCATGGGCTGTGAGGAGGAGGGGAGTGCAGGGGAGGACCACAGCTGGACTGGCAACTCAGGGTGGCTCCTGAGGGCAGGTCCTTCCAGACGGAATTCTCCTTCCGCTTCTTCGTTCTTCTCTCCATTTTTTGAAGCACCGGCTGGTCTCTAGTCAGAGTTCGAGTCTCCCTACTCTGTGGTACTAGCCCCTCGGACACCAAGGTGCAAAGAGCAAAGGAGCACCTCCCTTGTAAAGGGGGCTCTGAATGGATCAAACCCTAAAGGAACATGTTCTGGACACAGCCTGAGTGGCTCTGGACAGCCCGGACCGGCAGGCACCTGTGGGCCTGGAGAGCTTCATGGTAACTCTGCCACCAGTGCCCACTAGGAGCTCCAGGACCCTGCGCCCCCGGTGTTTCAGGGAGAAGCTGGTGTGAGGGAGCCGGGGCCCAGGTAACCCAGACAGAGTGCTCGGGGCCACACCTGGGCACGGCTGCTCTGAGTAAACTCACTCTCTCACTTGCCTTGCTGGTGGACTTCAAACTGCCACGCAAGGCCAAGGTGCAACCAGCCCTTAAAAATGGAACAAAACAGGGGTTTCCGTGGTGGCGCAGTTGTTGAGAGTCCTCCTGCCGATGCTGGGGACACGGGTTCGTGACCCGGTCCAGGAGGATCCCACATGCCGCGGAGCGGCTGGGCCCGTGAGCCATGGCCACTGAGCCTGCGTGTCCGGAGTCTGTGCTCCGCAGCGGGAGAGGCTGCAGCAGTGAGAGGCCTGTGTACCACAAAAAAAAAAAAAAAAAAAAAAAAAAAAAGGAACAAAATAGAACCGAATAGAAAAATACTAGGGTGCATAGAACATAGTACACGAAAGCATTGTTTCAGGAAACTTCTATTACATATCCGTTCCAGGTCGTGATGGAAAACATTTCTTACCAGGTGTTGCAATCAAAACCATTTGAAAGCCCGGGGTCTGTGTAGAAGAATTTGAAGGTAGATGATGAAAACACACACCAGGGATGTAGTAATGATTTTGTAGACTTTAGAAATGCTTTGTGTGGCCCGGCAGGAGGGGTGGCGTGACGTGAAGGAGAGCCTGGCCTAGTCTGAATTGTGGCAGGACCGCGCCCCCCCCAGAGGTGCTTGTGAAGGTTACTTCATTTCCCCGAGCCTCCATCTTCCCATCTGTAAAATGGGCTAAATAACTACCTCAGTGAGGAGGGGGAGGTGGTGAAATAACTGCTCCCGTCTATTGAGTGCTTCCCGTCCCAGGCCTTGTTCTGGGCATCTTACGTGTGTAACCTCAGCCCTTCTTTACAACTGTCCTCTGATTAAGTACTAGTTCACTGAGGTCTACTGGTGCAGACAAGGAAACTGTGGCACAGACAGGCCAAGCACCTTGCCCGAATGAGTTGCTGTACATAAAAATGCCTGATACAGTGGCTGGCACATGGTAATGAACAAATTTTAATTTCCTTACTGTTAATTTTGTTCTAAATGCTTTAAGGCATCCTTAAATATAGTCAGATGGACAAGCTGGTGGAAGACAGTGTGAGATACTGGCTAGAAACTGCCAGAAAGCCACTCTAAGAGGGCCCTGGAGGTGTGAGGTTAGACCTCCCTCGCCGTGAGGCATTTGAAACTACGGCTGCTGGGGCAGGAGGGCAGAGGGTCCCTGCCGCCCTGTTGGGAAACCTGACTTTTCATCATCAGAGGAACCGGATGGAGAATTGGGAGGAGGGGGACCTCCCTTCTGCCCCTTAGGGGAAGACTCAGCAGTGACTCCTAGAAGGAAAGATAATGATGAGCATGGTTGCCAATAAACACTTTATTACAGGCTTTGAAAGATTAGAGACCCAGGAATCCCCAGCTCTACTCCGTACCCATCACCTGAAATCCACACTGCCTCTAAGAAAAAGATTATGACACAAACGCAGCTGCAGAAGGCCCCGCCTCCCACCCACATGGCCACCCCCTGCCCCTCCAGGGGACAGGAGAGTTGAGTCCCTCCACAGGAGTCAGACAAGTCATTAGACCAAACTGCAAGAGGCAATTACATCTTTGTTTCTCAGAATCTGTAAACAGAGAGCAAGCAGAGGGTTGCATCACACCGCCCTGGGGGCGCTGGAACATTTGCTCTGAACACACAGCAGGGTGTATTAAGTTGGAGTGGAAATGCTTCATCCACGGTTACTGGTGGCGGTCGGGAAGAAGCCTTGCCCAGAGAGATGCTTCCACTCAGACTGGCCCCTCCTGGCCCTGGTCCAACACAGGCTTGTACCAAACCATCCTTCTACATCATCTTAATGACATAAGGTGCTCATGCCGTATTTCAGCACAGCGCTTTGCATAGGAATTATCCATATCCATTATAGACCCCATGACTTGTTTTGATTTCATCCACAAAATGCAATCATTTACCCCTTGCACAGTGCCTGACACATACTGGGCATGAAATGAACATGGGATAAAAAGATAACTTTAATAACATACGAAATTATGTAATAATAAAAATAATAAGGTCGGAGCTAACTTGTTAGAGAACTTTCTTCTGCTCCCTGTTGTACCTGTGGAAACACCCCAGGGGGTACTCCTGTCTTGAGAGGGCTGCCTCCCCAGTTGACCTGGAAAGAGTATCACTGCAAAGATTACACTCTGGTCCTCAGGGCAGGTGGGGGCAGAGGCTGGGTCAGAGGAGGAGAAATCAAGGACCCTCCTGCATGCGCCCTGAGCCCACATGCCAGGGAAGGGATGCTCCAAGGTGCTGGACCCTGGGCCCCCATCTTCTCCCCACCCCAGCCAGAGCAGGTTTGCTCCTAGCCCAAGTGCCCAGCTGAACTCAGCTGCAGCAGAACCACAGCTCCAGAGCTCGTGGGTGGGTTTGGGGTCCAGAGTCCCCAGAATGTGGGGCATCAGTGGACACACTTGTCTCTGAGGGGAGTGGGCAGGTCAGAGGGGCCCAGACTGGGCTGAGGTTGCAGGGGAATCAGCTCTCCCTGACTGCTCACTGGGGGTGGCACCCCTGTTCTGGCTGTGACTGTCCCCCAGCCTCAGCCTCATCTACCCTCAGATGGGAGCAGGGCCTGTGTGCAGAGAGCTCTGCCCATGACCTCACTTCCTGAGAAGCCTGTGCAACAGGAGGCCCCGTGTCTGGATGCAGATGGCTTCTCACATCCTGTGGGCAGCGTTGCTGCAAAGCCAGGTCCCTAGATCCTCACGGAGCAGGAGGAGAGCAAAGAATGAGGCTACGGGGCCAAGTGATAGTTGGGAACTGTCTTTCTGTCCATTTCAGGAGGCATATTAGTTTGCTCGGGCTGCCAAAACAGAATACCATAGACTGGGGCGTTTAAACAACAGAAATTTATTTCGCACAGTCTGGAGTCTGGAAGTCCAAGATCAAGGTGTCGGCAGGGTTGGTTTCTCCAAAGGACTCTCTCCTTCACTTGCAGATGGCCACCTTCTCTCTGTGTCCTCCAGTGACCTTTCCTCTGTGCATGTGTACCCCTGGTGTCTCTTCCTCTTCTTAAAAAGATTCCAGTCATGTTGGATTAGGGCCCCATCTTTAAGACCGCATTTAATCTTAATTACTTCTTTAAAGGCCCCATCTTCAAATGCAGTCCCATTGGTTTTAGGGCTTCAACACATGAATTTTGGGGGCACACAATTCAGTCCATAATGACAGGAAAGTAACTTCCAAGTGGCTCCCAAAGGCTTTTGGGCTGTCTTTTGGGTAAAATGTCCAAACTCCATCGCATGCTACATGGCACATGCATTTAAATCAGGATGTATGGCAGCAGCACATCTTTCACCAGTTCAGGCCTTCAGTAACCAAGAAAACTTCACTCCTGGCACTGCTGCTTTCTTTACCAAATCAGCCTCTGCCTCACCCTGGGCTGGGGCTAGAGCTCACGGCGGTGGGTGCCGTGCCTGATGCCCAGGGGCTCGCTGCCATGCCAGGCATGGTCCGTGCTTGTCTTCCACCCGGGAGGGCTCTAGACAGGAGTGCAATGGAAGGCTGTGACCCCTGCATGCTGCTAACAAGCCCCCGCTCAGCCCTTCCCCTCCATTCTTTCATACGGAGAATTCCTATGTAAAGTGCTGTGCAGTCTCAGTTTCCAACTTCTTCCAAAGGGACCACTGTGTTGGGGGTAGTCCCCAAGTCCACCGTTAGGTTCAGTATTCACTAGAAGGACTCACAGGACTAAGCAAAGCTATTGTATTTATGCTTGTGGTTTATTACAGTGAAAACACAGATTAAAATCAGCAAAGGGAAAAGGCACATAGGACAGAATCCAGGAGAGAGCAGGGCCATGCTTCCAGCCATCCTCTCCTTTGGATTTACATGCACAGTGCTTAATTCCCCCAGCAATGAAGCGTGACAACGCTCACCAAGTGTTGTCAACCAGCAAAGCTCACCTGAGCCTTGGGGTCTTGGGTTTCTATTGGGGTCAGTCACATAGGCATGCTGTGCTCCGTGACTGACCCAGGTCCTCAAAGCCCAGCCCACCAGAGGTTAAACTGATACCGCATAGCCCACAGCCTCAGGCATAAAATAACCGGTGTTCACCATAAGTCACGCCGTTAGCATAAATCATTTGGCAGGGCCCAGGGCCTCAGACATACAAAGGCACTGTTATTGGGAAGGATATTCTAAGGGCTCAGAGGTCATCTCCCAGGGGCTGATCAAGAACCACGTGCAGGGTTTGGGCAAGCTGGGTCTGCTGAGTCACTCCTTTACTACAGGGGTCCCCAACCCCGGGGCCGTGGACCGTTACCAGTCCGCGGCCTTGCACGGCAGGAGGTGATCGGTGGACGAGCAAGCTGCCGCTACCCATCGCTCTCGTGGCTCGCATTACCGCCTGAGCACCCTCTCCTCCCTGCGTCCGTGGAAAAATTGTCTTCCACGAAACCGGAGCCTGGTGCCAAAAATGTTGGGGACCTCTGCTTTACTGCACAGCCAGCATCCCTAAATCCCTCTGGCTGGGAGATTTAGGAGCTGCTACTGTCAGTGCCAGAGGTTATCAATCTGATTCATTTTTGCCAGTATGATTTGGGAAAAATTATATGTTTCTATCCTAATTTCAATTTGTTTGATTATCAGTGAAGCAGGTCAACTCTCTACGCATTTCATTGCCATTTGGATTTCTTCTGTACTTTGCTTAGTTATTTAATTATTTATGTATATGTTGGGTCATTTATATTTTTTCTTTATAGGAGCCCTGATGCATTGTGCATATTAGCTTTTTGTCACATGTTGAAAATAGTTTTTTTAACTTGTTTTTGGCGAACTACATGGAAATATATAATTTTTAGGTAGTCAGTTGGTCAATCTTTTCTTTCATAATTTTAGACGTTAGTGGTAGGATGAGAAAGGCTTTCTTCTCCCTGTACTATTCACTCTGCATCATTTCTTCTCATGCTTTATTTTTATGTATTTATTTATTTTTTGCGGTACGCGGGCCTCTCACTGCTGTGGCCTCTCCCATTGCGGAGCACAGGTTCCAGATGCGCAGGCTCAGCGGCCATGGCTCACCGGCCTAGCCACTCCGCGGCATGTGGGATCTTCCCGGACCGGGGCACAAACCCGTGTCCCCTGCATCAGCAGGTGGACTCTCAACCACTGCACCACCAGGGAAGCCCCTTCTCATGCTTTATTTTTAAACACTTAAAATATTTGACCTTTTGGAATATTTTATTGTATATGATGTTAATTTCCTAGGGCTGCTGTAATAAATTACCACAAATTGGCTGGCTCAAAACAATAACAAATTTATTCTTTCACAGTTCTGGATGCTAGGAGGGTGACTCAAGGGGCTGGTCGGCAGGGCTGTGCTTTTTCTGAGAGCTCTGGGGGAGAATCTATTCCACGCCTGCTTTCCCAGCTTCCGGTGTTGTGGGCAATCCTTGGCCTCCCTTGGCTTGTAGACACATCTCTCCAATCTTTGCCTCCATCTTCCTGTGTGTTTCTGTCTGTGTCTCTTCTCTTCTTACAAGGACATTGGTCCTGTTGGATTAGAGCTCACCCTAGTGATCTCATCTGAACTTGATTCCATCTGCAAAGACCCTATTCCCAAATAAGATCGCACTCACAAGTTCCAGGGGTTAGGACTTCAGCGTATGTTTTTAGGAAACACAATTCAAACCATAATATGGTGTCATATCAGGATCTAACTTCATTTCTTTTCCCAACACTTACCTAATTGTCCCAGTGCCATTCATTGAACAATACATCCTTTCTCCGTGGATCTATTTCAAGCCCCTTTATTCTGCTCTAGCAATGTATTGGTCAATTTCTACTGAGGTCTTATACTGCTTAACAAGGCATTCGTATATAACTACCCAGGATAAAGGATTTTAATTGTAAATTGGTTTAAAAAAAAAAGCAGCAGTTAACCTCCCATTGTTAGTATATTGGGCTATCTTAGTCATTCAATCTGTAATGGGATATCTGTCCGAAGATACTTTCGCTTCTTCCAATTTTCACACCCTTGTTTGGCCTTGGACAGCTATAGCTCCTGCTTTATAGCTGGTTGTGTTTGACACACACACACAAAGCACCTTTTTTTTTTTAACCTCTTAGCCACTGCACTACTAATAGGATTTGAGTATTAAAAATATATTAATAAAAAAAATCTCCACAATGCATTCCTCCAACGCAGGAGTTTATAAATTCTGACACAACGCTCCAGAGCTATAAGGAATCAGACCAATACAAGGGCTTAATGGCCGAGAGATACTCATTCAGTCAGTCAACATGTATTTACTGAGTGCCAGGCACTGTTCTAGGCACAGGTGCTACAGCAACAAACAAGACAGACAGACTCTCTGTTTCCAATAAGCTTGTATTTCAGTGGGGAGTGGGAAGGGGGAGGCAACAATTAGACAAGAAAACTTAAAGAGGTACAGAATGCCCCTCTAAAAACAAAGGAAAGGCTCACCGACTTGAATTTCTGGGCAGAATCAGACACTCTGCTAAGCTTTATCTTTCTTGGTGAAAAAAAGATTATTGGTGACATCCTCATTTTTCAGATAAGAAAACAGAGTCACAGAAGTGAAAAACATGGGCAAAATGGCACACACCAATAGTAGCAGAGCTGACACTTGAGTCAATAGACCGACTTGACAACAATCTCCCATTGGCAGCTTAGTTCATTAGTTTAAAAAATAGCTTCAGGGACTTCCCTGGTGGCACATTGGTTAAGAATCCTCCTGCCAATGCAGGGGATGCAGGTTCGAGCCCTGGTCCGGGAAGATCCCACATGTCATGGAGCAACTAAGCCTGTGCGCCACAACTACTGAGCCTGTGCTCTGGAGCCCATGTGCCACAACTACTGAGCCCACGTGCCACAACTACTGAAGCCCACGCTCCTAGAGCCCGTGCTCTGCAACAAGAGAAGCCACTGAAATGAGAAGCCCGCGCACCACAAGGAAGAGTAGCCCTTGCTTGCCACAACTAGAGAAAGCCCGTGCACAGCAATGAAGACCCAATGCAGCCAAAAATAAATAAATAATAAATAAATAAATTTATTTAAAAAAAAGTCTTCATTCCCATTTCTAAGAAGGGGAAACCGAGGCTCAGAAAGAGTACGTGATTGTTTGGTTGTCTGCTTATTTAGCAGTTCCTCAAGAAAGCCATCAGAGTCCTCAATATACAACAGATGCACAATAAATGCTGAATTATGCTGTAAACACCTGAGTTGGTATCAATAATTGGTTGGGTCCCTCTGCATGGGAATATGAGGTGAAAGAGCTGCATACACACAGGTAACATATTTTCTGATTTCTTTCATTATTTGTGCCAAGAAATCTACATTCCCATGGAGATATATATATATATATTTTTGGGGGGGGGTACGCGGGCCTCTCACCGTCGCGGCCCCTCCCACTGCGGAGCACAGGCTGCAGACGCGCAGGCTCAGCGGCCATGGCTCATGGGCCTAGCTGCTCTGCGGCATGTGGGATCTTCCCAGACCGGGGCATGAACCCGTGTCCCCTGCATCGGCAGGCAGACTCACAACCACTGCGCCACCAGGGAAACCTCCCATGGATATTTTTAACATTTTATTTCAAAATAATTTTAGACAGTGAAATTTGCAAAAAATAATACCCTTCACTACTTCATGTAATGTTAGTTTTCATACTATGGTACAGTGCTCAACCCCAAGGAAATCAACCTTGGTACAAGACTATTAGCTAAGCTACAGACTTATTTGAACTTCACCTGGTTTTTCCCCTGCATAGTAGAGGGTTAGCTCCGCAGGCTTGGAGGTGTTCATGTCCTGAATATTCTGGAGAAGGGATGGGTGCTTGACCAGGATAAAACGGTCTTCAGTAGCCCCCATCCCACCCCTCTCACACACACCAAATCTTCCTACAAGCTAGTACCCCCACTTCCCCAGGCTCTTCTTGGAGGACCAGCTCTTCATCTCTCTTCAGTACTCAGCTGGGCAGTCAAATCCTGGATGAAACCTTCTGGGCAGCCACTCGGGAGAGAGAAGCACTCATGCTTCCCATCAACAGAGGGCCTTGTGCACGTGGCTGTCATGGCACTCCTCGCATTGCATCCAACTCTCTCCCCAGGTAGGCTGAGAGGTTCCTGGAGCAGGACTGTGGTGGGCATTGCTCTTGCTCTGCTGAGGGTAGGGTCCAACCTTCTTCTGGGATGTGTGCTTTCTCTCCACTATAACCACAAGGTGCCATGATCTTACAGACCCCACCCACATGACCACCACTGATTGGTTGGAGTTGGGCACCCAACCTCAGCTGGGCCAATCAGAGCCCTTCCCTGAGATTCCTGAACTTGGGAGGGAGCAGCAGATGCAGTCACCCTCTGGTGGTGAGCACCCAGCATCCTTGCTGGAGGAAGAGCCTGCCTTGGGGTGGGAGAAAGTGAAGTCAGAGGCTGAGATCAACCCTGGAGAGAGTCAGCTTAGTCCCAGACACCTCGGAGGCCCTATGCCTTCCATGGATGACATAAGCCTTCCCTCAGGTTTCTTTTACATTCAGCCAAAAGTCTTCACTCAAATAAAGACCATATTTCATCCTTTCTGCATCGCCAACCGGTGCCAAAAGGCTAGGCACACACCACACCTCACATGATTATTGAGTGAATGAAATAGAGGAGTTCCAAGGTCTATGTTGGCTACATCACAGTGTTCCTCAGGGCCATTTCTGCCTCTCTGTTCCCATATATGGAACTTGATGGACCAGAGCCAATCCCAGGCTCTTCCTTGTGGGTCTTACAAACACGTTGAACAGCATTAATTTTACAGGCACCTTCATGAGACTGCCTAGGTGATTTGCAAAAACAGTCTGCCGGCCTAATGAAATCGGAAGAGCCAGTGTTTTCCATCCTAAACTTGGGGATTAAGAGGAAAAGCCGGTGTAAGCAGGGCGCAGGAGTTAGCACAGCTGTGAAGGCGCGGAAAGCAGATTGCACAGCTCAGCACGGCCTGTGTCAGGGTAAGTCAGCCAGGACGCAACCCCAGGTGACAAAAAAAGAAGAAGAAAAGAAAGTCCAGATTTTATTTCCCAAACTCATCTTAATTTTATTCCCTAGCTCATCTTAAAATCGATGAATAATTCAAGACAGAATGAACTGGTTAGACAACAACAATATTTCTACTCGCTGGCGACGTCTACAGTAGGGGTAGAAAGAGGAAACTGGTGCATATTTTGGGTAAATAAGAACCTCTTTTCTGTTCATTTAAAATAAAACTTTTTTCTTCCGCTTATAAAGCAGACGAGTCCATTTGCAGAAGAGTATAAAGTGCCCAGGGCTGGGGCAGGGGAGGAGGGTCAGGTTTGCCTGGCACCCACCCCTGTGAGGGCCTGTCCAGGGGGCCTGGAAGGGTGGTCGGGGGGCTCCCAGGAAGGAACACACCCCAGGGAAGAGAGCCTCGTACAAGAGCTTGGTCCTCAGTTTCTCTGCCACTGGAGCAGGAGACTGACCGGGTCTGCAGAGCACAGGGCAGCAAGACACCCCTCCTGGGAGGCAGTTTCCACTCCGGGTGGTGGAGGGCGCTCTGCTGGGACCTCGCTCTGCTTTGGTGGGAGCCTGGGCTGCCCTCATGGTGGCAGTGGCCTCAGCGGAGAGAGCTAGATGTTCTAGATGATCACCCAGCTTTGATACCTTGAGGCTCTGGTCTTGGTTTCCACAGCATCAGCTTTGGGTCCCAGACTCTGGTGGCCCCAAAAGGCAGGGTCTGTCCCAGGGGATGGTTCCCTGGGGACACTGGAGGCGGTGGCTCTGGTGGGGCAGTTCCGTGCTGTGTGAAGCCCTCTGTTGGTTGTCAAGGCTTGATATTGTCACTGTCATTCTTGTCCAACTTACGAAAAACAATTCCTTTTAGTTTGCATTTTTCTTATAACTTGTCAGGTTGAACATCTTTTTATATCCATTTATGTAGACGTTTGTAACTCTCCTTTGTGATTTGCCTCCTTATGTCCTGCCCATTATTTTTACTTTTTTTTTAAACTTGACTTTAGGAGCTCTGTATATATTCTGGATAGTAATCTTTGTCAGTAATATAAGGTGCAAATTTTTTCCCAGCACTATGTTGAAATTTTAACTTTATTTATGATTTAGTTCGTTTTAGGGAGGCTTTAGTTTATATGAAATAAAATCTGTCAGTCTTTTCCTTTGGAAAAAAACACAAAAGCCCTCTGTTGGATGCCTCACAGCTCTGACAATTCAAAGGAGTAATTAACTGTGAAGTTCATGGTTTAGTATCTGTCTCAGCAATAGGGTGACCAATTGTCTGCTAAATAGGGTGACCAACCTGTCTAGTTTGTCCAGGATTTCCTCAATGTTAACACTGAAAACACTGCATCCCAGGAACCCCCAGGTCCTTTGGAAACCAGGACAGTTGGTCACCCTACTTAGCAGACAGATGGAAATCTCCACAAGCAGGGCCCCCGAGTCTGTAATCCACTGTATCTCCTATATCCCTACTCGGACACGGTGCCTTGCACAGAGTGTGCATCCTGAAAATAGTCACCGAACAAAAAGGACTTTATTACCGGAAATGCTCGGCAAATATTTGCTGAATGAATGCCCCCCCCGCTAGTAAACGAATTCTTTTCAATACTATATTACCAATAAATGGGACACACTGCGTTTACAAACTTGTTTAAAAAAAAAAAAAAAAGGAATAGAGATTTTTGTACACGTAGAGAGGGCCAAGGGGGGTAAGTTCAGCAGAGCTAAATCCTCTAGAAACAGTTCAGCAAATGACCTCTAGAGGCTTGATTTCTTGAATCAGTCTTTAGTGGAGATTATGGAGTTCCAGATCCTCTCAGATATGAGGGCCCAAAGCAGGAAAGATAGATGCTGGACAAATGTGACAATTATGAACAATAAGAACTTATTATGCGGAAGGTCACCTAACATAGCAGTTTCACAAACTTGCCTTGGACGGGACGCATAGGACTGTGGGCCTGGAGAGGTGACATGATTTGAAATCAGGCTGTCTGGTTTCACAGCACATTCTCCCACTTCACCTTGACCGGGGACACAGTGGTGGAGCCAATGGCCCCGTGGTTTCCTGAGGCTGTCCAAGCCCCAAGCCTCTAGACGCATCTGTAACTATAGGCTGATGACCACGTAACAATGTTAAAATGTTGGAAAGACCCAGCACACCCAGGGCTGGTTGCTTGTTCCTTGCGTGTCTCCAAGGAAACCTGGAGCCATGACCAATCCTTGGCCCATCCTTGAGAACAAGGCTCTTGGGAGGTCTGTGATGTCAGTGATTGATGATGTTGTGTACACCTGGAGCAGCGGACCATGTCCTGCCAGCGTGTCAGGATGGCTTTGCACAAATGCCAAGACTGCTGATGCGCACCCGGTTTCACGGTTGGAGTCCTGAGTTCTGGTTGCTGTGGCTGATTGATAGCAGGATGTGTCTATGGGACTGACCCCCCCATTAACACCTGGACCCTGAGACGTGCATGGGTTTCCCTGGGCAGAGGGCTTCCACGTGTGACCCCGTAGTTCTCTGCTGGAGAAAAAGCACATCCCGAGTGGGCTCAGAGGAGGAGGCATGGCCGGGGAGCCTGTGCTGGACTTCTGGGGATTCCACCAACACCTAGCTTTTCCTGCTACTTCCGCTCTGCGTCCTCTGCTGTAATAATTCTCAGCTCTGAGTACAAGTCACACTCTGGAGTCCTGTCAGCCTCTCTAGCAAGTCGTCAGCCATAAGGAGACGTAGACTCCCCAGCACAGAACAGGAAACGGTGGAGCCCCGTTCCTCTTTATTCTGCTGGATGCTGCCCAACCCTGAGATTCAGGCCAGGCACCTCTCACCCAGCCCTACCCCTTCCAGCTTTGAATGCGGGTGGTGAGAAACAAGGGGCAGAAGAGTTACAGGCAGAGCAGGAGCTCCAACCATAATCCCCCTGGAGGGGTCCTGTTTGGCTCAGAGCCCCAGCGTGCACCCACCTGGGAAGTGCAGGAGGAAACGTAAGGCCCAGGCAGAAGGGCTATGGAGGGTGGAGGTCCCTGGGAGGCAGATTTCAAGGTTCATTGCCTTTCGGAATCTCCGGGAGTTTTGGACTCCAGTTAATTTGCATAACTGGAGTCACAGCCACAAGGGCTGCCCTGGAACTCTGTTACTTATTACGGTTCAGCCAGGCAAGCACTTTGGGTCAAAGTAAGCTCCAGCCCTGCAAGTCCCCCTCCATGTGTGCATATCTCTGTTTCACAGTCCAGAAGCACATAGCATACCCATTCTCTCTCTCTTTTTATCTATCTATCTATATCTATATCTATACCTATATCTATCTATCTATCTATCTTTAGTATTTTTATATGTATAAACTGAAGAAGCACATTTCAAATCCATCCTCTCTCTTTTTATCTATTTATCTACCTATATCTATTTGTCTGCTTGTTTACCTATAATACGTTTATATATGTAAACTAATGAGCACAATCACAGATGCAAATATCAATGAAACATTTAAAGAGTAAGATAACTGAACAATTACAAAATACACCTGCCAGTCAAAAATTCCCAGCATTTATTTTGCATCCAAAATGAACGCTAATTTAGAATAGCCAAAATAGCCTTGTAAAAGAAGAACAAAGTGGGAGGACTTATACCTCCTGATTACAAAACATACTTCAAAGCAATGGTAATCAAGACAGTGGTACTTGCATAGGAAAAACGTAGAGACCAATAAAATAGAATCATAGAGTTCAGAAATAGACCCATGTGTCAAATAATTTTCAACAAGGGGGCCAAGAGCATTCAATGGGAGAAAGAATGTCTTTTCAGCAACTGGAACAGCCACACGCAAAAGAATGAATTTTCACCTTTACCTCAGACCTATGTAAAAGTTAACTTAAAATGGACCAAAGATTTATATGTAAGAGCTAAAACTATAAAACTTAGAAGAAAACATATAAGAAAATCTTTATGATACTGGATTTGATAATAGTTTCTTAGATATGACACCAAAAGTACAAGCAACAAAGGAAAAACATAGATAAGCTGCACTTGATCATGATGGAAAAATCATCAAACAAAAAGTGAAAACACAACCCACAGAATCAGAGAAAATATTTACAAACCATATATCAGAGAAGAGTCCAGTATCCAGAATATATGAAGAACTCTCACAACTCAACAACAAGACAAACAACCCATTTTAAAAATGAGCAAAGGACTTGCATACACATCTTCTTGAAGACCTATATGTAAGTAGCCAACAAGCACATTAAAAAATGAGGCTTAAACTTAAGTCAACATAATCAGTAAAGGGACCAAACTTACATCAGGTGCCTCCAGTTGGGAGGCACTGAGAAGGTCCCTTAAGTATATATTCAAACCAAAAATACATCTGAAACCTCAGATAAACCCAAATTTCAAGGCATCACGGTGAAGGCTATATGAGAGTTTTTATACTAATCTCTTATAACTCTCCAGGAACAACTTTTATGTCCTTCAAAAACATCATTGTTATTCAAGACAAAAAGAAGGCTAACAAAAGATGTCAGATTGAAAGAGAACAAAGAGAATTGGCAACTAAATATAATGTGTGATCCTGGTTTGGATCCTGGACTGGGAGAAAAATGCCGTAGAGACATCACTGGGGCACTGGGTAATTAGGAATAATGTTCTATCAGTGATAAATTTCCCCACTCTGATAACTGCACTGTGGGTACATGAGAGAATGCCATCGTTCCTAGGAGATATATGTGGGAATATTTAGGGATGAAGGGGCATGATGTCTGCAACCTACTCTTAAATGGATCAGGGAAAAATTATATATATATTTATCTACAAAAAGAGGGATGATGTGGGAAAACTGGACAAAATGTTAATAATGGTTGTGTGTCCGGATGAAGGGTGTGTGGGAAGTTTTTGTGCTGCTCTTGCAACTCCTCTGTAAGCCGGCAGTTCTTTAAAGACAAAAAGTTAAAATAAGTTACTATATTACAATAAAAATAAGTAAAAATCTTATCCGAAAATTATTTATAGGGACTTCCCTGGCGGCGCAGTGGTTAAGAATCCACCTGCCAATGCAGGGGATGCGGGTTTGAGCCCTGGTCCGGGAAGATCCCACATGCCGCGGAGCAACGAAGCCCGTGCGCCACAACTACTGAGCCTGCGCTCTAGAGCCCTCGAGCCACAACTACTGAGCCCACGTACCACAACTACTGAAGCCTGCGCACCTAGAGCCCATGCTCTGCAACAAGAGAAGCCACCGCAGTGAGAAGCCTGTGCATTGCAATGAAGAGTAGCCCCCGCTCGCCGCAACTAGAGAAAGCTTGCACGCAGCAACAAAGACCCAACGCAGCCAATAATAAATAAAGAAATTTATTTAAAAAAATATATATATTTATAATACAAAGTTGGAAAAACAAGCATCTCCGCCGTAAAAACTCTGGGTGAAATCACCTCCAGCCCCTAGGAGGCAGTGCAGCCCCCGTTGTCACTCAGCCTGGGCGGGCGGGCTGTGAACAGAGCAAACTTCCAACTTGGCACGGACACCAGCGGAGAGTCCCAGAGGCCTGGAGTTTGCCCTCGAGAGAAGAGCATCATTTCCTGGCAGATGGTGAGGAGGAGGAGAAAATCACTTCTGAGGCTACAGGAGCTTCTAGAAGAATCCAAGAGTCCAGAGGCTTCACATTGTCCTTAGTGTTAGCGGCCAGGTGTGACTTTCCAAGGCTGCTTCTTCCTGCCCCAGGTGATCCGTCACATTACCTCAAGCCAAGATGCACGGGTTGAGCACCTACTGTGTGTGGAAGCCTGCGGGAGTGAGGAGGCCACCACGGGCGGCGTGTGTGTGTGTGTGTGTGTGTGTGTGTGTGTGCCTGTGTCTGTGCGTGTGCCTGTGTCTGTGCATGTGCATGTGCGCCTGTGTGTCTCTGTGTGTGTGTGCCTGTGTCTGTGCATGTGCGTGCGTGCGTGTGTGTCTCTGTGTGTGTGTGCATGTGTGTGTGTGCCTGTGCCTGTGTCTGTGCATACGTGCGTGTGTGTGTGTGTGGAAACCGGCAGAGCTTTGCAGTAGTGCTGTGTATGTGTTATCCCTAATCTGGGTGCTGTGCTTGCAAACTTATTCCGCTCAGGAACCCATGTCCCAGCCATGACCATTTCACCACAGCGGGATGAGGCTGAACACTTCACAGCGCTTACTCTGTGCCAGGGAATGTTTGAATATTTCACCTGCGTTAACTCCTAACCCGCGCAGCAACCCCAGGGGGCAAGGGTCACTATTGTCTCTTATTTTACAGATGAGAGGTCAAGTAACTTGCCCAAGGCCACTCCACCAGGGACAGCTGCTACCAAGACCTGAGGTTCTTAATCAAAACTGAGGTGGACTTGGGACTTCCCAGGTGGTCCAGTGGCTAAGACTCCAAGCTCCCAATGCAGGGGGCCTGGGTTCGATCCCTGGTTGGAGAACTAGATCTAGCATGCAGCAACTAAGGATCCCTCGTGCCGCAACGAAGATCCTACATGCCACAACTAAGACCTGGCGCAGCTACACAAATAAATAAAATTTAAAGAAAAACACAAAAAACTGAGGTGGCCTCCCTAGCACGGGAACACACATCTCACTCTTTTTTTTTTTTTTTTTTTTTTTTTTTTGCGATACGCGGGCCTCTCACTGTTGTGGCCTCTCCCGTCGCGGAGCACAGGCTCCGGACGCGCAGGCTCAGCGGCTATGGCTCACGGGCCCAGCCGCTCCGCGGCATGTGGGATCTTCCCGGACCAGGGCACGAACCCGTGTCCCCTGCATCGGTAGGCAGACTCTCAACCACTGCACCACCAGGGAAGCCCCTCACTCTTTTTTGATCCCGTCCTGGGACGTAAGTTGAAGTGCCTATAGGAAGCAGCTCTAAGGGAACACAAGGACATTCTTCTCGCTCCAGGAGACAAGTCCACAGTTTTGCAATATGGCGCGTTTGCACACAGAAGGAGTTATTGCCCCAACCCTACTTGGGCAATGGGCTTCTCTTGGCATGGTTTTATTGCTCAGTTATGAATAAATTGCTTAAATTGACCTTTGTGAGTTTCACACCAAATTGGAAAAAAAAAAGAGTGGTTCAGCCAGTTGGCATTTTAGGAGTATGCAAAATATTTCAATGCACTAGCTCAAGCTTTTCTGCATTCCCATTAAAAAAAAAAATTTCCTGCCAAACACATTTTGAGCATCATTTGTGAAGTTACCCTGCCCGCACTGCCTCAGTCTCCCGCTGGAGGGTCATTTTTAAAGGCAAGTAGTCCTTTGGGAAATGCTCTGGGCCCCTGTTCTTGAGCTATGATAAAGAATTATAGCCACACAGTGAGCCTGCATCTCAATTCTTTGTCACCACAAAGGAACACAGTAGCTAAACAACTTGAATCCGCACCATTTTTTTTTCAGCACAGATAGTAACGTGTCCTTGGTCAATGGGCAGGTAACACCCAAATTCTTTAAAAAGAGTACGTGTGTCTAGCAGCCAGTGAAGGTATCACGTACCCACTTGGCTTCTGGAGGTGGAAGGTGGTCTAGCCCAAAGGTCACAACGGTCTTCATCTAATGCAGGTGTTTTCAGACTCGGGTGCACAATGGCATTACCCGGGGACCCTGTAAAAAAAACACCAATGCTACCTGATCCCAGACTATTTCAACCAGATCCTGTGGGTGGGCTCCTGGGTGGGAACTGTGTTCTCAACAGGCTCCTCAAGTAACAGAAATTGGAGGATGGATTTGGGTCAGAAATGCCCAGAGTTGATGAACCAGCAGTACTGTTGTCTTCTATCACCCAACTCTCAGGAAAAACTCCAGGACACCACGAACAAGAGGCTGCTGTCAGGACCAGCTGGGTCTCCCTGATCGGGGCTCACTATTTTTTTTTTTTTTTTTGTGGTATGTGGGCCTCTCACTCTTGTGGCCTCTCTTGTTGCGGAGCACAGGCTCCGGACGCGCAGGCTCAGCGGCCATGGCTCACGGGACCAGCCGCTCCACAGCATGTGGAATCTTCCCGGACAGGGGCACGAACCCGCATCCCCTGCATTGGCAGGCGGACTCTCAACCACTGCGCCACCAGGGAAGCCCGGGTCTCACTTTTGTTCCCAGTATTTCCCCTGGATAACCTAGTCCACCAAGAGATGCTTGTATGCTACCCATCACTGCTGGTTTCCCATTCACAGGGACAACAAGAACACAGAAGTGGGAAGTTAGTAGCTTGGGACCAGAGGGTGAACTATAATTGGGACAAAAATGTTTTTGGAGGAGGGAGGCCTGGGCTAGGCAGGTGTGTGGCAGGCTGTGTTTTCCAAAGATGGTCCCAACGTTCTCTCCCATCTCTCACGTTCTTCTGCAATGTGACCTTGGCACTCTCCCATCAAGAAGTGGAGTCTCCTTCTCCATCCCCTGGAACCTGGGCTGCCTGTGGCAGAATTGATGCTGTGTGACTCCAAGGCTAGGTCAGAACAGGTCCGAAGCTTCTGCCCAGTTCTCTTGGAAAGTTTCTCCTGGGGAGGTTCCTGCTCAGATCCCAGCCGCCACGCTACAAGAAGCCCAGGCCTCATACAGAGGACACGCGCAGAAGCTGCTTGCAGGCGCCCATCCGCTGTCTCAGCTGAACCCGCTCTCAAGTCATCCCACCTCAGGTACTAAGTGTAAAGAAGCCTCCAGGGGACCCCAGCCCCAAACCATTCATGTCTTCCCTGCTGAGGCTTCAAACCCTCCCGCCTCCGCCTGTCTGAATTCCTGACCCATAGAATCCCTGAGCATGATAAAAATAGTTCTTGTCCAATGCCATTATATTTGGGATGCTTGTTACACAGCAGGGATCACTGGAACAGCAAGGCATATCGGGTGTCAGGGGATGACTACGTGATGGAGGCCTGAGGATGGGGACCCTCGGTGAGGCAAGGCCCTCCAGGCTCTTGTTAAGAGAGTGGGCTCTAGGGCTGTGTGGGTTTGAATCCAGTTTCTGCCACTCACCAGCTCTGTGACCTCGAGAAATTTACTTAACCTCTCTGGGGAGTGGAGACAGTAATAGTCCCCAGGTGAGCAGGTTGCTATGTGGATGAGACGTGTTACTGTATGAACAGTGCCTGGCTCACGGGAACGCCCTGTTAAGTGTTGGCAATCATTTCCAATTTGCACAGGCCTCGGTCCAAAAGTGATCACGGGAGGATTCAGTTCTGGTATAGAAGGCACTTATGCTTGGAAAGCAATTCTAACTCCATCTCAGAGGCTGATGGGGGAAGAAAGACAGGCTAGCTGCTCTCATTGTCTGTGTTCTGGGAACTCGAGGCATAAAGAAAGATGCTGTGTTCTGAGGGGGAGGGCCTGGCGGGATCCTAGGGGAAAGCACGCTAGAATTGAGAATAAAATCAGGCAGGAGAGAGGCAGATGAAGAGACTGGAGAGAAAGAGCTGGGCCTGGGCCAGTGGGTGGTGGCGTTCTAGTGGTGTGTGCGTGTGTGCGTGCGCGTGTGTGTGTGTGTAGGGGGGTCATCCCGGGGATGTGATCTGAGTTGATACAGTGAAGGGCCATGTAGGGCATGCTGCATGTTAGGGGTGCACTCTGGACTTGAGGAGTAAAGGGATTTTAAGTGAGGCTGTGGCTGGAATCATGATGGAAGGCCTGCTAGGAAGGGTCCCTGGCAGCAGGGTCGGGGAGACCCAGGAAGGGCCTAGAGCCCAGCAGAGGCAGGACACCCCAGCTGGTTCCACATCACCTGCCCTCACCAGGAGAACCCTCTCCCATGTCCTCGAAGATGGAGCGACAGAATCCAATTCTCTGCATTTGAACATACACAGACACGGGTCGCAGTTCCCGGGTTCATTTTTCGCTTGGCCTCTCTCCTCCTTGGTGAGCAAGCCAGCTTCACTTTTCCCGGCTGCCAAATGATAACAGTTTCCTCGTAGCCAGGTCCGCCTTTAACACCTGCTGAGGGCTGACTGCCTTGGTCAGAAAGCAAACGTTATTCAGGTGTGTGAAACGCTGTCCCCAGGGGACCTGTTCCAATAGTTTTAAAGACCTTGAAATTACTTTGGTGAAAGTGATACTTAAACTCCTATCGCGCCCGCAAGTCTGTGTGTGCCATCTGCCTTTATTAAAGACGATGCTTTGACAGTTTTCCCGTAAAGGATCCCAGCCACTGCTCTTGGGCTCAGCCAGAGAAGGAGATTTATGTTATAATCACTGTGGGTTCCCGAACGGTTGGGCGTCATTGCGCCAGCAGTTGGCACAGAGTGGGTACTTAATAAACGTTTGGGGGATGAGCGTGAATGCGTAACTGAATAAAAGACACTGGCAGTGATGAGGACTGAATTAAAATCTTGCTCATTTAAAAATCCCAGCCCGGAGCAGCTGTGGTTGCTAATACCACCCATGCGAGGGGCATGCTTGCTCAGTGCCTGGATTTTACAAACAGGATGGAAAAAACCAGAACAGGGGACAGAGGACTGCCTCCTGCCCCCTCAGCAACGGGACCGGCCTGTCCTGGCAGCACCTGCCACCTGGGCCCCGCTCAACGTCCTTACTGCCAGGTCCCCCACGGGTGGGCCAAGGGCTCCCACGTCTCAGGATGTGATAGTGGAACAACTCGTTCCCCTGGAAACAGCACAAAAGTGGCTGAGTTGGCCTGTTGGGGACGATTCTGAGCGTGACCTTACCCTGGCAGCTCCCGACACCAGATGTGCCCCGGCGCCCAGCCAGGGATGGCTTGTCCAGTTTAGCGAGTTAGTACATCATTTTCTGCACCTCAGCACGTTCCAGGACCCAGCCTGCCCCTCACTTCTTTCGATTTGCATTTGGGAATTCTTTTGAGCCTCAAGACACCGGTTCGTCCTCTGAGTGCTTCTGCCATGGGAGTGCAGACTCCACAGGACGGCCAGCCCCGGGGCAGGTGCGTAGAGTTTCCTCCGCAGCCCGGGAGGATGCATCATGGTCACGCAGCAGATGCCTCCCCCCCCCCGCCGCAGAAGCAGGGACCTCATCAGGAGTCACCTTGAGAAGCGACAGGCATATTTCAGTGTCTCTAACACTTGAACTGCTTTGTCTCAAATACATTCTTATTAAAAACAACCACACAATTTCAAATGCTGAGGGTTGATCTGAATTCTAGAAAAAGGCGAGTCATTCAGAGCAGAGCCTAGGAGCAAGGGGATTGATCAAATCTGGATAAATAAGGCATTTTTAGGTGAAAAATGAGGACTGCTTTTAAAGCAATCAAACTGGCTTTTCATATGTGACTCTTAACCTGGATTTTGTAAGCATCAGGTAGATGTCTTGTCAAAGGCAGCTGTATTATTTAAAAGTATCATGGAGGGCTTCCCTGGTGGCGCAGGGGTTGAGACTCCACCTGCCGATGCAGGGGACACGGGTTTGTGCCCCAGTCTGGGAGGATCCCACATGCCGCGGAGCGGCTGGGCCCGTGAGCCATGGCCGCTGAGCCTGCGTGTCCGGAGCCTGTGCTCCGCAACAGGAGAGGCCACAACAGTGAGAGGCCCGCGTACCGCAAAAAAAAAAAAAAAAAAAAAAGGGTCATAGAGCCCATGACAACCGCCATTTCAATGGGCAAATCTAGGCATGTTTTCAAAAGCTAATCCTATTCATTTATTGGGACAAGCAGTGTTTACAAAATAGATATGAATATACCAGAATGATCAAGGCAATGCCTCCCCGCAAAGCGTTAGACCATATTGTAAAAATGTCCTTGCTTTAAAAGTAATCGATTTTAGTGTGTGTGTATATGCTGATCATTTCCCACTTTCTTTTCTTTCCGTCTTCACAAAAATAACAGAGGCCCCTGAGTAACAAGGCTTCTAGTACGGGACTAGCCTCAGTTCCTGTCGTCCCAGAAAGGCACCCAGTTAGGTTGTTTACCAGCCTCTCTCCTAAATGGCTGAACTCAGAACATTCTGAGTTTCTATGGCAGACCCATTAGCAATCCATCCAAAATCCAACCCTCCCCTCTGCCTTGTTCGCAGAGAACCACCGCTTGACCCAGCTAAATACATGCCCTTGCAGGGGGAGGGCCACTCAACAAAAGCAGAAGTCACCTGGCTTTTGCAAAATCTTTGGCTTTCCTGATAAAAGACACAGACATGGCCAGAGCCTCCGCTTCTCCTGCTTCTTGCTGTCTCGAAGGAAGACATGATGTCTAGAGCTGCAGCAGCCCTTTTGAAACCAAGAGGCAACAAGACTGGGGATGAAAAGTGAACCGGACAAGACAAGGATAAGCCTGGGTCCCTGATGGCCTCGGCCGATAGCAGGAGCAAGGCCAGCAGTCTCAGACATCTGGGCTTCTCAGCACACGGCAACAACAAGGCCGTCTGCTTCGGTGGTCAGGCTCTCTGCTCCCAGCAGCAGACACAGCCCGCTCTCCAAACCGGCCACTCCTTTACTTAAGGAACACATGGCAAGCACAGCTGTGTGGCCGGCAGGGAGGTAGGAAGGCATGGGCATCAGAAGCATTGCCAAACCTGAGCTGAGTCTGTTTGTTTAAAGGAAGGGTGAGAAGAACCACAGACCTTCAAGGCTGATAATTCTTGTCTTGACAGAATTCCGGAATCAATGGTTCTAACATAATTATGAGGTCCTCATTTAAAATGCATTATAGCAGTTGTACATGAACATTTTATATTTGCAAGTGACTCATGTGCTTGGGAGGCCGTACTTTTCTTGTGTGTAACAGGGAGGGGATCGGATGATGGTTAAGACCCCTGCTCAGGGGAGGGGCAAACAAAAGGGATCTGGTGTTTAGAGCGTGCCTGTTTTCTGCCCACATTGCCATGCAAGAGACTCCACCTATACCACTTCATTTAATTCCCACACCCACCATGACAAGGAGGTCTTATTCCCTCTGTTTTCTACATGTTGAACACAAGTCTCAGAGAGGTTGAGCAATTTGCCCAAAGTCACACAGCTGGTGGAACAGATCTCTCCCACAGCCCCAACCTCATGCCTCGTGCCCAACTAGATTTGTCACAAGTTTTTGATGGAAATCTATCAGAGAAGAGCCCAGTCCCAACCTCAGAAGCATACGATTTCTCTGGGGGGGGGAGGGGAACAGGGGGCAAAATTGATAACTTTAGAGGCTCCTGAATTTCTCCTTTGGTGTGCTAGCTTAAGAAAATTACTGTGTTGCTCTCTGGAATATTTATGGAGAATGTGAATTAGGAACTGTTGAAAGAGACATTAATAGATGTGAGATTTTTATCATGATTAAATTAATGCTATGTTCATAAGGAACAGACTGAAGGGGCCATCTGTCTAATCCTCCTCTCTTCTTGAGAGGATTTAGCAGAATTAGGATTAAGTAACCCCAAAGACAGTTACAGCATAGTCTCTCTCAGGTCAGATATGTGGAAAGAGAGCTCAAGGTTGGAGTCTCAAGTATGGTATAGAAATATCCATTCCCTTAAGGTTTTTAATTAGCTTCATTTCTACCAAAAGAATCATGAAAGGGCTTCCCTGGTGGCACAGTGGTTGGGAATCCACCTGCCAGTGCAGGGGACACGGGTTTGAGCCCTGGTTTGGGAGGATCCCTCATGCTGTGGAGCAGCTAAGCCCGTGCGCCACAACTACTGAGCCTGTGCTCTGGAGCCCAAGAGCCACAACTGCTGAGCCTGTGTATTACAACTACTGAGGCCCGCGAGCCTAGAGCCTGTGCTCTGCAACTGAGAGAAGCCACAATGAGAGGCCCACGCACTGCAGCGGGGAGTGGCCCCCGCTCGCTGCAACTAGAGAGAGCTGACATGCAGCAATGAAGACCCAATGCAGCCAAAAGGAAAAAAAAAAAAAAAAGAATCATGAAGGCTGTATTGTGGCCCAGTGAATGGATTTAGGGTATTTGTAGGAAAGTTGGTGAACAGATAAGAGGTGAGCAAGTCTACAGAGGCGTCTTCTGTGTTATTGTCTCAAATGGCCCAGCCAGGAGGGAACAGCAGAGGAGAAAGAAGGTGGGATGCTGCATGCTACGGGCTGAATTGTGTCCCCCGTCCCAAATTCATACGTTGAAGTCCTAACGTCCAGTACCTGAGAATGTGACTTTATTCAGAGATAGGGCTGTTGCAGATGTGATTAGTTAAGATGAGGTGATACTGGAGTAGGGTGGGTCCCTAATCCAATAAGACTGGTGCCCTTACGAAAAGGGGAAATCTGGACACAGACACACACATGGGGAGAATGTCATGTGAACGTGAAGACAGATATTGGGGCAAAGTGTCTACAAGCCAAGGAACATCAAAATGGCCAGCAAACCCCCAGAAGCCAGGAGAGAGACATGGACCAGATTCTCCCTCACAGCCTCAGAAGGAACCAGCCCTGCCCACTGCTGGATCTCGGACTTCTGCCTCCAGACTGGAAGATGATACATTTCTGTTGTTCAAGTCATCAGGTCTCTGGTGTTCCGTTACAGCAGCACGAGTTAACTAACACACCCCACGAGGAAACAGGTCTTGATAACTAAGATGTCACAAGGAGTTTTCTAAGTCTGAGATACGTTTGCTCATTTCTTCACCTTCAACAAAGAACAGTCATTGGGCCCTTTGTGCAAGTCGGGCACCTTGCTGAGACCTTTAGGAAACTGATCACGGCTTCCCTGCCCCCAGAAGTCCTTATTCTTGGGGAGAGAAAGAGCCCCCAAACCCGATGTGCCATTAGGGCTGCCTCCATGCTGACTGTTGGGTGATTGGAGAAGTGTGTGTGTGTGTGTGTGTGTGTGTGGTGTGTGTGTATACATGTGCAAGTGTGTATGGGGGAGCAGATGAGTATATGCAGGTGTATAAGTGTGTGTCCATTTGTATGTTTGTGTGTGCACATATGTGTGACTGTGTGTGTGAGCAGTGAGAATGGTGTGTGAGTGTGCCTGTGTTTGTGAGTGTGTGTGAATATGTGTGTTAGCATGTGTGTGTGTGAGAGCATGAGAGTGTCATGTGTGCGAATATTATGCCCGTGGGAATGTGTATGTGTGTGTGTGGGGGAATGTGTGCCAGTGAGTCGAGTGGCGGCTCTCACACTGAATCTGTCGCAGGTTTTGTCCCTGTCACTCTAGAAATAGAGGCTGAATTCACCATTGAAGAAAAAGAAACTTGCAGAAGGGTCTCTGGGCTACACTAAGCCGGGGCTGGGGTCTTGTTCTCTCTGGAGAAGGTCTGGGTCTGCAGAGGGATGGAGTGTTTCTGAGGCCTCTGCAGCCTGACCCCAGGGGCCTGCTGACGAGGGTGGTCCTTGGGGGACGGACACCCCAGGACATGCACTGTGAAGGAAGGAGAGAGGCTGGTTAATGCATTTCTGTAAGAAAAACATCGAAAATGACCTCATTGTTCCACAACTGGGGATAATTTAATTAACTGCTGTATGTCCATATAACAGAATATTATGCAGCCACTGGAAGTTCCATTCTGAGGAATTTTTTGTTTTGTTTTGTTGTTGTTGTTGTACGCGGGCCCCTCACTGTTGTGGCCTCTCCCGTTGCGGAGCACAGGCTCCGGACGCGCAGGCTCAGCGGCCATGGCTCACGGGCCCAGCCGCTCCGCGGCATGTGGGATCCTCCCGGACCGGGGCACGAACCCGTGTCCCCTGCATCGGCAGGCGGACTCTCAACCACTGCGCCACCAGGGATGCCCATTCTGAGGAATTTTTAACGCCTGGGGAAGCTGCCTGTGATGCGTGGGAGACACCAGCGTGCAAACAGTGGCTGTGGTGTCGTGAGGCTTGGCCGCCTTCTTGGGATTAAATTCAGGCTTACCATTTGCTGGCTGTGTGACCTTGGCAGGCACCTCGGTTTCTTCCTTTGTAACACAGGAACAGCAGATCACCAACCCCATCGGCAGTGGCGTGAGGTTAAGGGGCTCTTGATACAAGAAGCCCTGATCTGTGGCATTTGCTGATTCCCACGGAGGTAAATACTTCTGTGATGACTAATTTCAAGCTCCCAATGGTTTAATAACTGACACAAAATTCCTGAGAACTTGACGATCACCCTCACAAGCCAGTCGGTGTGACGGGGTGCTGGTCGAACATACCACGGCCGGGGTTCCCATGGGGATTACATGAATATGTGCACGAAACACTTGGAGCAATGCCCAACACAAAAGACAAACATTAGCAATCATTGCCATGCTGTTATATTTTGAGACACGTGGCAAAAATAAAGTAGCAAAAGCAACACAGGATGATGATGTGTGATGAACCAAGGGTGATGATTAACTCAACTCTGTACATTCGAGGTCCAAAAAATAATTTTTTATTTTTAATTTTTATATTTTATTAAAGTATAGTTGATTTATAATGTCTTGTTAATTTCTGCTGTACAGCAAAGTGATTCAGTTATACATATATATATATTTAAATTTATTTATTTATTTATTTATTTTTGGCTGCATTGGGTCTTCGTTGATGTGCGTGGGCGTTCTCTAGCTGTGGCGAGCGGGGGTTACTCTTTCTTGTGGTGCGTGGGCTTCTCATTGCAGTGGCTTCTCTTGTTGTGGAGCGTGGGCTCTAGGTGCACAGGCTTCAGTAGTTGTGGCGCACGGGCTCAGTAGTTGCGGCGCATGGGCTCAGTAGCTATGGAGTGCAGGCTCTAGAGCGCAGGCTCTGTCCGTAGTTGTGGTGCACGTGCTTAGTTGCTCCACAGCATGTGGGATCTTCCCAGACCAGGGCTCGAACCCATGTGCCCTGCATTGGCAGGCAGATTCCCAACCACTGCACTGCCATGGAAGCCCCCATATATATATATATATTTTCATGTTCTTTTCCATTATGGCTTATCCCAGGATACTGAATATAGTTTCTGGGGCTATACAGTAGGACCTCGTCATTTATCCATTCTATGTATATGAGTTTGCATCTGCTAATCCCGAACTCCCACTCCTTTCCTCCCCTACCCCCCTTGGCAGCCACAAGTCTGTCTTCTATGTCTGTGAGTCTTTCTGTTTTGTAGATAGGTTCATTTGCATTGTACCAAAAAATAATTTTAAAATATGTATGTGTCTAAAATGGAGCTCACCAAAATGCTGAGTGGTGGGTTTGCAGGCTATGTGTGGAGGTTTGAGAATTTCTCCAAGCTTTGCCCACCCAGGGTAAGGGACCTTGGCGGCTGGAGCACCCGGCCCCTGACACTGGCCTTTAGGCGGCTCAGCTTTCATGACACCTCCATCTCCTTGGATCTCAAGGGGAGACTTTCTCTGGGCACATCCTGCCTCTGAGACACATCCTGCCAAAGGAAACCAGCCACCCTTCTCTCTGGGGCTGTGGGTGTTCTGTTGGGTGTATGGAGTTGAATAATGTCCTCCCTACCCGAAATCATGTCCACTTGGAACCTCAGAATGTTACCTTATTTGGAAACAGAGTCTTTGCAGATGTAATTAAGTTGAGATCGTAGGAGGTCATGCTGAATTAGGGAGGGCCCCTCACCCAATATGACCTGTGTCTTTGTAAGAAGATGGCCATGTGAAGACAGAGCGACACAGAAGAGAAGCCCATGTGATGATGGAGGCCGAGATTGGGGTGATGCAGCTGCAAGCCCGGGAACCCCAAGGATTACCGGCAGCCACCAGAGGCCAGGAAAGAGTCAGGGAACAGGTTCTCCCTCAGAGCCTCCAAAGGGGATCAACCCTGCCGACATCTTCATCTTGGGCTTCTGGCCTCCAGAACTATGAGAATTCACTTCTGTTCTTTTAAGCCACCCAGTGTGTGGCACTTTGTTACAGCGCTCGGGAGACGAATACACTGGGCCAAGGCCGAGGAAGCTCCCATGTGGGCGCTGGTCCTGGCCTGGCCCCCAGGGCGGCGCTGGAGAGCAGCGGCCCCAGCTCAAGGCTGCTCTGAAGCAGCCCTGTGAGTGCACCCGAGGCCCGGGCAGGGGTGGACCACAGCTTTCTGAGAACATTACCACTTTCTTCAGAAACCTTCTGATTTGCATGGAAAACGAATCCTTCCTGACCAATGCGATGCCCTGCTTGCTTGATCCTAGGTGATCCGCCTACGATGCACAAAAGCGAAAGAGAGGAAGGAGAGATGCCTCAGCGTGAGGACCACGATGCTGACTCAGCAGGTCTTTCCCCGGGACAGTGAGGGGATGGGGCGCAGGGTGTGCCGGAGCCCAGGCTGGTGGCTGGCAGTGCCTGGCGCAGGTCACCCCCTTCGGCTGCGCCTTTCCGGCTCCCACGGGCTCCTCAGAGGCTGAGTGGCACCTCCCTAAGCCCCGGCCCGTACCCCACCCTTTCCTTTCCTCCCCCTGCTCATCAGGGCTGATCGTCCTAACACAGCAGCTTAATAGTCACTTCAGAACTAGATCGGTGGAAGATTAAGGGTTGCTAAGTTGGAACCAGGGGCTGATGTTCTATAAAAAGCAGAGGCTTTGGGATGGGTTTAGGTTTTTAAAAGTAAGCCATTTTAGAAACTCTTCCTACACAAAAATGAGGCACTGGGATTTGTCCCTTTCCACACCCGCTTCTTCTTCTGTGCACCCACCTCTTTTCCAGCTTCTCCAACCCCTTTACATCCCCGCCTAGGCCCCTGCCCCAAGCCCTGCCCTCCGCACACACCCGGCCCCTCCAGACAGGTCAGCGCCTTTAAAGAGATGCGCCACATCCTTCCAGGAGTCTAGGGTCAGAGATGGGAGGAGGGGACCCCCGACCATGCTGGGGCAGGGGGACAGTTGACAGAGGGGGTGACTGTCCCAAGGGCGGTGTGACTCACGAAGGCCCTGCCCGGAGTGGCTGCATTTCAGAAAAGCGCTGCAGGGAGAGGAACACTCAGGAATGAGTTGCTCCTGGTGAGCCCAGATGAACCGTGCGGGGAAGGGGAGGCCTTCCCTGACCCCTTGGATTAGCTGTAGGTCCCGGGAAATCGCCCTGAGTACTTGCTCGGGGCTGGCACGAGTCATATCTTTCTCCATGCTGATGCCGGGGTGAGCGGGGACAGGGAACCATCAGGTGTCTCTCTGCCTGCCACCCGAATCTAAAGACGAGGCGGCTCTGTGTTGCAAAAATGAAGAACGTTGAAGCTGGCTAGAAAAAGGAACTTGACTTACTTTTTTATCTCTATGCATTAGAGAGCAACTGGGCAAGCAAAGTAACTGCAAAGCAGCTGTGTACACACACACACACACACACACACACACAGAGACACACACATGCACACGCACACACACACACACACACCCTGAACAGAAAATTTCTGGTTTTCTCAGCTCCACAGTGAGCAAGTTATGTAGAATCTGGGAGCCTTGAGTGAACCAATTTCAGCTCCACTCTGGGGGCAGAAAATATGTAGTTTTTTTTGTTGTTTTCTTTTTTTGTCTGCGCTGTGTGACATACAGGATCTTAGTGGAACTCAGTTCCCCAGAGAAGGATGGACCCCGGGCCCCCTGCAGTGGAAGCTCAGAGTCTTAACCACTGGACTACCAGGGAAGACCGGCTTTTTATTTTTGAGATTCACCCTTAACTAGTTTTTCTGCCCCATCATAAGCCTTTTAATGTATCAGCCAAGCCAGCCCTCCCTGGAAAGCTCACTCACTGCCAGGAGGCCTCCACTTTCTCCGTGGTAAATTCCAGAACATTCGTTTGGGGGCATAACATCCTCTGTGTAGCTACTGAGTAAGATTATGATGTTATGAAAAGTCCTTAGGGCAGAAGGAAACAGTGACAGAGCGAGGGGAGCAGAGGTACAGAATTGCCCACAGGTCTGGCAATGATTAGCCGTCCACATCGTAATTAGGAGCTGGGACTCCTGGGCTGGGGGAGCCTCTTTGCCTGAAGACCTCCTTGTGGAGGAAACACAGCCTCGGGGCAGCCCTGCCCCTGGTCAGCAGAGACTTGAGGCCCCTTTGTCCTCTCAGACACAGGCCTGGGAGGGTCCCCAGCCAGGGGAGAACAGGAGGGGACAGAACCAGATGGATACCTTGGCCAGGGAGACACTTGAGGGTATGGTTGTATTCCAACATCCTTTTATTCCAACTGCGGGGGGGCGGTCAAGTTGTCCAGAGGTAAGTCCAGGGCTAACGCAGATCGTGTGGGTGGGTAGACGGGTGGCAGCTCCACCCTGAGCGACCCTCCCTCCGCTTCTGATGTTTTCTTTTTCTAAGGCAGTTCGTTGAAGTGTAAAACCATTTCTACTTTACAGAATATAATTTATAGAATTATATAATATTATAATTGTTTTGTCTATGCTGTCATAATTATCTAGTATAATTTATAAATACATAATACATATTTATATATAGTATTTTACAGAGTAAAATGTAATTTATAATATTAGGTCATTTATACCACATACTGGTCAATGATTTTTGACAAATGTGTAAAATTATGTAACGACCATCACAGTTAAGATACAGCACAGACCCATCACTCCCTGCATAATGATGCCCCTTTGGAGAGTGGCCTTCCCTGACCCTCAGGACCTCACAAGCCCCATCTGTCTTCTGCCCCATCCCAACGTCCTCCCAAGTCTTGCTTCCCTCAGAGCCATTGTTGCAGGCACTGAGTCACTGGAACTCCGTGTGCAGGTTTCTCAGGGATCCTATCACCCCCCTCCACTGTTGGTTTTTGAAGCTTAAATATATTATTTATATCCAAACCAGACTTTGTTTTAATTTTGCTTTCCAGACTTTAAGGGAAGCAAATGCAGCCATAATATTTGAAAATATACTTCTTAGCTTATCTCGTTTTCGGCTGGGAGAATTGCCATGTTTGAAACCCAGTCAAGACCTAGTGATGATCTTGAATCGTTTTTAATTCACTTCAGCTTTCTGAAATGCGCTTTGCAGGACTTCGCTGTGGCTGGCATGATTAAAAACAAAACAAACACAAAATAAATGAATAAATACAACATAAAACAAAAAAACCCAAAAAGATCAACGTCCACTTCCAAATTTAGACCCGATCACCCTAAGCAAAATTCCTGCAGTGTCTATTGTCGTTTCATCCTACAGCTGACCTAGAACCAGTACTATGACTGAATGGCTCCCCTCCCCGGAGAAGGGCCCGTGGGCCCCTCAACCACGTGGCCGATGCTCTGCGTCTGAAAGGAATGAGGCTCTCATTACTGCTAATTAAAGATTTCACATGTTCCACCGAACTGTAGCCGGAAAGCCTGGCACATCCATCCCTGCTGGTGCCTCTCTCCTTGACTTTTTTTAAGCAAACGCTTACATAACGCAGCGCTGGCTCTGTGCCGGCTCTGCTCACACACAGCCCCCATCAGAGGAGCCGGGTGACGGCTCCCTGGGGCTCCACGAGTGACAGAGGAAGGCAAACGTCTCTGGAAGGACGCCTGGCCACCAGCTACTGCGGTCCCCTACAACGGTCCCAGCAGGAAGTTCTCTTTTTAGTCCAGTGGAAATCTCCTCCTGGGCACCCCCCTTCCCGCTGCCCCCAGGCCTGGGGGAGTTAACAGTTTTAGGGTGAAGCCAAGTCCCTCCCCTTAAGGAGGGCCCAGCCCAGGCTATATTTGCAGGGGTCCTGGAGCCAGCAGGGTGCAGAGGGGGTCCTGGGGGACCCCGGTCTCCGGCTCTGTGCTGCTGCTCTAGGTGAGGACAGCCGCATCCTGGGGACTGTCCCTGAGCCCCTCCCACAGCGCCACCCCCATCCCTCCTAGAGGTCCTACTGTCCTTCGCAATGAAACACGTGCAAAGCTGGGCTCAACCCCCTCTGCCCCCTGGGCGCCAGCCCCGGGCCCGTGTGGTCTGGGCTCAGAGGAGGGTGGGATTTGGGGCAGCCGAGCCTAGAAGGAGAAAATTCAAGGTGAGAGGAAGGGCACACCGGGGCGGGAAGAAGAGAGACACGAGGTGTTCAGATGCTTGTGACTCAGGAAGCTTGGCTGCGGCAGCATCAGCATCGTGAGGAGAAGGAAGCGGGGGAGAGGGAGAGAGGGGAGAGGTGGGGAGAGGAGGGAGGGGGGAGGGGAGGGGTGAATGGGGAGGGGAGGGAGAGAGGGGAGAGGTGGGGAGAGGAGGGAGGGAGGGGAGGGGAGGGTGAATGGGGAGGGAGGGAGAGATGGGAGAGGTGGGAGGGAGGGGGGGAAGGGCTGAAGTGGGGAGAGGAGGGGCGGCAGGCCTGGTAGCTGGGCCAGGTTGGAGGAGGTCTGTGGCCCAGCTGAGGCGCTGGGGGGTGACCACGTGTGTCCCCACCTCCCGTCCCTTCCTTGCATCCTGGCCGCCTGAGGACTAGATGAAGATTTCAGGATGGGGGAGGGGAAAGGGGAGGGGGGAGGGAGTACGGACTCGCAGCCCCGCCCGCGAGGAAGCGCTGGTTCTAAGACAGGCATAAAGTACTTTCTCGAAGAACGCGCTGTGCGAGTGGAAAGGAGCAAACCGGCGCTCCCACGCGGCCGCCCGCGCCCCGGGGGCTGCTGGCAGCGAAAGGGGCTGACGCCGCGCCGAGGCCGAGCCCGGCTGGGGAAGGCGGTCCCGCACGGCTCTGCACGCTCTTCATCAGTGTGGCTGCTTATTACTGTTTACGTCGTGCTGGTTCCAAGGAGTCTCTGTAAACATTAGCTTAAGCTTTGCTTGTGTGCCCCGCCACCCCCCCCTCCCTTAACACACACAAACATGCCAAGAGGCTCCTTTAAAAACAGACTGAGAAAATCCGGTCTGGAAGAGCACGCGGCTGACAGCTTAGGTGGATTGTATAAAAGCAGATTCTGGTGAAACAGGTTGAACCCAGGCTAGCTCTGCAGGGGAAGGGTGAGTGGGGACGGTGTCCAGGTTGGAGGCGTTCGTGGGCAGGGGCTTCTCCTGGACCGCCGTGCTGGTTGCCCCTGACCCTTCCAACTTCTCTGCATGAGTCTGAAACCTTCCTGGTTTCAGCTGCAAATTAGGCCAGGCTGTTTCCAGGTCTTTGGATGACGTGTAAGCCCAGCTGCTGGGCAGCCCCCAGCCCTGTCTTGGGGAACTTGCCCACCTTCTGGGCCCCAGCTGAGTTGGCCAAGGATGAGGGGGCTGCTGACCCAAGAGGGATCCCTACGGTAGCCTGCAAAAGGCCTGGCACAGAGAGCCTTGACAGTGAGGGGAGCCCTGGGCCCATCAGCTTCCTGGTTTCTGGAATCCATCGGGCAGGAGCTAAAGGCATCATGGGCTGGTGGTCCCAGGCCCATCAGAGTGCTGTGAGTGGGGCCATGGGACGAGCAGAGAAGGATGTGGGGTGCACGGTAAGGAAGCCAGCACTGCGGACAGCGATAGGGAGACAGGGCAGAGGTGGCCTGACCTGTGGCAGACACCCCCCAAGTCCAGTTCCAGTGAAGCCAAGGCCCAGCCCAGCACAGGTCCTGGCCTTGGACTTTCAGAAGATCCTACTGACATAGAACCTCTATGACAATAAACTCCAACCGCTGACTTGAGGGGCCTGAGAGAGCCTCCACCCCCTGGGGAAAGAAAATAAGTAAAACCCATGTACCTAAATCAGCCTCTTCCAAGTAGGTTGTTTAAATGCAGAATGGAACGGGGTCAGTCAAGATCAGAGCCCCAGCACCTGGCCACTCCTGTGCGAGCGTATTCACCGGCCAAGCGGATCTCAGCTCCTGCAGCTCTTACCCTCACACACCTACCAGCACCCCCTGAGTGGTTTTTCTTAACTCTCAGGTGAAATCCAATTCTATTCCAAGCCTTGAAAGATTCAAGCGCCTACTGTGTGCAGGGCACTGGGCGGGGCCTATGAGGGCTGCACGGGTGATGGAGCTACGGTGCTATCCTTCCATCGGGAGAAGCGCAGGAAGGAGGCTGCAGGGGACGCAGGCAGCCAGGGGTTCCTGAAGGCTGTGTTCGCGATCGTTATCGCTGACAGTTCTCTATCTCTGGAAGCAGACTGAATAACAGCCCTGTGGCGCAGAGTGGAAAGGGGGACAGGGGAAGAGCAACATTACAGTAGAAAAACTTGACAGAGGCTTCCTTGGCCAAACAACCAAGGTCCACGTCAACAGGGATAAATCATGTTGAGAGTGTGGACCTTTGGATGTAATGAAAATGGAATTTACCTCTACGGCCTTCTTCCCCAAACCCATCCTCCCTATCTAATCATGAGGAAAACATCAGGCAGATTCTGATAGGAGAGCATCCTACAGAATGCCTGATGAATCCCTCAAAACTCTCAAGGTCATCAACAACAAGGAAAGCCTGAGAAACTGTCAGACCCAAGAGGAGCCTGAGGAGACGCGACAACTCAATGCAATGTGGGATCCTGGATGGGATTTTTCATTTTTTTTTAAGGTAGTTTTTAGTTTTAAATTTTATTTATTTTTTGGCTGCATTGGGTCTTCCTTGCTGTGCGCGGGCTTTCTCTACTTGCAGCAAGCCGGAGCTACTCTTTGTTGCGGTGCGCGGGCTTCTCATCGTGATGGCTTCTCTTGTTGCGGAGCACGGGCTCTAGTCTCACGGGCTTCAGCAGTTGCAGCACGTGGGCTCAGTAGTTGTGGCGCATGGGCTTAGTTGCTCCACGGCATGTGGGAGCTTCCTGGACCAGGGATCAAACCCGTGTCCCCTACATTGGCAGGCAGATTCTTAATCACTGTGCCAACAGAAAGTGAATATTAGGTAAAAACTTCAGAAATCTGAATAATCTACAGTCATCAGTTAATAATAAGGTATCAATATCGGTTCATTATTTGTAACAAATGTACCACATTAATGTTAGATTTTATTAATAGGGGAAATGGTGCAGGGCTTATCGGAGCTCTATACTTTCTGCTCAGCATTTCTATAGATCTAAAACTGTTTTAAAAAATAAAGTCTAGGGCTTCCCTGGTGGCGCAGTGGTTGAGAGTCCGCCTGCCGATGCAGGGGATGCGGGTTCGTGCCCCGGTCCGGGAAGATCCCACATGCTGCGGAGCGGCTGGGCCCGTGAGCCATGGCCACTGAGCCTGCGCGTCCAGAGCCTGTGCTCTGCAGCGGGAGAGGCCACAACAGTGAGAGGCCCGCGCACCGCAAAAAAAAAAAAAAAAAAAAAGAAATAAAGTCTATTAAAAAGAACCCTGCAGGAATGAGGTTTGGGATGGCCAGTCTGTGAACCAGGACCTCTGCTGTCCAGGCATTTTGGTGAGCTATTCAGTATCTTTTAATAAAGCCCTTTTCTGCTTAAACTAGCTGCAGTGGGAGTTTGGTTGTTTGCAACCAACAACCTAGAATAATACACACGTTTACCTACTTACGGCATTTAAGAAAAGAACTGCGGGAGATTTGGTGTCATTTTCCATTTTGAGTTTGACAGTCACTTTACAAAGGCAGGGTAATGTGCATAAAGTGTCTGGGGATAGAATCGGGACTAATGAGATCATATTTGCAAGATGCTTTGAGCTCCCTGGAGCTACTGAAAGGCAAGGTACAGGTATTATCATCATGAGAAAAAAACAAGCTTTGAGAACTTTGGCAGGGAGGCGGCTATAAGTGGAAATCAGTTCAATTACTCTCTCCTTTTAAAACAGACAAGTTCTATAAAAGTTAAAGATAAGTGATTTTTTTTTTTTTTTTTTTTTGGTAAATCAAATTCCTCCTGACTTCTTCAGTCAAACACTGCTGCCTGTTCTATGATCTTTCAATTATTTTTGGTTTTGGGCTCCCTCTGACAATATATGCAGGCAGCTTGAGTTTCTCTGCTTCTAGATTCTCCAGCAGAATATCCTCAAACTCCAAAACCAAGCTCCGTTTTGAGGGGGAAAAAATCATATGCTTTCCTTTAATGTTATTGGAAATTTCAAGACAAATAACATGCTAAAAAAAACCCCAACCAATACCAATGGTAATAGTAGAAGAAAATGATATATATTTTTTAAATTTATTTATTTATTTATTTATTTTTTTGCGGTACACAGGCCTCTCACCGCTGCGGCCTCTCCCGTTGCGGAGCACAGGCTCTGGACACGCAGGCTCAGCGGCCATGGCTCACGGGCCCAGCCCTCCACGGCATGTGGGATCTTCCCGGATCGGGGCACGAACCCGTGTCCCCTGCATCGGCAGGCGGAGTCTCAACCACTGCGCCACCAGGGAAGCCCTTTAAATTTATTTTTATTTATTTATTTTTGGCTGCATTGGGTCTTTGTTGCTGCACGTAGGCTTTCTCTAGTTGTGGCGAGTGGTGGCTTCTCTTTTTGCAGAGCACGGGCTGTAGGTGCATGGGCTTCAGTAATTGTGGCACACAGGCTCATTAGTTGTGGCTCGTGGGCTCTAGAGCGCAGGCTCAGTAGTTGTGGTGCATGGGCTTAGTTGCTCCATGGCATGTGGAACCTTCTCAGACCAGGACTCGAACCCGTGTCCCCTGCATTGGCAGGCGGATTCTTAACTACTGCGTCCCCAGGGAAGCCGAAAATGATATTTTTGTCTCTAAAGATACATTTTAAAAATTGTCGGCTCTTATAAACATTGCAGTTTTTGTGCCTCCTACAGAAGAGGAGCCCGGGGCTCAGCATGGCCCTTTCGACATCAGGTCTGTTGTGTTGTTTAGTTTTTAAAGTCCATAGTAAGGGAAAAAATCAGATACATGTGGGTAAAAAATGAGATCTCAATAGGAATGTTTTCTCCCTTTTTTTTTTTTGCGGTACGCGGGCCTCTCACTGTTGTGGCCTCTCCCGTTGCGTAGCACAAGCTCCGGACGCGCAGGCTCAGCGGCCATGGCTCATGGGCCCAGCCGCTCCGCGGCATGTGGGATCTCCCCGGACCGGGGCACGAACCCGTGTCCCCTGCGTCGGCAGGTGGACTGTTAACCACTGTGCCACCAGGGAAGCCCTCTCCCTTTCTTTAAGGAGAGGTATTTTACCTCCAAATGTTCAAAGTCATCATGTCAGTGGACTGTCATGATTAACAGGGATTATTGGCTCTCATTCCTCCTCGGCCACCTTCAACCCAAGTTGTGTTTCTTGTTTTTCCTTTTAAAACCTTACAAGAGGCTATGAAGATTGGCCAACACATTCCAGAACATTCCCTACCAAGTTCCCTGATACTATCTTGGTGGACACATGGCCTGTTTCCCAAGATGTAAATGAAGACAGTTTAACCATTTTGCAAGCATGTAGCAAGAGCCGCTAGTTTCAAAACTGGGCAAAAGACCGCTGTACCCTTCTCCAGGCAGTTTTGGTGTCTTAGGGTTTCTTGATTTGCCACACCTGCCTCCTGGCACGAGATTCAGATTTAGCAAAGATTCCTCATGTGACAAGTAATTAGAAATCCAACTCAGACGACAAAGGAGGTGCTGTGGCTCCCATAATGGAAGTCCGGAGGTGGACGGATTTCCCTGAAGGCTGATGTGGTGACTCAGGTACGTGATGTGGGAACCCTAGCTGTCTTCCTCTCGTAGAGACAGTTTTATCCTGAGGCCTGTCCCCCTTGTGGACCTGTAGAAGTCAAAGCCAGCTACTTTCTCCTTCATGTCCAGTAGGAGACAGAGTGGGTCTGTCTGCAAACCCCCAAGAAGTCAGAGGGTCATGTGATTGGACAGTTTCCACTATATGATCATTGATGGACCCATGATGTGACCAGGATGCTGTGCTGTGCTGTGCTGATGGGCAGAAGTCCACCACAGCCCAACCCCTGGAACTAGAAATGGTACCTACACCCCACTCCCCAACACTGGGCTTCCCCAGGGCAGAGGGCGTGCACCTGAATGAAATCTGTTGCCCTTAGAAAGGAGGAAAGGTCAACGGCTGCTCTCAGCAGGCCCCCTGCAAGGACCTCTGTTGTGATTTTCTGGAAATTACCTTTGGCAAAAGCCGGAACTTCCAAATTTCTTCTTGGAGATGTTTGCCAGCACAGATGGCATATTAGGGGAAAAGGGAGTTTCTTGATAAGCTCTGAGATGAGACTTTTCAGCCATGGCATCTAGAAAGTAGATCCTGAATTCAGCATATATATGCACTAGATACACATTTATCTTTTTCATGGAATACTTTTCAATAACCTTGTCTTTGAAAGTTTTAGGTTGAAAAAGTATAAAAAGACAGTTTTAGCAACGATTCTCAGCATCCGTGACTTGGTTCGGGCACTAAGTGTTTTCCTAAGGGGAAGTTCATATTCCAACTTTCAAGTATAATTGTCAATAGGACAAGACTTGCTGAAAGATAATCATTTTAAGAACTTTACAGCTGTATGTTTTTACCCTAGTATTCCACAAATACGACACCTCCCCTTCCAGCATGTAAAGGTGTTTATTTCCCTTTGCCAATCATCAAACCCTAGTGGAGAACTTTCTGACTGACATTCAGATCTTCATACAGAGCGAAGTGAATCATCTGAGGCAACCCTCAGATGCATAGCTTTTCATGTAGTTGATTACCGTTGGTTGAGGTTTTCTTATCAATTCCTGGGCAGAAGTTTGAAAGGTAACACTGACGATGCATGATACAGCACATTCCAGAAATGAGTGTTTTCCTTTGATTTTTGCTCGGTATCTGCAAATCCCAGCATTTCAGGAGCATCACCAGGGCAGAACACCATTAATGTTTTTTTTTTTTTTTCTATTTGACTAATTTACTTTGAAGAATTTTCACATGGCTTCCAAACTGTCATCAGCTTTCACGACGATGTGTAAGACCTGAGAAAACCACATTTCTTTTCCAACAGTATCTCGAGCCATTGAGCCTAATGAAATTATTAAGCTCAATTTCCTCTACTGGTTTACTCAGCACACATAGGGAAAAGAGGGGCATTAACTCAGTCTTTTGCAAAACTTGAAGTTTGATGTTCTAAGCTAATTCAGTTAATGATTATTTGATTGAAAAATTGGACTGGCTTGAACAGCAATCTGAATTTTTTTCTTAGATTCTTCTCCAAAGGAAACTTGAGCAGCTGTCAGAATGCAAATTTTGACGAGTTTCTCCACTGTGAAAGGTTGGTTTTGTTGTTATTGTTGCTTTAATCTTAGTAATGGAAAAAGCTGAATCATACAAAACCTTCTGCACTTTGTTGATTCCTGATATTATGTTCTAGTTCTGTCCAATCTTACGTGCAGCCGAAAATTCTCCTTTGCAGGAAAAGCAAAGGTATAAACATAAATGTCCTCTTAAAATATTTTGGCTGAAATATCACTTAAATCAATAACTTCTGTCAGGGACTTTCCTGGTGGCACAGTGGTTAAGAATCCGCCTGCCAATGCAGGGGACACGGGTTCGAGCCCTGGTCTGGGGAGATCCCACATGCCGCGGAGCACCTAAGCCCATGAGCCACAGCTACTGAGCCTGCGCTCTAGAGCCCGCGAGCCACAACTACTGAGCCTGCGTGCCACAACTACTGAAGCCCACGCGCCTAGAGCCTGTGCTCTGCAACAAGAGAAGCCACAGCAACAAGCCCGCGCACCACAACGAAGAGTAGCCTCCTCTTGCCACAGCTAGAGAAAGCCCACGCGCAGCAACGAAGACCCAACACAGCCAAAAATAAATAAATTAAATAAATAAAATTTAAAAATATTAAATGTGTTGGCATCTCTTAAAGAAAAAAAGAATTTCTGTCATAGTTACACAACAATTCTGGAACTCCAACATACTGGAAAAAAAGTACTCCATCCTGCGTGAATCCATATATGACAATAAACATTGCCACAAATTGTTGATGCCATCTTCAGCCACCCAAAGAGAAAAGAAGAGTAAGCAAAAATGAAAGGTTTGATGGAAATACCTGGTCCCATACTTGTAGAGTGATGAGGGGTGTCCAGTGGTGGGTCCAGACACCCAGGCATGTCTGAAATTTGGAATGCTGAGACCACTTTCAGGTTCAAAGACTGTGTCCTTGGTCTGAGCCCACCACATTTAATGGCTCCATGGCAAGATTTAAATAATCTTTCTGGACAGTAGTCTAATGTTGCCAACTCAAGTTCAAGGATAAGTGCTAACTTATACAAACAAAAGACGGTCCCAGAATCTACTTTTATACTTTATTACAGTATCTATAAAATCCAATGTTAATTAAAAAATATATGCATACTTATATTTAAACAGCAAGCTCACATACTGTGCAGTAGGAAGCAGCAGAAAAAACTTGGATTTTATAATCCAGGTGAATAGGACACATTGTGTTAACACGTGAGCTTCCTCTAAAGCCTTTCTTGCTTTATTTTCTGCCTATAGGCACCATTCAGGGGACTTATTTGTTCTCTGTAGTTTGTATTATAAAATAAATATCTGTTTTTAATTTTCCAAGTATAACATTAAAATGCTTAATATGTTTCCCCCAATTTCCCACACCTGCCGGCCATATTCTGCCGGACCCCACTCCTACTAAATACTTCCAAAGAAAAAGTGCTTGGGAATTCCCTGGCGATCCAGTGGTTAGGACTCTGTGCCTCCATTGCCGGGGGCCGGGTTCGATCCCTGGTCAGGGAGCTAAGATCCCACAAGCCCTGTGGTGAAGCCAAAAAAAAGAGTGCTTAACATGGAATGACACAGCAATGAATCCCAGAGAAGCAAGAGTTATTCTGTGAATCTCAACTACTCTGATTTTTTTATATGGACATAAAACCAAATTTTAAAGTAGGCAGCCCTCAGGTTAGGAACAGAGATGTGTATTAAAATACTATTTGTCAGGCTTTTTTTTTTGGCATGGAGAATTATGTCTGCATTAAACAAAATGTTATAAAGGGTGCCTCACCAATGTCCTATATCCATGTGAAATGAATTATACTAATCAAGGACTTCGGACATATATGGACTCAGGTAGATTGAAAGCGGGCCCTCCGCAGGTTTGGATGCTGAGAACAAGGAGATTTAATGAGGCGTAGGAAAACATCGTCCACCAACAGTACAACCTTCCAGGTTGTCTGATTCTAGTCTTTCATTGTCTTTGAGCTGTTTTCTGTCTCAGTAAGTTGTAGGTACCTGTGTTAGTTTCTTAGGGCTATCGTAACAAAGTGGCACCAGCTAAGTGGTTTAGAACAGAAATGGATTGTTTCACAGCTCTGGAGCCTAGAAGTCTGAAGTCAGGGTGTCAGCAGTTCCATCCTCTCTCTGAAGGCTCTGGGGGATCCCTCCCCACCTCTTCCAGCTTCTCATTCCCGCCGCTAGCCATGCTTGGGCTTCTTGGTTCACAGACACATCACTACGATCTCCACTCTTGTCTTCACATGATGTTCTCCCCGTGCGTGTGTCTGTGTCCAAACTTCCATCTTCTTCTAAGGACATCAGTCGTATTGGATTTGGGGCTCACCCTCATCCAGGATGACCTCATCTTAACTTGATTACATTGCAAAGACCGTATTTCCAAATAAGGTCCCATTCACAGGTTCTCGGATGGATGTGAATTTTCGGTGGGCGTTGTTCAACCAGGTACAGTAACTAATAGCAATGCAAAGGATTCATGTTTATAGACATGCACAGTCTGTCCTGTTCAGGAGAGGTGTAATTGCCTTCTCTCTCTCCTGGCACCTGGAACAACCAGTGTTTCCTTCATCTGCACGTTCATTTAAATATTCCTGATCTGTAAGTGGGTCTGCTCTTTGGACTCTCTTTTAAACAGATTGGCATGTGTGCCTGGTTCCTTCATTTGTTGAATAAAATCTTTAACAAGCATTTATTTTTATATGTATGTGAGAGTCATGATTTTACCTTTTTTTAAAAACTACTTTTTAACAGTGAAAAGAGGAGGAAAAAGAAAGCACAAGGGAATTCCCTTCCCCTTCCATGGACCCTACTCTAGCCCTGAGCCAAAGGCTGAAGTAGGTCAAGGGTGCCTTGAACCCCCTCTATCTTCCACTCAGCACCTGCTCCAGCCTCCCGGAGACGTCTCCTCAGGTTCTCTGTCCTGCATCCCAAGTGGGTGGAGCCCTCACCTGGAGCCCGAGCACCTGATACCAATGCTTCCTCCTGAATCCCACTCACTTCGTCCCATCCAAAGGCCCTGTCCTCAGCGGCTCCCTTGTGAATTGCAACTGGGAGCAGCTGATCCCCTTTTCCCACTGAACTCCCCCACCTTTTAAAAAGACAGTGTTGTTGACCCATTTTCACCAATATTCAGCCTGATTTTAAGGAATGTAATTGAGATTCTGATCCTACTTTTCCCAGATTCTTCTTCTTTTGCCTCCGAATTCACAAAACGTCTAAATCTGTTTCTTTTTTTAAGTTTACAATTGTGTCCTATGGCATGGCAATGTGTAGACAGTTAGCAAATCAGCTGTTATAAATTGAGGAAGTTTTCAGATACTTTTATTTTTATTTTCAAATTGTTATTTTGGGAGAAATGGGCAGTTTGTTTAGAATTATTCTTATTGATACATTTTTCTGTTTACCTCTTTGGGAGGTGATTTGGTCTAAATATATTTATGGTTGGAGGCAGAGAGGTGGATTTGGGGTCTGGAAGGTTTCAAAGATGTAAATACTCACTAGAGACTGGGGAATATCTGTGGTTGTACCTTGGGTGGCTTTTCCATCTTCAGGGCTGGGAAGCAGCGCCTCTGGAGGGAAAGATGAAGTCTGCCCCAGGAAGGGATTGGCAGGGTGGTGGAGGAAGGTTCTAGGAGACCAGTGTGCCCCACTAAAAGCCAAGAGTAGGAATTCAGTGGGCCTTCCAGGTTTCACGGTTGAAGGGAGCTGGTAACTCCAGATCAGGTCTGTGGTTGCAGCAGTCTGTAAGGTTCTGGAAGCTTTTCCATGTTATTTCTGTGCTCCTGTCCTGGGCCACAAGGAGAGGAGGCAGGCAGACTGGAGGTGACTGTGTCCCACTGCACAGCTGTGGAAGGGCAACTAGGGTTGTGTTAAAGAGGGAACTGCTTAAAGAAGGTGACACTGCTGCCACAGATGCTGGGATGCTGGGTGGTGGCCATGGGCTCCCTGGAGATGTAATAGGGAAGAACCTTTGGATTTTGGGGGTTTTATTGGCTGCTCGACGCAGCTAGTGGGATCTTAGTTCCCCAACCTTCGGCAGTGAAAGCATGGAGTCCTAACCACTGGACCACCAGGGAATTCCTGGGAAGAACCTTTGTACTCTATTACAAGTTAATCACTAAAGGGATATTACCTGTAAGCTTAAGTTATACATAATGGCCCATCTCTGGGAACCCTGCCTCCCAGGTAATGAGTGTTAAGCTAAAATACCTTTGTTTAGCTCACAGGAAACAACATGACCAGGCCCACCTGTGAATGACTGCAGGAAGGAAGAAATGAACACATCCCCTCTGAGGGCTGACCAGAACCAAGAGATGTTTGACTTTCTTCCCTCCCCTTTTAGTATAAAAGAAGCCTGAGTTCTAACTCAGGGGAGATGGTTCTTTGGGACATAAGTCCACCGTCTTCTTGGTTCCTAGCCTTCTGAATAAAGTCACTATTCCTTGCCCCAACGACTTGTCTCCCGGTTTACTGGCCTGTTGTGCAGCAAGCAGTATAGCTTGGACTCAGTGAAAGAGATGGCCCAAGGTGGGTCCACCTCAATTTTGTGGCACCTGATGGCACTGGAGGTTTGGAGAGTATGACAATGACATCCCTGCCTAATCTGTTTACCATCTTTCACTGCTTCCATTTTCAATCTTCCCTAATTATACCTGGGTCTCAGGTGGCTGGTACCCTTGGCGAGCTCCACTCTGCTTCTACAATTCCTTCTTCTGGAATCTGGTATAACTGGCGGTATTTGGAGCAGAGGAAGACCACAGCTCTCCCTTCAGGACAGTTCAACTGGAGGAACCATGTGCTTGTGTTCTAAAGAACGACAGTAATCCCAGTACTAACATATGTAAAGCTTATTATGTGCCAGGTACTGTTTTAAGCATTTTACATAAATTAGCTCATTTATGCCTCATTAATAAAACTATGAAGAAGGTGCTACTACTATTCCCATCCTTACAGACAGAGAAACTGAAGCACAAAGGGGTTCAACAGTAGCTGAAAGACTATCCTACTTGCCAAGGGAAGCTCATTGCTTCCTTAGGTAGTGTGTTAATAATATCCCCCTAACAAGGCTGATCTTGAAGAACAGTGTTTATTTCTAGTGGGCTTGTTGGGGATTGGTAGCTACTGGGCACATTCTTCATCCTCAGTGTTATTTTGGGGTTAAAACGAGCAGCAGTAGGTCCAAGGGACACACAGAGTGAGCGTCCCCGCCATCGCTGATCTGGCCGTGGGGAGTTGGGGGTAAACAATGATATGAGTAATGGTTAAGCTTCCAAGCCAAAGAGAAATGCCTGAACCATGAGTAGTACTAGAAACAGTCCTGAATTCCAGAAGATCTGGAGCTGGGAGACGCCCTCCTCACACCACAGAGTGGGGTGGAAGCAGGAATTCCATTCTCAGCGGGGGGCTAGAGGAGGGTGGGCTCTATCCCAGAGGGTTCCTAGGAGGCCTTCTGTAGGGGCACAGCCTCCAGCTACAGGGATAAAAGGAATTTCTGGGGTGGGGAGAGAGCTGGGGCTCTGGGTTTATCCCTCCTTTCACAAACCTTTACTGAGTGCTAATCATAAGGATATTAGCTAATATTAATGCAGCGCTCATTCAATGGCACTTTCCATGTTAAACCTTTCCCATGTATTGCTTTTCTCAATCTTCTCTTACAACCTTGTAAGGGAGGTGTTACTACCTGTAGAGAGGGAATTTAGCCCTACAGTGTTTAAATAACTTGCCCAAGCCAAAAAGAGCTGAACTTTTAGAAAATGTATTGAGGTATAGCATACATTTGGAAAAACCCTAAGTGTATAGATTGATGAATTATCTCAGAGTGAACCCATCTGTGCAGCCACCTCTCAGGATCACAAGTAGGACATGACATTCCAAGGGCCCCAAACACCTCTCTGTACCCTTCCCAGCCACTACCCCCCCCTCCTCCCCAAAGGTAAACACTATCCACCTTTCATACAACAGAGCTTAGTTTTGCCTGATTTTAAGCTTTCTATAAATGGACTCATATGGCATGTGCTCTCTTTCGTGTTTGCCTCCTTTTGGCCAGCATCATGTCGGTGACATTCACCCATGTTGTTGAGAGCAGCAGAGTCCACCCATGTTCACGGCAGTATAGTGTTCCACTGTGTGAATATGCCACAACAAATGCATCCAGTCTCCTGTTGGTGAACATTTGTTTTCTTCTAGTCCTTGTTGTTTTGTTTCTCGCCTCCTTCTCCTCCTTCCTCCTCTTTCCCGTGATGAAGGAAGCTACTGTGAAGAGCCCAGTCTCTGTCTTATTGGAAATATGTACCCATTTGTGCTGGGTACGTAACCAGGAGTGGGATTACTGAGTCACAGGGTTGATGCTAAGTAGGATTTTGAACACTGATGTGCCAAATCTCAACTTAACAACCATGCCATATGCCCCCATGTGCAGTGGACAGTACCAGGCTGGGGATATGGACCTAAAACCCCAGACAGGCGTCCTGAGGAGACATCTGATGTGGCAGGGGACACAGAGAGAGGGGTGGGGAAAACAAGCAATGTTAGGGGAGGTCTGGAAGTCAGGAGGAGGACTGAGGCTCTGGCTTGGGTTTCTGGGCAGGTGGTGGTGTCACTAAACATAAGAAGGGCAGAAGGAGAGCCAATTTGTGGGAGAAGAATGTGAGTTCAGTCTGGCCCAGGAAGACTCCTAAGACGCCTAAGGGACCTCCAGGAGGTGCTACCCAGAGTACATCAGGCTCTGTGTGTTTGTAAGGCTTACCCCAGGAGCCCTGTGTATGGGGGAAAGCCAGGGAGAAGGTGAGATTGCCCGGGGAAGATGGGCACGGAGTGAAGAGCTTTGTGGACCACTGACGCTGGAGAGTCAGGGTGCCTGGTAAGACCAAGCCGGGGAGAGAGTGGCGAGTGTCTAGAGCGGCAAGAACCAAGAATGCACACAGAATTGTTGAGGGGCTCGAAGACTGGCCCCCACTCAGTGTGCAGACCACACCCACATTGTCAGGACCCCTGGCGGGTGCGGTACTCAACCGCCTCGGTGATGTTCCAGCAGGGGGTGGTAGGCGTGACCCCAGGGAAGGGGTTCTCTTGTTGTGGGTGGTGGAAAGTCAAGGGTAAGTTCTGGAGGCAGAGTCTGATATGAGAAGAATTTAGGTGAGACCTTGTAGAATTAACCTGCAACAGGGAAAGAAGAAAGAGCAGGAACGAGGGTGTGGTGCTGAGTGACCGAAGAAGGGGTTGGAGGGTTCTGGGATGTGGCAAGTCCTAGCAACGAGGTCAAGTGAGGCCCGAAGAGTCGGGTTAGAGGCGGGGTGGGAAATGAGGCCACCAGAGGGTCCGCAGCTAGAACAGAACAAAGGCAGTCTCTCCCAGATTCGCAGAAAATGAATTCCACTCGATGTGTAGAATTCCACCATCTCAGTGTCAAGGGTCATTTACACAACATTTTAACTCTACTCTCTAGTGTCTGATTCTGCTGAAGGGCAAGTGTTCACAGATGACCCCACGGCAGAACTAGTGGAAGTAAATGTTACTAGGAGTATTTGCAAGGGGGTGATCCCGCTTCATTTGAGAACTCTGAGACCCGAGCACACATTGGCTGCGGCGAGGGACACGTTTTGATTTTCTGTTGTGTGGGTACAGCCCTACTTCCTGCTGCCAAGAGAGATCCCAGGTCATGTGGTGGGGTTCAGCGGATGCTTCATCAACAGGGTCCCAGTGAGCACACCTGAAGTCTGGAGAGTCAGAGACATCAAGACAGGAGGTGGGGCAGGGGCACTGATAGGATGCCCAGAGCAAAGAGCCCGAGGCGGACTGGTGTGGGACAAACAGAAACGAAGTTCAGTTCGAGAAATTTGGGAGATTTTAGGGAAAACATTTTTAAACATAGACTGGGGACTTCCCTGGTGGTCCAGTGGTTAGGACTCCGCGCTTTCACTGCAGGGGGCATGGGTTCAATCCCCGGTTGGGGAACTAAGATCCCACAAGCTGCACGGTGGAGCCAAAAATAATAAAAATAAATTAAAAAATAGACTGATATAGTTCAGACATCTTCAAAGGCTAGAATACCTGAGATTCTCCAGATGGAGAGCAATTTGGTTTCATTCCTCTGACAATCTAGTGAAGGGCAATCTGGGTCCAAGAACTGGGACTCAAAGAGAGAGTGGAGATTGACATGATGAGCAGTGAAAAATCATCCACAATAGAGAGCAAGAGAAGCATTAAGTCAAAACTGCTGTGACCTCTGTCCTCTACGGTGCGTGTGTTCCCGCCAGTTCAGCGCCAAAGCTCTTCTGGTTGAGACTGGAGGGTTTGGGGCAGGGAGTGCGGGGACAACCGGAGCCCGTCAGCCTACAAGACACAAAGGAGCCAGGTTCCCTTTAGCGCCCCCAGCACCCAGACACACTCACGGTAAGGCTCCACTGAGGTTGAAGTGAGATGAAGTATTGACTTCTTTACATTATTCTGGGTCTAATGCCTGCACATTCAATCAACTGGCAAGGCAGCCTTTGTCTGTCTACCCTGCCTCTGGTTGGGGTCACAAAGACTCTGGTCGGGCTGCCCCCCTCGAGACAAGTATCCACTGGGCTCCACTATTGGAATCCAAGACAGTCTGAGAGAGATTTGCCATGGTGTCCTTCTTCAGTAGTGCTTGGAGCACCTGGCCCTCCTCCCCAACCCCAGCGGGCCCCTGCTCCCCGGGGCCCTCAGACCCCCCAGGCCCCGCTGCCACCGCCAGGATACCTGCATCCCCCCGGCAAAGCCAGCAGGACTCCGGGCAGCCATCTACCTCCAGACCAACCTGGAGCTCTGTGCCTCGACCTACCCGTGCCTTGACGACCTTGACCCAGTGATGTTGCTTTGAAGAACTTTGCAAAGTCTTTTCTTCACTGATCTCGTGAGGAGAGTGAGAAACCGATGAAGTTGCAGAACCAACGAGGTGGCCGAATCTTCCTTGAGGAGATCAAGAAACCGGGCCGTGACACCTGGGAGAACAGGCTGAATCTGCCAGAGAGTGCATTTTACATGGAAAAGAGCATGGATCTGTTATTACCAGAACCGCACAAACTGGCCACTGACAAGATGACCCCCATTTGGGTGACTTCATTGAGACGCATGACCTGAATGAGCAGGTGAAATCCATCAAAGAACTGGGCGACCACATAACGAACTTGTGCAAGATGGGGGTCCCAACTCTGGCCGGCAGACTGTCACTTTGACAAGCGCACCCTGGGAGACAGTGACGACAAGAGCTAAGCCTCGGGCTGGCTTCCATAGCCACGGGGGTGACGTCCTGGTCACCAAGGAAGTGCATGCCTGTTGGGGTTACCCTTACCTTTTCTAGAAGTTGCACCGAAACATCTTTTTAAGTTCCTTTCTTATACCATTCCTTCCAATAAAGTAATTTGGTACCTCCCCCTGCCAAAAAAATAATAAATTTGAGACCTTTATTAAGTCCTTCTCTCTTTGTGACATTGTTCAGTCCTTCCAGTGTGAGTCATCGACAGCCCCAGCGGTTGGTAGCTGTCAGGGGACCCTGGCTGCCTATGTCGTGAGCACACGGGCAGGTACAGGCATCTCATCGTCGGGAGCAAGTGCAAGCCTGCAGAGCAGGACCGTGCTGAGACGTGTTCTGTTCCACCCATTCCATCAATGCTTACTCAAGAAATTCTGTCAAGGAGAATGTTTGTGAGGGGTGGGAGGGGAAGAGAGAGGTCTGTGCTAACAGAGAAGAAACCAGAAACCAGAGACCAGGTCTCAAAGGGGAGCTGATCCCTAGAGCAGCCTTGCAGTCTGGTAAGGGGGACTCAGAAGCCAACTGCTGCTGCGGGGAATGTGGGCGTGAGTCACCAGCAGGGAGGATTCTGTGGAGGAATCTGTGGTACAATGTGCAAATTGAGATGCTGGTTGTGCATCTGCTTCCTCCAGAAACCAGGTGACTGAATAACTGTAGATTAGGAGAGGGAAGAACAGAATTGGGGGATTTTTATTGTCGTAAACTGGGGATATTTCTGGTCCAAGAATAAAATGCCAAAATGTTCTGGTGAATTCTCGAGACAATCTATACCATGGGACCAGAGGCAATCGTAGTCAACTGTAAAAATGTGTCCAAAAAAAGTCATAACTGTGGGCTCACCACAGTTAATGTGGTAAGAGGTGGGTGTAGATCCCACAATCTTTGTACCCGGGGTTGTTTGTCTTTGGAATTGACGAGCTAATGTCTTCCGGGTGGGGTAGGATACTCCAGGTTGGGCAGGGTGAGTGAGTTGCTTTAGGTTTAGGATCTCAAGAAAGCTGGGAGTGCTCAGCCATCTCTTTTATTTACTCAATCAGGAACGTTTCCTGAGCATCGTCTGGGCCACGTGGTGCTTTAGGATACAGCTGGACAGGTCTCTGTTCTTGAAATTCACAATCTGGTTCACACCCCTTGAGCCTTGCCCCTCTGCAGTCCCACATGGGCAAAACTCCCACCTCCTTCCCATTCCTGGAGCCTCAGGAAGGACAGGGGTTTTGGAATACGGTGCGGGGGAGGCTTCTCACTTCCCAGCTTTGGACTGGAGAGCTGGGCGACTACCGTGCGAGCAGCCAGCGTGAGTCCAAGCGACGGCGTCTGTGTCTGCTGTAGATGGTCACTGTTCAGGCAGAGTATGGGGCTCGTGCTGATGTCAGATTTGGGTGAGGCTGGGAATGTCCATTGAATTTAAAAGAAAAGAAGCCCCTGCAGGACCCTTGGGAAAGGAGAGGAGGGGCAGAAGCACATGACAGTGATTCAAATAGTAACAGGGAGAACAGAGACGGGAGACGTCTTTACTTTATACACTCAGAGTGTTGGGGGTGGAGGCGCAGAGTGTTTCCAAAAAGCACATACTACTTTTGCAATTTGCAAAGAAACATTATATATATATATTTTTAATGAGTAAATAAAAGATGGAAAGTGGAGTTTGTTGAAGGAGATCTTTCTTGCAGAAGGTTTGGCTGGGACGGTGAGGCAGGTGGGACTGAGAAGGGCTGGGGGAAGAAGCAGTCTGGTTTAAGATGCAGAGCTGAGCGGGGTTGTGGATTGCAGAGGACAGTTGCCACAGGATGACATGAGGACCGTCGGGGGTTGGTTGGTGGCAGTATCCAGAATCCCCAGGGAGGAAGGCTCCAGGTTTAGCTGCAGGGGAGAGGTCTTTTCCACCGGAAACTGAGAAGTGACAAAGGTCAGGGACGCAGATAAATCTCAGCTGGGAGAGGGGGGTCTGGGGCGCTCCGTCTGGAAGAGATTGCTCCCGTTTCTCTGTAGAGCAGGAGGTGAGAGCTTTGGAGGAGGGTCGTGGCTTAGGCTTGGGGGAAGTCGGGGAAGATCTGAGGCCACCGTGGGGACTGAAGGAAGGATAGGGTGGCGGGTCCAGCACCCTGGGGAGTCCAAATTGCTGGAGCCGGGATTGGGGCGGGGCGAGGACAAGGCTCAAGCTCCTGGAGCAGGTAGGACAGGGATCACAGGACCCTCCCCGAGGGGAGGGACATGCAGACAGGAGACAGGGATGCATGGGGACCCCACTACCTGCATGGCTCACTCCCCCACTTCCTTTAAGTCTTAGTTTCAAAGCCCCTTTCTCAGCGGGACCTTCTCTAGCCCCCTCCACTAAAACTCTAACCCCAGGATCCTTCCCATTCTCTGTCCCTACTTTATCTTTGTTTCTTGGCAGGTAATACTATTTCACATGCAGTGCATTTCATGTATTTGTATTCCCAATAGAATGGAAGCCCTCCAAGGGCAGGGGTTATGGATTGAAATGTGTACCCCTAAAATTCATATGTTGAAGTCCTAATCCCCCAGAACCTCAGAATGTGACCTTACTTAAAAATATTGTTGTGGCAGATGTAATTAGTTAAGATGAGGTCATTAGGATGGGCCCTAATCCAATATGACTGGTGTCCTAAAAAAAAGGGGAGATTTGGATACAGAGACACACACAGATGGAGGTAGACATGGGGTGACGCTTCTACAAGCCAAAGAAAGCCAAAGATATCCAGCAAATCAACAGAAGACAGGGGAAAGAGCATGGACCAGATCCTCGCAGCCTCAGAATAAACTAACCCTGCTGACACCTTGATCTCAGGCCTCCAGCCTCCTGAACTGTGAGGGAACACATTCTGAGTGTTTAGGCCACCCACTTTGTGATGTTTTGTTACAACCGTACTAGTAAACTAATACGGCAGGGAATTAATTTTTACTTCATCTTTAAAATATTTGCCCAGTGATCCTCTCATCATGCACGGCACGTTCAGCCCAAATTCTCTCTGCCCTTAGTTTTGACCCCCTGAGAACATTTTGGCGTGAAATGCAGCCAGGAGAATTAGGCCAAGAATAGGTGGAAGCCAACCTGAATGATTCATCATAGTCATTTAAAATTCTGATTTAGTCTTTGCTTTGATTACTGAATTTAGGCTCAGTTAGGGAGAGTGATGGGGCCTGAAAGTCCTGCCCTAAGGACACGTGGGTCCAGGCTCAGAGCCGTGCGTGTCGCCCCATCCGTCCTGTTTCACAAGATGCCCCTCTAGAAGCAGGACCACCAGCACTGGGTGAGACCCGAGTCTCCTTAGCGTGTGCCCCCAGCAGTCTGATTGGTGGTTACACATGGCAAGATAGGGAACTGCTGCTGGTCAGAAGCCGGTACAGAATGCAGACATCCCCAGGGTCCTATGTCTTCCTACCTTTGATAATGTTTTTTTTTTTTCTTTTGTTTGTTTTTAATTCCTGAAGATCCAAAGACTTAGACATGCAAGTGGCTAAAGAAAATTCAGTTTCCTGATCTGTGCTTGATCTTGTCTAAACTCAGAAGGACCTGACAGACAGCTGGGCCCTGGTTTAGGATGCCGTATCTTCTCTTTCATTTAATAGAGATCTACTGAACATCAATCAAGATGCTGAGACACCCTCTTAGATGCTGGAGATTAAATAAATTAATAATAAACAACAAGGTCCTGCTGTAGAGCACAGGGAGCTATATTCAATAGCCTGTGATAAACCATAATGGAAAAGAAAATGAAAAATAATGTATATCTATATATGTATATATATATGTATAACTGAATCACTTTGTAGTACAGTAGAAATTAACACAACACTGCAAATCAACTATACCTCAATTAAAATAAAAAAAAACCCAAAAACCAATAAGACCTGGTCCTTGAATTTGGTGAATTCTCAGTTTATGAGAAGGAAAATAGTTTTGCAAAAAATTTTGGGAAACAGGGTAATAGGAACTATTATAGGTGCATGAACAAAGGGGCGGTGATGGGGAAAAGAGTGTTTGCCCTGTACCAGGGTGGGAGGCCAGGGTGGGTCGTGGAGAAGCCTTCTGTTCAGTATGTCCTTTAATAGCTTTTCACATCACATATGACTTCCTAAATTGGTCTTAAAAATCCAACCACTTTTATTCAGATGAGGATCCAAGGCCTTTTGTCCTTGGAGTAAACATGGCTTCCCTACTGATACCCTTTTATCGCTAACTCCCATCAAGAACAGGAAAAAGGCAGAAGAACTGCCAGTTAGGTGCACACACGCATATACTTCTTCCAAATATTTAACCACAAAGGCAGAAATCCTTCCTAAAAGAAAATGAAGTTCTTAAATGTTTACGCCAATCCAGATTACAATGGCAGGGATCTCACAGCTGTCCACTGAACCGAGTTAGCACCAAAGACCTGCTAATCTCTTTAACAGGGAGACCCAGAAATACACAGGAGACTTTTTCTTGTATTTTTAAGTAGGTCAGAAGGGTAATCTGGCCCAGCCATTCTGTAGATGGACTTCAGGACGCTTTTAATTTACTTCTATTTACTACAAAAAACTCAAGGAAATTTGCAAAAATTCCCAACCAAAAAAGTTTGGTTTGCTTAAATTGTTTTTTTAAAAAAGAGTGACTAAGAAAAGTCCCATCCCCCATGCACTTCTACTTCTCACGTGGGCAGGGGGAGAGCTGGAGGAACCTGCTGCCAACTTCAGGAGGTGATGAGCTTCTCTGAAGTCCATCCTTGAAGATGATTTATGAGAGGAAGGTGAGAGCAAGAAAGTAGAGTGTCTCAGCCTTCAAGGGCAGGGTCTCCCCAAGCCCCCATTTTCTTCCTTGACACCAACCCCAGGCACTGGGCTAGTTTTCTTTGCTTTTAACTGCAGCCGTCACTCAGTCCAGACCCCAAGCCTGCCTGGGGTGCCCTCGTCCACAGCCACGGAAACCGAGCAGGACCCTGTGGGGTTCCTGCGTACGGAATTCTTTCTGTCCCCCATTTTCTCATTTATAGGGAACGGACCCCAACCTCCGTGACCTTCCGTGAGTTCCAAAGGGCAGACTCAACAGGTGCTAATCAAGGGAAGAGAAGCCAAGAAACCAACTGAGGCTACATGAAAAGAACCAGAGAAGCTCATCAAGAAGATTACCTGAGACCAGGTAATTAGAGGAGTGCAGGCCCTGCACACACCTTAATCTTATCAGCAACCCCACCCTTGAACCTTTGCTATAAAACTCCTCAACAAATCCTTCTGGGTTGGGACACATAGTTTTTTCGGGGCAGGAGCCCGCTGTATCCTCCTTTGCCTGACAAAGCTATTCTTTTCTACTTCACCCAAAATTCTGTCTCTGAGATCTGATTCGGCACCGGTGCACAGAGGCCCAGCTTTCAGCATCACCACCCAAAGCAAGAAACAGGCCTTTTCATTTTGGCAAGCTATATTGCCACTCACCAGGGTTAACAAAACGGATAGATATGCCCAGTGCTTTCTTCTTGATTTGCAGGCAATCTCCCTATATTCCAGCCATCAACCACTTGTAACAGGTGGCACAATGAATGTTTTTCCTACAGTTAATTTTTTCCCCCATTTGGCGTTTTTTCTTGTTTTGTTTATTTTTATTTTTTTTAATTGAAGTACAGTTGATTTACAGTATTGTGTTAGTTTCAGGTGTACAGCAAAGTGATTCAGTTATACATACATATATATCTATTCTTTTTCAGATTCTTTTCCCTCATAGGTTATTACAAAATATTGAGCAGAGTTCCCTGTGCTATACAGCAGGTGCTTGTTGGTTATCTATTTTATATATAGTAGTGTGTATATGTCAGTCCCAAACTCCTCTTTTATCCCTCACCCCTGTTGTTGATTCAAATATGCTTTATTTATTTATTTTTGCAGAATTAAAGTGCTTTTAGTTGCTGTTATGGAAACCAGCTCTGGAAGCTTAAAGAACAACAAAGGAAATTATTAGATGTGTATTATCTCATGAGATCTGCTTTAATTTGGTTGTGTCTACACCCCCCCCAGCCCATGAATTTCCACTGGAATTTGGTGGTTTCTAGAACAGTAGGAGACAAGCAGGTTCTGAAACCAAGCAGGACCCTGTGAGGCTCCCAGGCACAAGTCCTTTCTGTGCCCCCCGTTTCTTGTTTGTAGGAAATAGGCTTCATTCAGCCTCCTTGACCTTCCCTGAGTCCCAAAGGGCAGGTTCGGACAGTTGCTAATTAGGGAAGGGAGGGGGTGCAGAAACAAAGGAGGAGCGGTCAAGAAAAAACAGTGCAGCTTTGGAGCAGGGTCCTAGGAACTCCTCAAGGAATACATGTAGCAACACCTCTGAGTTTTTCTGCAGAACAAGGCCCTCACCCAGGCGCAGGATGGCAACTTCAGGCTGAGTGCAAGATTCCTGGATAACTGCTCTGTTACCTCACCACCAGCTGATCAGAGAAAGTCACATACCCTTCAGCCCTCACCCCAAATTTTGCCTATACAAACTTTTCCCCCAAAACCATCAGGCAGTTCAGGTTTTTGGAGTACGTGCCACCCGTTCTCCTTGCTTGGCCCTGCCGTAAACCTCTCTCTGCTCCAAACTCTGACATTTCGGTTTACTTGGTGTCACTCTGTGCTGGGCACATGAACTTTGTTCAGTAACAATTTTCTTTTCATTCGAGATTTCCCATCTAAGATCATGGTATGGCTCTCCACTGACTCATGTCTCTTTCCTTGAGAACAGTTTTTATACATTTCTTGAATTTTTTTCCCAGTAGTCTAGACTTTGGGTTACCATTCTGAACACAGCAGTTAAGAAAATATTGAAGTTTAAGATGCTCAGGCCACCTGATGTGGGAGGTTCTCTCAAGAAAATACCAAGTAAGGATGCATTTGGATGTGTTGACTGAAATAAAAACACACAACATAAAGGTTGCAAGTGAAGTTTTATTCGGGGATCTTACTGAGGACTACAGTCTGGGAAACAGCCTCTCAGATAGCTCCAAGGTGCTGCTTTGAAAGAGGTAAGGGGGGAGACTGAATATATACGAATTTTTTGCTGGAAAAGAAAATGGAGTTGAACATCAAAAGATCACTGCTAATCACAAAGAACAGCCTCCTAAAATTAATGATTTTAGTGCTTTTCTCTGTATGGGAAGGTGCAAGAATCTGGGATCACTGAAATTTTTCTTTAGATGTGGATTTTAAGTATCTAGGGGCAGGTATCCAAAGAACAGAATGCTTCCTCCTCCCCCCCCCCCATCCTGAATTTCCCTGTCAGTGGGTGACTGCAGTGGCTTATGACTTGATTTTTGTAGAACTGGAATGGCAAGCAACATTTTTTTTCTTTACAGATACGGTAAGAAAATGCTGGGAACGTCCTAAATATCAAGACTAGGAAATTGGTCAAACACACACTGGTATACCCAGTAATAGTCAAAATTTAGAACTATTATGGCTGCAACTCAGCAGTGGAGGAGACGGAATTGGAAGACAGTTCTGTCTGATATCACAATCTGCTCTTTATCCCCAGCTACACTGCCTTGCGAAAGAAAAAATAAAAAGCATTACTCATTCACCTCACGTGAGCTACTTCTCTGGCAAATACAGCAACACATTTGGAGAAGCAGCTCCTGCAGAGCAGTTTATATGATAAGTCGAATGGATACTTTAAATTTAATAATAATGAAAGTTAACAGTCATTTGTGTGCTAAATTCCAGACACTGTGAAGTGTTTCAAATCACTCTGCCATTGGATCCAGGGGTGGGGTGTCATTTGGTGAGCAGTGGGGAGGGTTTGAGTTTGCTCCACCGTTAGGTCCCCCATCCTGCCCCCCCAGCACTTTGCCTTCTAAACATATTTGCGGGAGGAGGCCATTACAGGTGCATTTGGTTTTCAAGCTTTAAATACACTGCTTGTAATTTTGAAAGATCTTCCTGGTGTTACAGTTAGGTGGCCTCTTTGAGAACTATAAAGTAGTGAATCTTTTTTTTAATGGCTCAAAGACAAATTATTCAACTAAATCAACAAGTTGCTTAATTGCCATACATATACAACACTTAAAAATCATAAATTAAAATAGTTCATTGAAATTGAACAGTTCTGGATAAAATACAGTTTTGCACAATGTTACTCATTTAAGAGTTATTCTAAAAAAAAGAGTTATCCTGAGTGTGTTGGCAGTTTTGATAAGCTACCTTCACCTTCTTATGTAGATTTTGTACCTATAATATGCAACGTTGACTTTACAAAAAAAGCTAAATGCCTAATTTTATGTTCTTTTACAACACTGAGACTCTCTTGTCTTTGTGGTAAAACGGGTGCATTTAAAAAAATTTTATTTATTTATTTTTTGCTGCATTGTGTCTTCGTTGCTGTGCACGGGCTTTCTCTAGTTGCGGCGAGCGGGGGCTTCTCTTTGTTGTGGTGCACGGGCTTCTCATTGCAGTGGCTTCTCATTGTGACGCACACGCGGGCTTCAGTAGTTGTGGCATGCGGGCTCAGTAGTTGTGGCTCATAGGTTCTAGAGCGCAGGCTCAGTAGCTGTGGCACAAGGGCTTAGTTGCTCCGCGGCATGTGGGTCTTCCCGGACCAGGGATGAACCCGTGTCCTCTGCATTGGCAGGTGGACTCTCAACCACTGTGCCACCAGGGAAGCCCCAAGGGGTGCATTTTTGAAAGAGAAAATAATCAGTTTAGATCTGGAGTCCGATCACTCACAAATGACGAGTCCTTATTTGGAGCAGGCTGTTTCAGAAGTTTACCTTTAAAGGCTAAACCATTTAGTGCTATTTGCACCCAAATTTCTGAGGAAGGAAAGGAGGAAGTGGTGAACTCTAAGGATAGAGCTTGAATTTTGTTGCTAAGTGACCAGGGATGAGGAACTAGGGGCTGCCCACTCCAGAAGAGGGTGCCCTGTGCTCCACTCCAGGACTGCAGCCAGGAAGGCCACTAACCCCAACTCTGCCGGGACCCTGTCACAGGCCACTGGGGTTCTTTCTTTAATACCACACGGTACCCTGCACTGGCTGGGGGAAAAAGAGGGCCAGCAAACCCAACCCACCTTGGGGGTGAGGGGGTGTTGGTCACTTCAACTTGTAAATCCCCTGACTTCATTTAACAGGCCTCTGGAAACACCAAAACAGCCATCAACTTTGAAAGGGGGAAATTCCAAGTGGGAATGTACGTAAATACGGCTAGTTACAGGAAAAGGTAAAAAGCAAACAACGACCTGGGGTATTTTGGGCTTCAGAGAGAAAGCCCCGGACTACAGAAGGAGGCCAGTGCACGCAAGTTCACTTCTGGCTCAGGGCTCGCTCAGGCGTCCAACTGTCTTCACGAGAAGTTGCTGTCCTCCGGCCGCGGCCCTCCCTGCCTCAGGAAGCCACGTTAGCCGGTCCCGAGGACACTGGAGGCCGGCGCGATCACCACCGCAGTTGCGGCCCAGCGCAGGGTAACGCCAGGGGCTCAAGACCAAGCGGCCTTCGGCAGGCAGTTCAAACTTCACTCTGGCCTCCACCGCCCACCCCCGGTATTTCTGACCGCGTTCCCCACTGCGGCCCTCAGCTTGCCTGCCCGGGGCCTGGGGTCTTCTAGTTTGTCCCCAGTGCCTGCGGCGGCCCGGTTTGGTTCACCTTTGCACCCCGAGGGCCTCTCACGCGCTGGCACCTGGCAGGCACGCTGTTAAGAGCGGTGGAAAGAAAAGAAGGAAAGGAGGGAGAGGGGACAGAGAGAAAGAGGTGGTGTTTGCCTTGTGGTCTCCGCATCCGCCCCTGGATCTGCGATGCTTTCTGTCAAAGATGCAACACCGCCTACCCAGGCTCGGCGCGCCCTCACACCGCGCCTCCACGCAAAGACTTTCCAACGAGGATTTGGCCCACGGTGCATCCTCCTCCAGGAGGTCAGGGGCTCCCCGCAGCTAATCCTCAACCCCTGCACCGGGACCGACGGGGAGAGGCCACGCGCCGGCCAGGGAGAGTCCGGCGATGGGACCACGGCCGTCGCCTGCGGGCCTGCTCTCTGGGTTTGGCGGCCAGCCGCGAGGTCAGCGCCCCGTCTCGGCTTCACGCAGTGAATCCGTCTCGACTCCGCAGATCCAGAGCACGGTGACATTGGCCAGGGGTGAAGGAGGAGGGAACCCTTCTGGCCTGGAGCCGCCCTTTCCCACCCAAATGTTACCCCCAGAGGCTCCTGGACACCTGCCCAGGGACGCTCTTCTAGGAGTAACCTGAAAGCGACAGCTGGTCCGGGTTCTGAGTGACCTGGGGACTCCGCGAATCCTCCCCCCGCACCCTACGCCCCGCCCCGGGTTGGGACAACCCCGTGGCAGCACGGAGCTCCCAGTTCAGAGGGGCACCGGGGTGGACACCACCTCCCACGCATCCACTTGTCCTCCGTGCCCAGTGCGCCCCGGGGATGCCCGGGTCTGAAGCCGGGAGTGAAGTTGGCCCCGGAGCCCAGACTCCTGGGAAGATGCAAAAACGGGCTCCGAGCCTCGGACGCTGAAAAACTTCCCCCACCCCAGCCCGGAGGCCTGACGCCCTGGGCGGCTCCGGGCCTCGGGGATCTGGGCGTTCCCGACGCCAGGGCAGGCTCAGCCCGCGGCGTCCTCCGACCCCTACCTTCGCCCTCATCCCCGGGGCCGCCGGAGGGGAGAGGCGGGGCCGCCCGCCACAAGGGCGTTCGGGTTCTGTAGTTATTGCTTCTGGTTCTCCCGCGCGTGCATTTCTCCGCTCCCCGGCAAAGCAGTCGGGTGCGCTGTCCCCGCGGGGCCGAGGAGCCGCTGCTTCGCTCTTAACTTTTGGCAGGATCGGGCCTGCGGGCTCGGGACCCGGGGCGCGCGCCTCCTCCTGCGCGGCCGCCCCGCCCCC